>NW_026067894.1:1791713-1801713 GCF_014885135.2 Alexandromys fortis
CTCTCACTAACTCTGAAACACTGGGCTAGGCAGCTAGGCAGCTAGCTCGTGAGCTCCCAGGATCTGCCCATCTCTTCTCCACAACCCTGAGGTTACAGACCTGTGTGGCCAAGTCCATCTTTACATGGTTGTGAGGATTTGAACTCAGGTTCTCATGTCTGTGCAACAAGTGTTCTTGCCTACTGAGCCATCTCCCCAGTCCTAAACATCCAAACCTAGACCAGGTCCAGGTCCCCACGGGGAACACTAAGGAGTGTTCTAGGTCTTCTGGGAGGAGCAGAGAGAACAAACTCTCTGGGAAGGAGAGCCCTGGGGAGAGGAAGAAAGAAAGCAATCACTCCGTACCAGGCGTGTCACTGGATTCTCTCTCAGAGTGCAATAAGGGTCAAAAGGCCCCAGGAGCCTCTGGATTGGGGCCTTTCCCGGCCCTGCGACCTTCTGAGCCTTGATGGGCATGTCTGTAAAACGGGCTGAACCTTCCTTCGCAGCGCTTCTAAAAGAGAAGAATCAGTGACAAAGAGCCCAGGTGGTATTGGACCTGTCCCGTCCTGGGATGGCGCCTGGTGGGAACCACTTACAGGAGGGGAGGGTCGTTTAGTGGTTCATGGTTCTGAAATCAGAACTTGGCCCATGGCAGCTGTCACAAGCCAGTGAGCAGAGATGGGAGTCGACTCTTTAAGCTGTGCTTTATTCAGAGAAGATAGGGATCTGAGACGACAGGGGATTAGCACCCTAAAAGTCTCTGTTCCATCTCATCGTGGCTGCCAGATTGTACAGGGAGAGAGGAGGTGGGGACAAAGGCTGCCAATCAATCCTCACTCAGGCTCAGCCCCCCCCCCCACACACACACTCAGGTGGTCTGCAGCTTTGCTGAGACCTGCAGTGCCTGGGCCTCTCCTGCTCTTGCCCACACTCAGCAAGGTTCAGGTGTTTATTGAGACTCAACCAGTTAGTGTCTGCCAGTATCAACCTTGTCCCCTCCAGTGGCATCTGGGCTGGGAGGGATTAGCCCACAATAAATAAAATACACCATCAACAGTGTGCGTGCGTGTGCTAAATTAGTGACAATATGTGTCTGCAGATTGTATTCTCCAATGTGGAGGACAGGTGTCTCTTTGGAGTACAGAATACAAAGGAGCCCCTGTCCATCCCTTCTGTTCTCTATCAGTTTCAGAAGGTCTCAGTCCATCATGGCACTGGAGGCCTGACAGGGCAGCTTAGTCTCTGTCAGCAGGACTACCTGGTGGAGGCTGTTCCCATGGTGGGTAACTAGAAAACAGTGTCAGGGAGGCTCCAGGGCCTGGCATCGCTTTCACAGGGCCCCTGGGGCCCACTTCCTCCAGCCAGGCCCTCTTAAATATTTCACAGCCTCCGCACTAGTCCCACTGCCTGGAGACCAAGTGTTCAAAACAGAAGCCTTTGGGAGGACTTTGAAGATCTAAGCCACAGACCCAGGACAGGGCTTAGCACACAGAAGGACTAGCTGTTGAATGCTCAGTGGAGGATACTGCTGTCAGACGCAGGGGAGGATTGGCTTCCTGGAGGGAACTGGTTCCCTGGGCAGGGAAGCACGAGTATGGCAGAGGGAAGGATGGGACCCTGCTGGGGCTCATTAAGGGACATGGGTTGGTCTAAGACAAGCGGTTCTCAACCCAGGGGTTGCATGTCAGATATTTATATTGTGATTACTGACAGTATCAAATTATAGCTTATCATGTACCAACAAAATAACTTTATGGTCGGGGTCACCACAATGTGAGGAGCTGTATTAAAGGGTCACAGCGTTAGGAAAGCTGAGAACCACTGGTCTGAGTGATAGAATTGTGGGCAGTGCTCACGCCGAGCATGCTCACTAAGGGTGACAGTGAGCGTTCCAGCTGAAGTCACATTAGCCACCACCCAGGGATAGGAGCAATGGCTTTTCAGTCTATACTTCAACCTCCTGGCTCTGTGCAGAGTCACTGTGGGGTTGGCAGGCCCGTCTCTATCAGCCATGACATGCTAAGCAGATATACACACCCACACTGGGACTCAAGAGGTTCAGTGGCGGAAGTTCCCTAGCGGAGCAGCTCTTCTGGGAACAGCTGAGTTTGGCGGGGCGGAAGTTGATTGTGACTAGTGTTTTCCCACACCATGGCCACTAGGCAAGGATTGTAGGTGGCTGGGAACAGCCAAGAGGCCTCTGGCCTATGGTTCTGCAGGGGTTTGGTCTCTTGGCCCTCCACTGGAGATATCGAATGCCTCCAGTTCAGGAGCCCGGGGGAGGAAGGAAATGCTGCCCCACCCCCAACATTGCCTTCCATTCTCAACGTGGCTGTCCTTTCTCCACCCAGAGTCTCCAAGGCCTCACAGTGCCTGCTGAGCTCAGGAGAGGAGAGCCGGCAGCCACAATGTAACCACTGTATACAGCAGGTGCTACAGAATAACCATTGTATACAGCAGAGGCTGCTTGATGTAAATTCATCCCCAGAGGAGGCGACTCCTGGAGCTGTGGGGACAGTGAAGGAAGGGCTATGGAGAATGCCAAGCCTGTAGGACCATCCACCTCTGCTATGCTCTCTCCTCTGGGCCTATGACACCTGTTCCACACCACACACACAGCCACCACGCCCCTCCCCTGCCGCCCCAAGCTGTCCTGAGGCCCAAAAGGCCCATTTACCTTCTTCTGAGTCTCTTCCTGGGCTTAGGGAGTACAGCTGTTCACACTGTCCCTAAGACATCACAGGGGACAAGAAAAGCCACGTGCCCTATCTCAGGATCTGGGGTGGCAGTTGTCAGCAGAGCCTTAAAAGATGAGAGAGCTTTGCAGCAGTGAGGAAAAGTCAGGAGAGCAGATTCGAAGCAGCCATTCTCCAGCCCGCACTCATGGGGCCTATAGTGCAGTGGCTGCGGAAGAGGCCAGTGCCCACTAAACATTCGTTTGGATAGAAAAGATGAAATAAACCCAGGCTTGAGTCTCAGCTTCCCCTCTGAAGCTGTGTGACCTTGGGCATACTCATATAACCTCTTTGAGCCACAGATTGCTCATCTGCCAAAGAGGGCTCCTCAGAGGGCTTGCTTTGGTGTGACAGGGACAGCACAGGGTCTGGAGTGTAAATATTCCATCAGCATCCATTTTGATCTTGTTCCTTGATGCAGTAGCTAGCCAAGGCTATGAAAGGATACTCAATTCCCAGGCTAGAATGGAGAGAAGAGGACACAAAGGAAGGCTTTGAAGATAAGAGATGAGCCCCAGCAGAGCCTTTGGCTTTGGGGGAATCCTGGCTGTGTTCTAGACAGCCAGAGGCGTGCAGGGTGGTGGGGGGAGTCTGTGGTGTGCCACCGGGAGGAGGCCTAGAACTGAGTGCAGGGTGAGTTGAAGCTAGGCATGCAGGGTTCTTGAGTGGTGAAGCTAATGAGATCCCATTAGTCTGTGGTGACTTCTGAGCTGAAGAGGTTCTCTGTGGTCTGGGGCTGAGGCTGCAGTCTGGGGTCAGACTTATGTGAGTTCCAGTCTGCTCGTTCCTAACCGCTGACTCTGGACAAGTCTTCCATGCCTGTCTGAGCTGCTTCCTGCTCTGCACAAAAGGGGTGTCACAGGACCCACCTGCAAGGCCACTACAGAGACAGCGCAACAAAGTGCCATGCACACAGTAGGAGCTCAAGAAAAGGTGTCGGTTTTGGAGTTATTGTTGGGGTCTCAGCAAGAACGGTGATCAGGGATGTAGAAAGAGCAGGTAAGGCAGGAGGCCTGAGGGGAGCAGGGTACAGTAGGGGAGGGTGCTGAACTGCATATGTGCCTTCACTTCACGGCTCTGGGTGGGTGATTCTTCTGTGTGGCATCAGAGCAGGCTCGGGGTAGATCCTCCAGATCCAGGACTACTGTATAGGTGTATTTTAGGCTACTTCCCTAGTTCTGCAATAGTGGATGGAAAGTTGAGTCCAGGTTCTGAGTTAGAGATCTGCTCTGTCCCCATTTTCCCCCAGCGCGATTTATATCACCAGCTTTGAGGGCATCGGCAAATTCCCCCTGCACCACCTTGCTGCCAGGGGCGTGGAGGAGAGTCTTACCCAGGGAAAGTACTTCTGGTCTCCAGTACCAAGCTTGGCTCTCAGGATCTGGAAACAGGCGAGAATGAAAAGCATTTACACGTTGCTAGTTGTCACTTCCATCAGGTCCAAACTGCTGATTTGCAGAATTGCTTGACTTGAAAAAAGCAGAAACTAAGGAAGGAAGAACCTGCCTGCTCTAGTTGGAGTCAAGTCGGCACAGCCTAGAGTTGAGAGTCTCAGGTGAGGGATTGCCCAGGTCAGGTTGGCCGAGGGACGTGTCTGGGGTGCAGATCGTGTTTGGATCATTAACTGATAAAAGAGGGCACAGCCTACTATGGGTGGCACCATTCCCTAGGTCCCTGGGCGGGCGGTCCTGGGCTGTATAAGATAACCAGACAAGCATGAGCCCTGATGGAGCCAGGAAGCAGCATCCTCATGGGTCCCTGCAAGCTTCCTAGGCTGTGAGTGAGTCCTCTCCTTTAATGCTGTGTTGTGTAGCAGAGCAAGCAGGCCCAGCTTCTGCTGCCAGCCCCATCTTCCCTCAACAATGGACTGTGACCTAGATTTATAAGTCAGATAAGCCCCTTTTTTGTCCGAGTTGCCTTTGGTCAGCAGGGAGCCAGAACAGTGCCAGAACAAGACTGACTACAATAACAGAGACCACAGTTCTGTCTGTGTGGCACACTGTGGCTCACAAGTGGTTATTGTATCTTTTACTGATATGGAAACTGAAGCACAGATGAGGCAAGTAACCTGCCCAAGATTTTAGTACTAACAAGCCTCAGGCTTGACCTAGGTTCCCAGAAGACTGCCCTGGTCCGGATGAGCAGCGTTCCTTGAAGCCCCCAAGGCTTGGTCTCTGGCCAGGGAATGGTAGAGAGGTGGTGGTGCCTTTAAGAAGCAGGACTTTGGGAGAGGCTTCCAGGAAAAAATGGAGGGAACATTAGGACCTCAATCTATGGTGATACTTTATTTATGTTTTAATAAAGCTTTGCCTAAAGATCAGACGGGCAAAGCCAGAGGTCAGGCAGTGGTGGTACACACCTTTAATCCCAGGATTTGGGAGACAAAGGCAGCCAGATCTCTGTGAGTCTGAGGTCAGCCTGCCTCTGCCTCCCTGAATGCTGGAATTAAAGGCATGTGCCATTACCACCCAGCTTCTATGGCAAACTAGTGTGCTACTGGGGTTAAAGGTGTGTGTTACCACTGCCTGGTTTGTAAGGCTGACCAGTGCAGTTGTTTTACTCTCTGAACTTCAGGCAAGCTTTTTTTGTTTGTTTGTTAAAATATAAATGAAATATATTAGTACATCAATCTCTTCCTCTTACCCCTGGGTTTCTTCCACTGTGTTACTTACCCCGATGTTGATATTTATCCTGTGTGAGAATAAACACCTTTTCCTATGCAAATGTCGCTTGTGTTTCTCTTTGGTGAATTTATTTCCAATTCTTTGCCTATGTTTCACAGTTAGCTCAGTTTCTTGGTTATTTCCAGGAACTTTGTATATATTCAGGGTATTTGTTGCAATAGGGCTCTACATTAGTTTCCAGGGCTGCTGTAATTAAACACCAAATGCAAGCTTTAAAAAAAAAAAGCAGAAATGAATTTCTTTCCCAAATCTGGAGGTTGGACGTTCAAGATCAAGGTGTGGGCAGGGCTGGGTTGTGTCTGTGGTTCTTCTCCGCGGTTGGTGGATGGCCTCTTTTACGCTGCCTCCTTCAGTGATTTCTGTCTGGTCTGTTCATATTTTCTACACGTGTTGGGAGCAACAGTCCATTGAATTTGAGCCAATATTAGTGGCCTTATTTTCACTTAATTCCTTGTTAAGTGCCTGTGTCTCAGTGCAGTCACTTTCTTTGGTCCTGAGGATGTCAGGGCTTCCATACGGGCATCCAGGGTCACCCAGTTCAGTCCAAGCCAGTACCCCACGTATTTTCCTCTTTACACCTGTATTGTTTTCTTATTTTCTTAGATCTCTGAACTTGAATACCTAGGTTGCATCTTCCACAGAAAATGCTGCTTCTCCCCCTCCCCTCAGCCTGTCTTCTGAGAGCGTGGGCCCCCTGGGAAAGGATGCAGCCGGCTTTGAAGTTCCACTGGCCTGAAGTCCTGGCGCCGACAGGCAGTCCAGTGACCTTGGGCATCGGTTTGCCCCATCAGCATCTCAGAGTCTCTATAAATGAGCTAAAGATAGCCGGCGGCGGGACTGCCGGGCAGAGTGAGGTGATGTCTGCTCAGTGCGGGGCTCCCAGCCTGGGGCACGGGAGAGGCTTGTGGGCAGTGGCCGTAGGGACTGTCTTGAAGAATTGAAGCTGGCATTTATCAAGCTCCCAGGGCATGGAAGGAGTCAGGCCATGATTCCCTGGTTGCCTGCAGGAAGAATGAAGAAAGCAAATAAATACAGCCTAAAGTCCCTCGTGCATGCTCACTGGGGACCAATGACCAATCAAGGGCTCCCTGGAGGACACCACACTGGCAGGGAGACAGTTCAGCTTGGCACAGGTGGCAGCAAGCCAAGAAGGAGTGGAGGAAGCCTGGAGTCACTGTGACGTGGTAGGGACAGACCCAGGGTAGCTCCAGGAGATGAAGGGAGGGAAAGGATTTTGGTGGCTCTGCGTTGTCTCCTCCGAGTCTTGCCGATGCTCGTGTGTGGTGCTTCACTGGCCTGGCTGTACAGAGCGGGACCCAGGCAGGAGGCTGGAAGCAGAGTTCAGGCAGGAAGCAAGAGAAGGGAGGTCTGCAAGACTGCGCCTGATTGGAAACATTTTGGAATGGATGGCTGAGTGAAGAAGATGGCTACTGCCTGCCCTCTGGCCTGTCAGGGACAATGTTCCCTCAGCAAACCTGGACGTCAT
This sequence comes from Alexandromys fortis, assembly GCF_014885135.2. Classification (NCBI taxonomy): domain Eukaryota; kingdom Metazoa; phylum Chordata; class Mammalia; order Rodentia; family Cricetidae; genus Alexandromys; species Alexandromys fortis. Next base: position 1,798,601 of record NW_026067894.1, read on the forward strand.
GGTTCTCCAGCTGCCTCTGTGGGGCAGGGGAGGGAGGATCCTACTTCCCATCTGTCTGAGAGCCTCCACCTTCATGGTCTGGAGGACAGAGGTCACTTTGTTTCTGCCTTCCCTGCTGACCCAGCAGAGCCTGCACTGTCCCCGCATAGCAACAGGGGCTGTGATGGGGGGCTTACGTGCTTCCAGGGCCCACCCCAAAATGTACAACTGCTTTTCATGGGTCCCAGGACCAATGCCCTCATGGGCCCCTTGTATTTCTCCCTATTCCATATAAGACACAAATCCCTCATCCTGGAAGACATGTGTGAGGTGTCTGTGTGTGTGTGTGTGTGTGTGTGTGTGTGTGTGTGTGCACGCACGCATGCCCATGTCCATGCACGCACAAGGTTGATGCTGAGTGTCTTCCTCTATCACTCTCCAACTTATGTTTTGAGTCAGGCTCTGTCATTGAACCTGGCGCTCACCGATTTGATGAGACTGGGCAGCCGTTGAGCTCCAGGACCCACCTGCCTTCCCAGTGCTGATGACACACCCGCCTTTTTGACTAGGGTCTTCATGCTTGCCTGGCAAGCATGTTACTGACTGAGACCATTCTCCAGTCTCCTCCCGGAGGTCTGCTTTTAATACTGTACTTTGCAGGCCTTTGTGGGTTGCTGGGAGGAGATGGCAGGCTTAGGGTCATGGTCCAAATGCTTTCAGACAGAGACAGGGTCCTTTTGCTGCCTTGGCATTCATGTGGATATCAGGAACCGTCGAAGCACTGCAAATGGCTGAACTCGGGGGAGGGTCTTGGCCACTGCTAACAATTGTTCTCCATATCCCTCTACGGCCAGAGGAGTCCACAAGGCTGTTAACTCACATATAATAACCCTTAAACACTGCCATTAACTCACCTCTCATTCCTGCAAACTGCCCAGGAAGGCTCTTGGCGTGATCGATGGCTGCTCTCAAGTCGGTACCCAGCCGCTCACACACTCGGCCGGAAGCCCGTGTGCAGTGTTGCATAAATAGACCGCAGTAGCATCAAAGTGTGGTTCAGCGTCCACCCTAGGCCTACACCCAGGACTGTCGCCTCTTAGACAAGGGACACTGAGAGTGGAACAGTAGGGTCAAGAGCTGAACTTCTGGGTCTCCAGATGTTACTGCCGCTGGTGATTCCAGGAGGGCAGTGGCTTGATCTCCAGTCCCCTGTCCTCTCACGGTCCCCAGTCAGTGGGCTAGGCTAGTGGTCGGGCTGAGGAAAGAGAGGCCGCCTGTCTGGGTTCACATGTGAGGTGCCAAGTCTTCTACAGGGTTTATACCAGGGTGTAGGTTCTGACCATTCACAGATGGGAACCCCGGAACAGGCCCCAGGTCACCAGCTTATAACAGACAGAATTCACAGGCAAGGCTTGGGTAGAAACCCAAGCTTGGGCTGGCGATGGCATGGCTGGTGCGGGTAGTTATGAAAACAAGCTGAGAGACGAGCCGGGAAGGGAGCTGAGCGCTTGATTGGCTCTCCGCTTTGCACGGTGCTCACCCAGAAGCTGCACACACATCCACGCTGCACTTGGCAATGGACACTGTTAATATTTAATGAGCCACGGTGGCTGCGGGGAAACTGCTGTTTGCTCAGCAATTCACGCTCCCTCCTCCCTGGAGGCTTGGATCCGTGAAGGATCGCAGTGGCCTGGAGGAGGCCCCAGGCTGAGGTCCCCTCCAGTAGGACTTGAAGCAGAGCCAGCGTGTGGAGCAGCTGTGTTAGCTGTCATGAGTCATGGGGCCCTGACCCTACATCAGGCCAGGGTGGAGAGAGTAGTCAAGAAGGACTCAGCGTGCTCAGAGACCACTGTCGGCAGCGTGGCTAACATGGATGCTGCCTGCATACCAGGATGGGTGTCCTCACTGGCTGGGAGACAAAAACACAGAAAAGAAATGGTATATGGGGCTATGCCTGTTGTCTCAGCACTAAGAAGGACGAGGCAGGAGAATGCTTGTAAATTTGAGGCCAGCATGGTCTACAGAGTGAAACCCTGTCTCGAAATGCAATAAAATGGGTCCCATGGCTATGGCTAGAGCTCAGTGGGTAGAGTTGTTGTTCAGTCTGCATGAAGCCCTGGGTTTTGTCCCCAGGACTGCATAAGCAGAGTATGGTGGGGCACACCTGTGATCTGAGTGCCAGGGAGCTGAAGGCAGGAGGATCAGGAGTTCAAAGTCATCCTCAGCTACATAACGAGTTTGAGGCCACTCTGGCTACATGAAACCCTGTCTCCAAATAAACAGACAGACGAGCTGACTGCTGTGGTCCACGTGGTGTGTGCTTGATGGAAATACAAGATGAGCTGATGGCTGTGGTCCACGTGCTGTGTGTGTGTTCTTGGTAGCTGGCAACTCAGACACTGGAGGGTTTGGGGTATACAGTCAGACCTGCGAGTGTGAGGATTATGGGTGCTGAGGAGGGGTGTTGTAGGACCTTCAGCTGGGCCCTGCCTGCCTCAGCAATGGGTGCGATGTAACCTTGGGGGTCCTTTACTGGGTCACAGGATACAATGTTGGAGAATGTTGTCAGGGTTTCTGTCCTGCCTGGTTCCCGCAATCGTTAAGTCCCAAAGAAATCACACAGAGGTCTACATTAGTTATAAACTGATTGGCCCATTAGCTCAGGCTTCTTATTAACTCTTATAACTTACATTAGCCCATTATTCTTGCCTATGCTAGCTAAGTGGCTTGGTACCTTATTCAACAAGGCAGTTACATCTTATTTCTTCTGTGGCTGTGTCACACAAGACTGAGGACCAAGCTTTCCTCTTCCCAGAATTCTCCTGTTCTTGTTGTCATGCCTCTACATCCTGCCTGGCTACTGGCCAATCAGAGTTTTATTAAAATACAATTGACAGGGGACAAACCATTGTCCCACAGCGCTCAAGAGGGGGCCATGAGGGAAGGTAGAGCCTCAGGTCGAATGTCCAGCTGAGGGATGGGGTTGCAGTATCTCAAAGGAGTCTGACAAAGAACTTCTGCCAGGGTGGAACAAGGCAGATCTGTGGCTCCCACAAAAACAAATGACTCATTTGGGGTGTCAGGGAAAGAGCGGTGCGGTCAGTATAGAAATGCAGACTGTAGGGACGGCTCTT
>NW_026067894.1:1803458-1841594 GCF_014885135.2 Alexandromys fortis
AAAAAAAAAAAAAAAAAAAAAAAAAAAAAAATCCAAGGACCCAGTTTGCAAGGGGACAACTGAGACATCCGCACTGGCCTGACAGGATTCATTTCAGATGTGTACTCTCTGTGTGTGACAAGCAGCATGTGTGCGTGTGTGTGTGCCTATGTGTGTTCCCGTGTGCCCCACATTCCTTCTTTCCCCTAATTCTAGTGTCATCAGCAAAAGACCGTGCATCAAACATGACAGTAGGTAGAGACCAACCCAAGGCTATTCCCCTGACCTGCACACGTGTGCACGACGTATGTGCACCTATGTTAACACACATGCACACATGCATCATACATGTACCACACATGCACACGTGCGTTTTTATTGAGATACAGAAGAAGCCCACCCCACCAGCAGCCTGTTCTTTGCCTTTGAGTGAACCTTCATCTCACCCCAGGCCCAGGTGGCTACGGAGCTGCTTCTGTCTCTGAAGTTTGGCTTTTTCTAGAATTACTATAGAACCAGGCAACCTGTGTCTTGGGGACCTGGCTTGTTTTCTCTTAGAACAATGCATTTCAGATTCAGCCCCGTGTAGGTACGGATCTATAAGCTCCCCTGACCCCTGTATGCCTGAGTAGTATTCTACCGTGATATTAGGTCATCTGGGATCATCCGAATGTGGCCTGCTGTCTTCCTGAAATTGGAGTGTTTATGGCTCTCTGCATCCCATTTCCTCTCTGCAAGAAACACACACCATCTGTGCTGCTCACCAGAGGTGACACGTGGCACAGGGCTCCTACTCTAAACAGCTCTGGTCCCTCGGTGTCACCGGAGAGCCCGAGCCCCGAGCCCTGCAGAACCCCACTTGTTTGTCACAGTCAGTGTCTTCACAGATGGACAGTTAGCCCTTTTTCTCTCTGGTCCCAAACCTTCATGCCTCATTACCACCCTCTCTGTCACTGCCGAGGAGCTGGGAGCTTTGAAGTGGGAAATATCCAAGTTTGAAAGAGCAGGACAGATACGCATGCATGGGCACACATCCCTCCTCAAGCCGCGGTGTCTTCAAAAGGCTGCTTAAGGGCAGACATGTCCCGGCCACCTCCCCTCCCCTAACTTCACAGAGTCCACACTCCCGTGTCTGCCTGGAGGGGATTCTTTGCTGGCAAAGCTGTTCAGCCCCCCTAGTGCCATCTTCTTACCCCAGGAGGGAAGCGAGACTTGCATCAGCCCCACACTGGTCCTGAATTTTCACCCTGGTTCCCACAGAGGTAGCTGCCTGCCATACACCAAGCCCAGCAATTTCTAGGTCTTCATATTGGTTACGAGGCTCATCCCCAAATCAGCCAGGTGTACAAGAATCCTGGATGAGGGTGGGTCAGCCTGCGCAGGACCTGCCCTTGGCTGCTGAGTACTGGTATAGAATATTGTGTCTGTGCGGCTCAGATCCAAGCCAGGTAAGGTGAGGATGGCTCATTTCTCCCCAGCTCACAGCAGGTCTGAAATATGAAGCCTGAGACCTACATGGGGCAGAAGGCACTGGGGTCCTTCCTCCACGGCTATGTGATAGGTGCAAGAGTCACTTTGTCCTGCCAGCACCCCCCCCCCCCCCCCCCCCCCCCCCCCCCCCCCCCCCCCCCCCGCACAGCCACCTCGCCATGCGGAGTCTGGTTTTGTCTTCCTTCCAAGGGTGAGAAGAGGCTCAGTCCCAGTCCCCAAGGAGATAGTGTTCAAAGTCATTGTCAACTGTAAACATAAAGGGAACGGGAGCCAAGGGAATGTTTGGGCTGTCCTGGGACTCCAGCGACCAGCCTGCGGACATCTGAGACATTTACAATGATGGATGTAATCACACCCAGGATTTACAGAGCACTGTGGGCCTTGACCTTAGCACTTTCTTTAGTTGTTCCAGGCTTGTCCAAGTTTGGCAGTCGTTAGCTAGTTTTAACTGTCAATTTGATCCATCCTACAACCACCTGGGGAAAGACTCCTGAAGAGAGATCATTTGACCACATCCGTGGGAGACTGGCTTGACCATCTTAGTTGCTGTGGGAAGGTCCAGTCTGAAGGAGGGTGGGACCTTGCCCTGGTTGGGCCCTGGACTATCTAGGAGTGGAGAAAGCTAGCTGAGGTGAGCATGTGTGCACCGTTCTCCCTGCTCTTGCTGCAATGCAATGCGACCCACTGCTTCATGCTCCAGCTTGATGTCCCCGGAATGGATAACAGCCTGGGATCACGAGTGGAAATAAACCCTCTCTCCTCCAAGCTCATTTATGTCAGGGGTATTTCGTCATAGAAACAGGAAGACAACGGGGTGGCCATGGCATTGCTTCTCTTTAATAGGCGCAGCAGTGGAGAGGTGTGCCCGCGCACCAAGTGTGTGCTTGGAACGTCTCAGGGATGTCTGCTCGCCCAGCTGTTCTGGGAACAGCTTGATCCTGGAAGCTGGCTTACAGGTGAACTTTGGGGACACACCCCTCTGTAAAAAACAATGATTTCAGGTGGTGGTGGTGCATGCCTTTAATCCAAGCACACGGGAGTCAGAGGCAGGTGGATCTCTATAAATTCGAGGCTAGTCTGGTCTGCAGAGCAAGTTCCAGGACAGCCAAAGCAACACACAGAGAGACCCTGTCTTGGGAAGAAAAAATAATTTCAGAGACTCTGGTGGGTTTGAAGACCAGAGTTAGAAGCAACCCAAAAGAAATAATCCAGTGGTAGCCACTTTCCAGAAAACCCAGGACTGGGCAGCTGGGTCTGGGGTTTGGTTCCTACCCAGAGAAGACATGGGGAGTCCGCACAGGGAGCAGAAATGACTTCTAAGCTCTATGGTGTGCACCCGGGTCCACAGGAAATGGATCTCGTGACCCTTGGCACACTGACTTTGGTGGGTGTTCCCCAGCCTTGCTTTGTCCCCATTGACTCACGCTTTCAAGTGTGCTTGGTGACGTGACTGCACCTCATTTGTTTGTGTGGCACCGGGAATGATGGATGCCTTCTCCTCACCCTGCTTAGGCAGGCAGAGCCCTTTATATATAGCAAGGGCACCTGGAGGCTTGGGGATTGGACCAGCAAGGAGCACAGCCCCTGTGGAAAGTGACTCCCAATAAGCTGTCGGGGTAGTTGGAGAGCCCCAGAGTCAGGTGTGGATCTAGAGGGGCAAGGGTCATAAAGGCCAAGAAACCTTCAAGAGCCTTCAACTGATGACCACAGGCTGGCAGGGAAGAAAAGGTGTGTGGAGCAGTTTTTTTTTCTTTACCAGGATCTCTCTGTCAGCGCTGGGTGATGGCTTGGGTTTGAATCAGGTGAGTAATCTATGACCTTGAAGTGTAAGGTCGTGGGGAAAGAAAGAGAAGAGAAGAGGAAGAGAGGAAGGAAATGGGGAGAGGGAGAGAGGGAGAAAAAGAGGTGGAAGAGAGAAAGAGAGAGAGAGAGAGGGGAGAGAAGGAGAGAAACAGAGACAGGGAGAGAAGAGAAAGACAGGAGAGAGAGAGAGAGAGAGAGAGAGAGAGAGAGAGAGAGAGAGAGAGAGAGAGAGAGAGAGAGAGAGAGAGAGAGAGAGAGAGAGAGAGAGAGAGAGAGAGACTGAACACCTGCTATGTGCAAGGCCACAGGGTCCCTCCTCCCTCTCTAGTGACAGTCCAGAGATGCACAGTCAGAATTTGCTGAGTACCTTAGGTCACTTTTAGCAAAAACCTACACTTTTTACACTTAGAGCTGAGAAAATGGAAGCTTGAGAAAGGTCCTTTGCCCCAAGAAGGGACCAAGATTTCAGCCAAATGCCTGTCTTGAGGCCCTAGTTCCCCTTATTGCTATCAGCCGCTGCTGTTGAAGGACTTGCTCAGTTTCCTTAATTTCCCTCCTCTGGGCTCAGGGAATTAGAAACGGTTCAAAAGGCTCATACTGACAGTTGCAGAGAACACAGCCGGGCGTATGCTGGCACTCTGGGAGCAGAGACAGGAGGGTGGCGAGTTCAAGGCTAGCCTGAGCTAAAAGGGAGGTGGAGCACTAGTTCCTGTTTTTCTTCTTCTTTATTCCTTACTGTGGCTTCAGCTCCTTTGATGTTACCCTGGGGTCACCTTCTGTACCTCCCTTGCTTCCTCCCCTGGAGCCTTGCCCCCCCCACCCAGTGACAGGTGCATCTAGGCCCTGGTGCAGGTGGAGCACTGGGCTCTAAGCTCAGGGATGCCTGTCCCCGCCCCCTTCTCTTTGAGGCTTGGAGGGCATAAGTTAGATAACCATGACACCTGTTTTAAATTAGCCTTCAGAAGCCTCCGACAGCTGAGAAATTATTTAACAGGGAAAGAATTGAGTACATGAATAAATATTAATATTAAATCACAGCATCTCTCGATTTGAGGGGAAGGGAGGGGGGGCCTTGGCAAGAAACAGAGGCAGCCTCGGTGGGAAGACGCTGCTGAGCATGGAATGAGGACAGCCCATCGGTCACCCGGTCCTGTCAGAGCCACGCGGGGACTCCATCTGTCAAGGAGGCCGGCAGGTGGCAGAGGTGACTTCTGAGAGTCTTGTGATGGCTCAACAGGTGTCTAGTCTGAGCTCTAGCCTCAGGCTTTGGCTGTGGTGGAGGGACGGTGTCTGTCAGGGAGCAGATTCCCACCCCAGAGCCCAGAGAGGAGCTGCTGCATGCTGGGGCCTCTGGGGCCCTTCCCCCACATAACAATGCTGATGTGTATGTTCAGTAAGTGCTTTGGTGTGAAGACAGACACGAGCCAGGCTGAGTCCTAGTCATCTGCCCACAGGTACATGGGCTAACCTGGGCTTCCAAGGGAAACAGAATGGAAAACTTTCTGCAGGCACCTGCCAGAGGCATTGCCTCCCTGGTCCATCTGGGTGTCTGATGCCACATCCAGGGAAGTATGGGGAGGCTGTCCTGGAGTGGAAAGTTCCAGGACAGGCCAAGTGCCTAATGGCTGGGAGCACTGGGAAGCTGGTCCCGCCTTCCATGCCGACATCACAAATCAACTTTAAGCCACAGTCAGTTACTATGGACAACACAGTCATTAGCATGAGTTGGGCTCTGGGCTTTTTGTTTCACAGCTGGGCAGAGGGATCCTTGGGGCTCCTAGAACCCACCCAGCACCCCCAAGACTCAAGGTCTTGGTGTCTGATCACCTTCACTTGTGTACCGTGCAGACATTGGTCTCCGTGACCAAAAGCTTCACAGGAATAGTGTGAAGGAGTGGAGATTTAGTTTGCAAATGGCTTGAGGGGGTTCAGTCCGTGGCCACCTGGTTCTGTGTTTCTGGGCCCCTGGCATGGCTGAGCATAATGGTGGCAGGAGAGTGTGGGAGGAAGCTGTTCACTTCATGGTGAGTGGGCAGCAGAGAGGAAGGAGGACACCAGGGACTGGTACAACCCTTAAAGGTACCCCACCCCACCCCACTGACACACTCTCTCTGGTGTTCTCTGTGTTTTCTTCCCCAAGCTTTCAGAACCCTCCCAAGATAGTTCCACGAGCTGAAGACAGAGAGTTCAGCCTGTGATTCTGTGGTGGGCATTGCACACTCAAGTCATAGGGCCTGGAACTCCCCCACCCCTGGCTTTGGAGCACTTGGCTCCTTCATCTCCCTGAGGCCTCCCTTCCATGCATCCTCCCCAATGACACTCTTGTCTGCCTTTTGATCTAAATAGCTCCCTCCCCATTCCCTTACTGCCTCCAACTCTGCTGCTTTTCTTCTTGAAGCTTACTATTTCCTAACACTACAGTATGTACGAATATGTACCTAGGATGTAAGGGAAGATATAGGGACTCTGTGTGCACAACAGAGGCTTCCCAGTCATAATCCACTTGGTTGAAACCTGTGAGGATATTCCCTTGATCTCATCCACTCTGAGTCCTTAGCTTCTATCTCAGTGAATGAATAAATGAATGAACAAATGAATGAGGTATGTCTGGCACTAGATACAAAAGGTTTTACTCATGGCACTTTGGCCTGTGTAGTTCTCACACTCTGGGCAGGAGGTGTCTGCTTTTAGGGATACTGAGGCCAATTCATGACCCAAAGGGAACTGCAGTCAAGACAGCAATGGTTACCCATGATAGAACATTGTGGAAAAGTCCAAGACGTGAGGCTAGGAGAGACTCAGTAAAGTGCTTCTTGTGTAAGTTTGGTCCCCAGAACCTATGTAAAAATCCAGGCCAGTATAGTTGTATGTATTTATGCTGGGGAGGCAGAGACAGGTGGATTCCTGGGGTTCACTGGTAAATCAGCCCAGCCTACCAGGAAAGTTCTGGGCCCATGAGAGACCCTGCCTCACAAAACAGGTGCCTGGGGTGCACAGTGCTTGTAGAATGATACACAACATTGACTTCTGGACTATACACACACACACACACAGGACAAACATGTACCTATATACATATGTGCACATACACATACAGAGGAACAAACATATACTCATGTATGTATATGCATGTGCACATATGCATAAAGAAAGAAAAGAAAATTCCAAGAATGAGCAAAAGAGGAGTCTGGAAGGTGCCACAGAGAAGGGTGAGGCTGTAAGGAGGGTGACTCAGTTTCTCCTCCCTCTCCAGGGTTCTTGCCATTGTCTGCCTCTGAGCATCCTAGGCTGCTTGGTTGGAATTTGGGAAACCACACCAGTCAAGAGTGGAAACTAAGAGGCAAGCTTCACTCTGGTCTTAACGTCCCTGTGAGGGAGGGGACAAATGGCCAAGACCTGTGGTACCCACCCTTGAGGTCTCAGTGCATCTTGCCTTTGACCTGGCCTCTTACTGGGCTGTAGCTGGCCCTTCCCCCTGCCCCTGCTCCTCCTCTCCTAGCTTAGGGCCTGACACCTATGGGTCCTCATGATCCTGCCATCCCGAGACACTCACCTCATCTTTCCCTCCTCCGTGCAGCCTGATCGCTCTGCTCTGCCACACAATGGAGACGGAACTGCCACCCAACTCTGCTTCGTGTCTGGTTCAGGCTGTGCTGCAGATGTTGACAGGGTGTACTTAATTGGGGTTTAGCACACAGTGACCCAGATGCTGCATCAGTTCAGGGTCCTCTGGCTCAAGCAGCCACCTCCTGTAGGGGACAAAGTCTATGGGAGCTTTTAAGTGTTAGGAACATTAAATGAGATAGAGTATGATTCTAGGAACCAGAATACAGCAGCATCCTGTCCTCAGGTCCGAGACCCTTCCTATAAACACTGGCTCTGCCTGGCACACCCTGGGATGAGGCAAAAATTCCAGCTCCTTCTCTGTGTCCTAATTGTTCAGAGATAGCAGGTGTTGGCGGGCTGGAGGAGGCCTTCTCTAGGGATAGCCACCTGATTCCCATCTCTGCAGAGTGTGGAGGACCTGCCATTACCTTTGGCTCCAGGGGGCCAAGTCCCCGGACCTAGGCACTTGTGGGGCCTCTGCTAAGCTCAAGCTCCCAACTCAATGGCAGTGTCTCATCCAGTCACACACGGAGCTGGAGCGGGTTGTGCACACGGTGTCTGGTGAGTTCTGCTAGAAATGAAGAAGGTGGTCTCAGAGGTAAGAAGTTTGCCCAGTGTCACCCAGCTATAACATTCCAAAGCTGGACTCAGATTCGGGTCTGTTTCATGCCAGGAACCCATGCTTATGGGGTCTGAGTCTTCCATTTGTTGAAGCAAAACCTGGAATGTCTGGCTGACAGATTTTTTACTAGAAAATGGGAAGTTCCTAATTTCTGGAATGTGTCTTTTGAGGGTCATCTCCTTCTGCTGTACATGAGTCCTCTGTACCTTGGACAGGCTGTCCTGGTACCTGGGACCTCCCTCTTCTATGTGACTCCTGAGTCTCAAATGAACATCTACCTATACTGTCTTAGTCATCAAGGGTGGATGAATGGGTGGATGGATGGATGGATGGATGGATGGGCGAGTGGATGGAGATCAGAGAATAGGTAGGATGGATGGGAAGATGGATATATGGGAGGATTGATGGGTGAGAAGATGAATGGATGGGTGATAGATGGATAGATAGGTGAGTGAGTGGGTGGATGGATAGATGAAGGATGGGTGAGTGGGTGGATGGATAGATGGATGGATGGGTGGGTGGGGGTTGATGGGTGGATGGGGATCAGAGAATAGGTAGGGTGGATGGGAAGATGGATATATGGAAGGATTGATGGGTGGGAAGATGAATGGATAGACAGACAGATGGGTGAGTGGGTGGATGGATAGATGGATGGATAAGAAGAGGCTGTTCAAAGGAATGATATATAAATGTATGCTGGATAGATGAATGAGAGAATAGATGGATGCATAGATAAATGGGTGTATGGATGGATGAGTAGGTGGATGAGTGGGTGGGAGGATGGAGAGGTAGTCAGATGAGTGCTTTAATGGATGGACGGATCAGTGGTGGATGGATAGATGAGAGGATTGATAGATAAATGGTGAATGGATGAATTATGCATGGACGGATAGAGGTATGGATAAGGAATGGGTGGATGAATAGATGGGTAAGCGGATGGGAGGATACATGGTTAGATGGACAAGCTTATGAATGGATGGGTGGATGGATGGATAGATGGAAATATGAATGGATTGAGAGCTGGCTCAGTGATTGGTAGTTAGATGAATGGTGAGAGGATGAATGATGGGTAGATGGAAGTCACATACAACTCACTAGAGCTCTGTCCCCTCATGAATGGGGCAGTCAGTAAAAACGAAGCTGCCTGGCTCTGCCACACTCTGGCTCAGAAAATCGGCTCTATATAATTAAATAAAGAAGTAAGACTTCAGCCCATGGATTTTGAGGCACCAATTTGCTCTCAGATCAGGGAGCCATCCCCTTCCCACTCACTGTGTGTAAGGAGGCCCATGGCTGTGAACAGGCAAAGCTTTATGTAGGTGGCATCTCAAGGTAGCTTGCAAAAAGAAATGATTATATACATACAAGATATATGGCAATTGAGAGAATTTCCTGGGAATGATGGGGAGCTGGCCACCAGTACCGACCGGAGTGAGGTCAGAGGTGAGCTGGAAAACTAGCAGTGCTGGGAGAGTCAGTTGTCATGTGAATGCCAGCCCTAAATTCAGCAGCTTGACGGCAGGTGGGGGCGGTGATTGGAGCTGGGCTCTGATGGTCTGTCTCAACTGCCGGTCCAGTTGCCTGAGCTCAAGGTTGCAGGCTGAGCCATGTTCTGGGACTGCAAGATGCTGCTCCTTGCAGAAGAGGACTAGAGGATGCCCCATTGTTCAGCATATTTGAAGGAACATTTGCTTGCCCCTGCAATCCCATTGAAGTCGCATGACTGGGCTCAGGCTTGATGAGATGCGGAAAGGGTAAGGGAGTAAATTGAGATTTACTGAACAAGGGTCCAGGCAGCACACGGTGGCTCGGGGTCAGGATGAACGGCACACTGATTCTTAGTAGCTCTGTTTCTTTGGATGGACGACTTTTCCTGTGTGTGCCTCCGTTTCCTATTTTAGAGTCAGACATCACTGACCAAGGCCTGTTCAACTGTGTGATACCCATGAAGCTCAGGAAGTACATATAGTGAGCATCTGCCTCAGCCAGGATCTCAAAGATGATGAGGGATGCTCCAATCTCACCCTCACCATCATTTCTGGTCCCCTCTTACCCTCCTTTCCCTATGTTGAGCCTCCCCTTCTTCCCCTCCCCCTCCCCAGGGTCTCCATTCTGTTCAAATATTAGGAAATGTCCCCAGAGGTCCCTAATCTCAGTCATAGTTAAACCCAGCCTGGGAGATTTGCTTGCTTTAATCTTTCCACGTAAATTAATCCAGCTGAACCTTTAATCATTCTCCCTGAATGAAAGTCAGATGAGACACATGTCGGGGCTCCCGTGGTCCGTAGTCTGATGACAGGCTGGCATGCTGATGGGGTTCTTGTCTTCCAAAGAGGGTGTAAGAGGCTGCCCAGAGATCAAAAATTTCTGAGCCTCAAGAGCACACACTCAAACATCTGTCCAAGCTTGTGTGTGTGTGTGCGCGCACGCATGTACGTGTGAGTGCACATGTGCATGTGTGTGTGGTGGTGGCAGGGTTCCACACCCATGTGTTTCTTGAAGAAAGAATTGGGAATAGGAGCATACCCTCCCCTGGCCAGCTCCCCTTACAACCAGTTGGCCACCATCTACCCGTGTGCGGAATGTGTGCCAAGTTCCTTTTTCTCGACATGAGGGAACCCTTTCGAGCAGTGGTTCTCAACTTTCCTAACACTGCAACACTTTAATACAGTTCCTCATGTTGTGGTGACCCCAAATCATAAAATTATTTTTTTGCTACTTCATAATTTTAATTTTGCTACTGTTATGAATTGTGATGTAAATATGTGATAGGTGACCCTTCCACATAATAATCCTTCCACAGGGGTTGCAACCCTCAAGGTGAGAACCACTGCTTTAGAACCTTCTTGAGAGCTTTAATAAGACAATAGTGCTGCATTGTACATAGACTATGCGTTCTAATCCCAGGCAGGACACTTTGGGGCTTAATGAGTGACTTTATGTGGTCACCCATCTCTCTCTCTCTCTCTCTCTCTCTCTCTCTCTCTCTCTCTCTCTCTCCATCCCTCTTCCCTTCCTTCCTCTTCCCACCCTGCTTCCCATCTCCCTCTGTGGCCAGCAGCCCTCCAGCGCCTCTTGGAGCTGACAGACCCCATCCAGACTTCTCTCTTAGATGTCTGCCCCAACCCCTGCCCCTCTACTCCTTCTGTTGTCTGAGAATCATTCCCCTACAGCAGCTGATGACAAGATCTTTCTAAAATGCCCTGTGGTCCACTCTCCATCTTTAGGAAACTTTCCTGTTTCTAGAACAAGGCCCAAAGTCCATAAAAAGCCCCATTGTCATTCCATTTTACAGATGGGAAACTAAAACCAGCCAGAAACCAGCCCCAGAGCCAAGCTCAAGGTCCTGTTTACTTCTGTGGCTCTCCGCTGCCTCCATCCCTGCCAAGCTTCCCTGGCTCTCTGGGCTCCCTGACTCCAGCCAGTCTCAGAGCCTCTTGCATCTCTGTCTCCTCTCATCATCCAATCACCTCTGGGTGACATCTACTGGTCCTTCAGACCACTGTTCCCACATTTGCTGGCTCAGGGGGCTTCCCAGAGGTCTGGGGCCCACGGTCCTCCTTCTGTGTTCCTTCCCGTGATCTCTGGCTTCATATCTGCTTCTAAAGAAAAACCACACAATGAGAGCTCTGGGACTGCTCGGATGCCACAGCCCAGCAGTGCACAGGGCAGACATTGCCATTGTGTTCCCACAACTCATAGGTCAGGAGGGTAAAGTTCAAGGCCAGACATCTACAGTTCAGTGCCCAATGTGGGCTCTTCTTCGGTTGCAGATGGCTGCCTTGGCTTTGTGTCCTCACAGGGCAAGAGAGATAGGAGGCATGGGTTCTCCACTTCCTCCTATCTGGACAGTAATCCCACCACAGAGACCCACCCCCATGACCTCACCTCCTCAAGGCCTCACCTCCAAATCACCTTGTGCTGGGGGCTATGGCTTTGCTGTATACGTTCTAGATTGACACATTCAGTGGATAGCAGGCGAACGTTCTGGGTTACTGGTTCCAAGCCCAGTTCTCAATGCTAAGACAACATGAGCGACATTTGCTGATTGAACAAATGACCAAATGAAAGAGAACAAGTGGGGTGAAGGGAGTGCTTGAGAAACGGCTCAGTGGCTAAGGGCACCCATTGTCCCCGCAGAAGACCCAAGTTTGAGTCCTAGCATCTGCATTAGGCAAGTCACACCGTCTTTAACTCTAGCTCCATGGGGTACGGTGCCTTCTCCTGGCCTCCTCTGGCACCTGCACATATGTGTGTACACGCATACACATATGCACCTAAACAAATCTAGGGGGGGGGGATAAAACAAATGGAAAAAAATCAAAGTCCTCCTTGGATATGGGCTGAGATTAAAATGGAGACTTGCCCTCCCTCAAATGTCCCAAGCAGTCTATGAGCACAAAGACAGCAAGTCACCACAGAACAGAGACGCCGCCTCTGATTGCAGACTTGGGACTTATTTGTGGAGTTTGACTTTTTCCTTCTAAACATAGAAACACATTTGTAAAAAAAAAAAAAAACAGAAGAGGGGAGGAAGCCATGCTGAACCACTCGGCTCCTCCAGCCATAAAAGACACCTCTGGGATGAGAGCCCACCTGTGAAATATTGCCCGGCGATTAGATCTCGAGCCGTGAGATATAAACCATGAATTTCCATCTCCACCTTGGAAATACACTTTACCACCGGATCAGGGGTGAAGTATGGCTTTCCGGTAGGTGCAAGTCAATAAAATATGGCCTTTGATCAGATCACTGCAGAGAGGGCCCCGGTGCTCGCTGGGACCCAGGACTTCACCATAGCAAAGGAAATAGAATTCCATGCAGGGAGAAAAACTGAAGAAGGAAATTGGTAACAGTGATTTTTAGGGACCTCTTGGAAGTTGTCAGCATGAGGGGAGGGGACTGACAGACGAAGCATGTGCTGTCCTCTGCTGGGTGATGTTGTGAGGAAACAGAGATGGTCCAGATCCCTGAGTCCCATCCAGCTGATGGGAGTTGCCTGTGCAACTTCCTCTACTTTCTGGAGAAAGTCCCCCCAAGAGCCATGTGGGGTCTTATGGGGGGGGTTAACCTAGTCTTTAATATGGGAGCTGAGGCTCAGGTTCACACAGTAGGGCACCTGCAGAGCTGGGTCAGCAGGCCAAGGTGGCCTCCATGGCTCACAGCCGCTAACTCAGGAGAGCCCTCGAATGCCCCTACACACAGCTCTTCCTCTGCTCTGTTTCCAGAGAGCTCTGTCCATAACAGACAACCGCTGCCCAGTATCCTTCCGCTCTCCCTTCCTAGCACGCAGCTATAGAATGAGAGCATTAGTGCGCCTGTCCCCGGCCATTTGGAGGTAGGTAAGCTATGTGTGTACATGTATGTATGTGTACAGAGGGAGGAGTGTGTGTGTGTGTGTGTGTGTGTGTGTGTGTGTGAGAGAGAGAGAGAGAGAGAGAGAGAGAGAGAGAGAGAGAGAGAGAGAGAGAGTACTTAGCACCACTCTGGGCACACCATATGTTCCTGAACATTCCTGAAATCTCTGGCACTCTGTTGAGTCCACGCCACTGTTTCTCCTTCCTCTGTTTGCAGAGGAGTCCACAAACCTTGTCCCTGAGGTGATGCCGTCTACAGTAGTGCTGGCCGTGGGGGCTGGAACTGGCACTCACCAGACCTTAGCTCTTATACCGTGTTCCTTCCTTGGTGTGGGTATTTGGTGAGACCCTGGGAGGGAGGCAGGCACTGGCTTATCTCTCCAGAGCCAGACGGCTGGCTGGCTGGCCTTATCGCGGATTTGAGCTTGTAAAACATGGCTGCTATCATGCCATCTCCCAGACGGAGTCAGGGTGCTCCCAGAGGGGCTTTGTTCTTTTGATCATGACTTGTGATTGGGGAGAGAGTGGGGGGGCCCTGGGAGGACTACAGCAAGTCCACTGAGGAAGCTGGGGACACTGGGGCCAGGCCTGACATCATTTTGGAGTGGGCAGTGTTGAAATTCTCGGCATTCCTATCCCCTTCTCCTCCCCAAAGAGAGAGGGCAGCTGGGGATAGTGGCTGATGGCTGCTGGGAACCCAGCTGTGGGAGATTCTGGAAGAAAATGAAAACAGCATCTACATCATTAACCTGTTGCATCCACACATTCCTTGGTAAGCAGTTACTATACACAAGGGCCTCTGCAAGGGGCCAGAGCCCTGGTCTTGGAGAATGAAGGTTCCAGAACCCCACTTCTGTCTGCTATGCTTTTGAGCTATGTGATCCCTGACCGGTCACCTGTCTTCTCTGAATGGCCTGTGTCTATTTGGAAGAATGGTGCCCATCGCACGAGGTTCTCATAAGGGACTCTAGATGCAGTAGGTGTGAAAACCGCCTTACAAACTGTGGTGCTGTGCTCGCAGGAACGGCAGGGTCAGAGGATGAACTCTAAGTAGATTGCCGCTTCAGCTATGGTTTGCTGTGGACTCTGGGGAAGTTGGGGTGAAGCAGACAGCGTGTGTCCCAGGCAGAGGAGACAGCATCTGCAGGCTGCAGAGAAGGACCCTGGTGTGGGCCTTGCCAGGGGCAGGGGAGCAGACGGCCCAAGCTAAGCTGATCTGAGACTGCCTTGCTGGCAGGGGGAGGCCAGGCCCATCTGGCCCTGTTTTTCTCCTGTCACTCCGGGCCCTTTTGTGCCGAGCTCCTGACTGTCACTGCTTCCCTGTGATTCCCTTTGAACTTGGCATCTGTCTGGGGCTCCCTCTGGCCCGCCCTGTGTTCATTGGCTCAGATCTGTTGGCAACCCTGGCATCTGTTCCAGGGACAGAAGGTGATTCCTGCTCCGGCAGTTGAGTGGAGGGAGGGCAGGGCAAGGATGCCCTGGAAGGTGTGGCCTTACCTGTTGGTAAACAGGTGACACCTGTCCTGAGAGCCAGCAGGCCGCTTCTATCCTCCCAGCTTCCTTAGGGCTGCCAATGGCTCCCATCCTCGGCAGCGTTCTGTCTTCTGCCTGGCTTCAGATGGCAGGGAAGATTGGCCACACCCAATTCTTGCTTAAGGGTCAGCAAACCTAAAGGAGGCCAGCTCTGCCATTTGCTGACTCGGCTGGGCCTCCAGCAATGGGGACAAGGCCAGGTTGAGCTACTGCAGGACACAACTGCCCTGGACTGGCCCAGGCCTTCCTGACTGTAGATAGGAGTGGGATCCTGAGCCTAATGTCAGTCTACAGATGATTCTTCAAAGAGACCTCATCAATCCTGAAGCTTCAGCTTCCCCCCTGCAGAAGATGGGAGAGAGACCTAGCCAGGACCTGATGGGCATCTCTGGTGGGCTCATGTGTCCACACGGCCCTGAGAACCAGGCCTGGTATGCCACTGATACAACATGGGTACTGCTCTGTCACCTTCCCCATCTAGTGTCTTTGGGAGCCTGGTCTACGATCGCTGTGAAATCCCGGAGACGACAATGGCCTCCTCAGGGTTCACCTTCGTGCTAGCACCTGCGCCCCTCAGCACCTACTGGGAGCACACTGCAGTGGGGGTAGGAATGCGGAAGGGTGGGGGTATGGAGGCGTAACCAGAACCCTCTGGCTGCCCACTCCACGTCCTGATTTCCATTTTGGTTTATGTCTGGGCAATCTCTCTCTGGTGAGAATTGTATAGGAAATGGCGCGTGAACCTTTTTGGAAAAATGCAGGGTGCAGGCCACTGACTCCATTCATTTATTGGAAATCTCACTTGAGCATCTGGAAGTGGGAGGCAGGCCCTGGGTACCAGAGTGGGAAAGGTCTGGTCTTCCTAGCATTTTCACCCAACAGCAGCAGCAGGCGGGGTGACCCAGAGAGCACGGAGTCCTCCATATTCATCTTCTGGGACAGAGTGAAGGAAGACTGGGTAATAAGGAAGGCAGCGGGGGCTGAGCCGCCCAGGGGGTCAGTAAGGAAGAAGGACCATTTGTGAGGGAAGCTGAATAAAGGGGTGGGGACAGACAGATGGCTGGAGCTTGCTGGGGCAGGAGGTCAGCTGGAATGAAGTTAGAAAAGCCAGACAGGCTGCTGGACAGAGGAGCCCTTTCTGCTTGTCATGCCTTCTAAGCTTCACCCTCAAAGTCCATGCATTGCTGTGTGCATCCTCTGGGCCCTTGATGCCCGTGTCTCTTTGTAGTGTGCTTCCTCTTCCTGTCTTCCGTCTTCCGACCGAGCCTCTCGCTCACCTGGCCTCTCTATTCTTGGCTTTCTCGAGGCTGGTGCCCGATGCAGGAAGTGGTGTGTACTGGGTGGGCTGTCAATTCTCTCGTTCCACAGAGAGCTTTTAGTGTGACGCCTCAGGAAACGGAACCAGGCTGGGAATGAGAGACACCTGGGTGGCGGGGACCTGGTAGCTGGAGGGTGGTGGGGACAGGGCCGTGTGAGTTCAGGGGTCCATAAAACCCAGCAGGGAGCTGGGTCCAGATCTAGTGTAGGAAGGAGGGATGCTAAGATTTCTGGGAGAAGTGGCAGCCAGCGTGCTGATGAGTTAGCTGCTAAGGGGGAGGAGAGGAAAGGTCACCCCTACAGGAGCGAGCAGCAGGTGCTGAGCCCTCCAGCAAGAACCAGAGCTCAGAACCTTAGAGCCAAGAGCACCTTGGTTGAGGCCCAAGGGTGTGGCAGGGAGGGGAGAGAGTGAAGTCTCTATGAAGTGGATAGCTTTATTCTTGCTAACACAGGGCTAGGGTGGGGAGGGTACGTGTCTAAAGCAGTAGACTAAAGGCCCTTAGATCAGTTGGAGCAGAGTAGAGCAGACCAGAGGCAGGAAAGCCCAGAGAGGAAGCTGTCTCTAAACAACCAGAAAGAGACCAATGGACTGACCAGGTGTGGAGACTAGAGAGGGCAGGGGGTATCACTAAGGCCTTGGAACTGGGTTCAGTCCTGACCCCGGTCCCCCCCATCCCCAAACTCCACCTAACCCCGTGGCTGGGAGAAAGGCTGAACTTGAGTTCCTGCCAGATCTGTGGGTACAACGAGTGACCCAGAGGTTAGCAAGAGAGCCTACAGTCTGTGTTCACAGCCACAGCTCGACAACAGAGACCCTGGATTTCTAGAGGTGGCCTCCAGGGTTAAGGGGCTTGTCTGGGGCAGTAGAGGGAGTTCTCCATAACCAGGCCCTGTGTATCCATCCCATGTGTGGGTCAGCTAAAACTCACGGCAGTACCAGTGGGTGTCCGTTTGACAGACGTAGAGACAGATGCTCAGAGAGGAAGTGACTTGTCCCAGCTCACACAGCACTACAGCAGGGACATGTTCTCACATCTCTTCATCCCAGGACGGTGCCACCACCCCGAGCTGTCCCCAGGAGGTTGGGCATCCTAGCTCTGAAGGGCTGAGCTTAGGGGTGCCTTGCAGCTGCCCATCCGCAGGAGGGTAGGAGGAGGAAGGACGAACTGGCTTCCGCGATTTCCCTGGCTTCCCGGTACCCGGTATATATATTTTTTTTCTAATCGGCCCAGCTGCTGATAGTTATCTGGCTTCGCTAGAGAGCGAAAGAGACTTTGTGTCAAATGCTGAAAAATGACTTTTCAGGCAGCCTCTCTGTCTCCTGAAAGGAGGTGACGTGCTCAGAGCATACAAATCGTTCAACAGTCAGGCGTCTCCAGGCGAGGAAGGAGTGTGTTTAGATTGCTAAAACCACTCTTGTCCCTTCCCAAGGTCATGGGCAGGCAACCCAACCATGCCAGTGCCTGCAGGATGTGGAGCCTAGAGCTGGACTGAGAGATGCTGGTGAGATGGGTGGGCTCTGGGCCCAGGCGTGGGACAGGTCCCTTCGAGGCAGGATGTGTAAGAGCCCACGAGGAAGGCCAACCCCAGCTTCAGTTCTCCATCAACCCACAGAAGCTGTGTGACCTTAAGTACCTTCGTGGACATCTCTGGACTTGAAACCCTCCCTGAATTAGCATCTCTCATATTCTGATTCCAGCGAAGCAGCTCACAGACCAGATGTTCTGATAGGTGTATTGTTTTTTAGGTGCCCATGGAGTTTTGGAGGTTCTCCGGTGGTAGCATCATTCCCAGCAGCCATGCACAGGCTGAGTGGGGGGGGGGAGAGGATGGGCTGAGGGGCACAGGAAACTCAAATCAGTCTCTAAAGGCTTTAGTACTTTCAAATCCCAGCTCCGACACTCAGTGGCTGTGTGACCTTGGGCAAGTGTCTTGGCCACTCGGAGCCTCAATTTCCTGCCATATCACCCGGAGAAATAACTAAACAATGAAGGGAGGGGTCTGTGGCAAACAAGGGCTCCGAACACTGTCATGCGTGTGGCACGTCCCTGTCCGTGTCACTACTTGTCACGTATTGTCTTCATCTCAGCTGGACTGTGTGTCCCATCTCCTAACCTTCCCTGCCTTGAATTCTCTGCCTTATAAGGGGGGAGGGGTTGCTAAGAATCTGAAGCCCTTCAATCACTTGGCACATAGTAGAGAGTTTATTATCCCTTATAGAGTTTTTTCTAGGTCTTCGCAAAACGATGCTTAAGGATTTGTTTTCAAGTGTCCCTGAAGTCGTATGACCCTCTGGGAATTAAGAGCAGAGATTTATGGGATAGGAACCCAGGCAAAAGGCCCAGCTGCCTGCCCCTCCTGAGGAGGAGCACTTTCCACTTCAGGGGTCAGGGAAGGGAACGGCTACCTCGGTGACCAGGTTCCTGGTCTGCAAGGGAATAGTCACTGTTCTTTGTGCGTAGCTATAGACCAGACCTTAAAAACCCCAGAGGGTCTTCAGGGAGGCCTGGGATGCTGCCCAGGGTCTGCCAGCAGTGTCCCCCTAACCCTGGGATAAAGGCAACAGCTCACTCTGGTTGGGGAACCACTGAAAGCAGGGATAAGGCCAGCCACATGCTGGAGAATGAATGGCCTCAGACGTGGGCTCAAGGGGACACTGAGGCAGATTACTGGAGAGTAAGAAATTTATTAAGAGTCATTACATCGCAGACAGACAGACAGACAGACAGACAGATGACGACAGCACAGTAGGAGCTCTGAAGAGAGGAGTCAGGACCCGAGTGGCAGAAATAGAGTCTGTTCTTACATCTCTCTGAGGATGGGGAGGCTTTCATAACAAGCTGGAAGCCAGGGTCTCTGATTCCTAGACAGGAGGCATGGACGGCAAGGGGAGCAGGGAGTGTGACCGCTGATACCCCTGTAATGTAAGCTTACCTCCCAGGTGAGAGATCCTGGTCCCTGGGGGGGGTCTGTTGGCTAGGAACACACAGATGGGGTCTCAGTAGGTACCTGCCCATGTCTCTGTGAGGGGAAGGGTTGTAGATGTGGCCTGAGTCTCAGCTGGATCCTCGCATCACATTCTAACAGGTGAGAAGAGGCCAGAGCAGTGTTGTGGGGCACGGGGAAGTGGCCTGCTGGGGCTCTCAGGGACTGCCCTTTACTTCCCATCTACTTTTCCTCTTCCCCTCAGGCCTTCGATGGAGGCCCAGCGCCTCCAAGACAGTGAAAGAGAGGCATGAGACAGACAGGCCAGACCCTCCCAAAGCCAAGTTCTTTAAAAACTGCTAATGCCCGGCACTCCTGGTGTCCACAGCTCTAAAGAGACCAGTGAAGCCTCTGGGGACCCAACCCAGTGTGCCCCCTCCCGTTCCTCAACTTCATCTCCTCAGCCACATCTGCAGCTCTGACTCCATTTAATTGTCTCTGTTGTATGTGCCACGCAGGGTAATCTCTGCCGGAACCACGTTAACCACCATTCGCTTCCATGCTGCGTGGCATCAGGGGATCACTCCGCTGCACTGCCAGATAAGGTCCTACAGCTTCAGGGCACTCTTCCCGGTGTCCTCAGAAACCCATCCCTAGACAATTAGATTGTCTGAAACACATCTGAGGAGGCCTGAGGAACAAAGGACACAAGGAGACTCTAGAAACCAGTGATGGCCCCAAGCCCCCACTCTTCACCTGCATGTGGGTTCTATGTGTCCCCTGGTGGCTGGGGAACCCTGAAACAGGGTCAGTTGCAGGGTGGGGATGCTTGCTTGGGATCCGGGTTCACGTCCCACCTCTATCTCCTCCTAGCTTTTCAAAGGTCATTTCCCGTCTCTAGGTCTTACGTCTTCATTTATAAAACATGTAACAAGCCCAGCTGCCTTGGGGACAAAGGAATGTCAGAGAAACCACAGTGCAAGGAGCTAGTGGAAATACGGTGCTTGGGGTATACCCGGCTGCTTCTTCCTTCCACGTTACCCCCAAAGGTGGATTGAGCCAGTAGATGTCCATGATCCCAGCTCTGCAGCTGGAGGTCGAAGGTCAAGGTGGGTTCTGTGAGGACAGAGCCTTCCTTGCCTCTTAGTTTTGGCATCTGTGGCAGTGTTTGGTGTCTCACAGCTTGTGGATGCCTGGCCCCTGACACCTTGTACAACCTGTGCTTTCCTCATAAGGTCAGTCTCTCTGATTAGGGCCCAGCCTCACTCACTGTAGCTTAGCTGACATCTCAAAGACCGTATTTCTAGAGAAGGGCCACTTTGAGAGATCTGGCATATTTTTTTGAGGGACACAGTTCGTCCCACAATGTCATCTTCCAACCCACCTGCCTGGGATCCTCGTGGCCCTTAACAAGAGCCTGTCTCTGGAGGTTCCCTACAGGAACTGTCACATTCCTTATCTCTGGCCCTGGGAGTCCTGGCATCCTCTCTCAACTCCCCTGCCCCATGCAGCTCTGTGGCAGAAGGGTGTGTAAACAGATAACGGTGTTTGCTCAACTCATCTGGGCTGCACTAGAGAGGAGCGTTTACAGAAGCCAAGATACAGTGTTCCTTTCACGCTGAGGGAAAGTAGGAAAGCCCTTGAGGGGCCGGCAGATCGGAGCCTTGAAGGGTAAAGCAGACACTTGGGGTGGGGGAAGGCCTGGGCAAGGGCTGGAAGGGGCATGCCGTCTAAGGATGGGGCTGGGCCAGTCACTGGGTGTGGCTGCTGAGGATACAGCTCTCAGGAGATTAGGCAAGGGGGAAGAATCAGGCTGAGGTTTAGATGAGCACCAGGGAGCCAGAGAAGGTTGCTGATCTGGGCTCAGCGCATTCATCCAGCAGCAAATTGTTCCAAGACTTGAGTTCATGGGGAGGCTTTGCCACAGAGGTACATGGTTACCCCTAGGATTGCAAAAATAACTTTTTCAACTGGAAATCCCCCAGAAGGGTCTTCAACTGAGCTGGGTGACAGCAGCCACACCAGCTCACCATATCCCTTCCTCTCATAGTGGTGGGCATCAGAAGAGAGCCTGGGAGACCCAGGAGCCAACTCCTCCCCCCAGGGACCCAGGGAAGGTATGCTTGACTTTGCCCCTTTGGCCCAGAGGGAAAGAGCCCCTGGGGTGAAGGCTTACCCCATCCTTACCTGCCTCTCCATTCACTGATGGTCTAGGTTTTAACTTTGACCTCTGAGACCAAGATTTTCCTATACCCAACCCTGGAAACACACAGTTAGGTAACGATGGCCCAGCCATCTATTCTCAGGCCTGGTAAGTGGGCTATCACCACCTACGAAGAGCTACGAAGAGCATGGTCACCTACACCATGCGCCACTCCCAGAGTGAGAGCAGCTAGTTTGGTGCCAGAGAGCTCCGAGCCCCTGCACGATTGCATCTGCGCCTCCAGCCGTTCACTTGCTGCCTCCCGCCAGCCTCCCTTTCACTCTGTTTACACGCCACAAAGTACATATGATCACTATCGTGTACTCTCCTAATGTCAATTTCTTCATGATGAGCAGGAGACTGTAAACACCCATATTTCTATAAGCCTATTACAGCCCTATGTACTCAGAGTCAATGAGCTGGACAAAACTGTACGCCCGACGTGGCTGGGTCTTTGCAGAGGGTCAGGCCTGGACCAAGCTGGGAGCCTGATGTCTTTGGTTCTTCTTTGCCATTCACTGACCACCTCCGGTACCCAGGAGGCCCTTCTATCCCTCACACGGGATCTATTGCAGCTATTCCTGTGAGGCTGGGGCAATGTTTAAACACCAAAAAAAGGACCCCAGGGTGACTGCAGCATGCATCGTCCAGTACTGGTCACCATGGGTGAAGGGCCCCATGTCTGGCCGTCTATACCCATGCTTGGCTGGGCTCTGAGCTGAGGACACCCTTTGAAGCTCTGCAGAGCTTCAGGAAAGCTGAGAGGCTGGGATGTGACTGGCGGTTTGGTCGTGTTGGAATTTGAAAGGCAGGTCAGAGTCCTTGGGCAGGAACACACACTTTCTCCAGAGACGTCAGACTATAGATGTTAGGGGGAGTTTTCTTATCAGGCTACCTTTACTGCAGACCTCCAGTGTCTCCCTGCCAAGGCACTTAGTGGGAGGCTATATTGTAGGAGTCCCTAGCACCTAATAGGACCGTTTCCTAGGTTGTGACCTAGAGCAGAAACACCACCAAACCCCAGCTGGAGCTCCGTGGAAACTGTGGAAGGAATGATCACAATATGTTGATGCCGTGTGAGCCAGCTCTCTGTGGCTATGACAAAAGACCTGAGCTGAACAACTTAAAGAGACTGAAGGTTTATTTGGGCTCTCATGTTGGGACCATTTGGAGTCCTGGTCTTCAGCTTCTCTTCCCTTCTAGAACCTTCTAATTGAAGTTACTAAAAGCTGTGCCTTGCCTAGAGGATCAGAGGTTGGGATTTTCACCTGTTGGCCATTGACTGCTGAGTATTTAGCCTCCATGGTGCTATTAAAAGAAGGCTTTGTACTAGTGATTGGAGGTCCATGTATCTGTCTGTCTCTGTGTGTGTATTCTCAACCTCCAGCCCCTTGCCCGAGCTGGATTCTAGTGCATAGAGCGCGGACAGGAAGGGGGGGGGCACTCTCGGTTTCAGACGTCTTTCTTTGGTGAGAGAGCCAGGCTCCCGTGGCGTGAGCATATGTCAGAAGAAAACTGTTCACATCCCAAAGTTGGGGTTCCAGTATCTCCTTATTTACAACCCCCCAAGTGGCCTAATTACTTCTGCGAGGCCCCACTTCCTAAAGGTTCAATCATTTAGAACAATGCCACCTCCTGGCAGCTACACCTTCCACAGAGGAGCCTCCAGGGGACATTACACCCTGAAGCAGAATATCCACTCAGAACTAGCGTGACTGAGGCTGTGTGGAACGGGACAGATGGAAAGGATCAGAACCCAGCCGCCAGCATTTACAGATTCTGATCCTGAGGTCAGGGACTGTCGGCTGTAGCAAACCAGATGGAAGCCATTTTAGGATTTGTCTGCCAGGAAGCACAACAAGAGAGCTCATGCGGGCACTGGTGTGGACCACAAGGAACCTAAGCATTTGAAGATACAGAAGTCACTCCAGGGTAGGGCAAGATGTGGTGCCAAGACGACTCTGGTTGCAGTTTACTGAGCACTGCGCTGAGCCCATTTCCTCCATCTGTGCTTTGTAACCAAGCCATCTCAGCAGGGAGAGCGTGGCTCACAACTTAGGCACAGGAAGTAGACACTTGTCCAAGGTCATACGGTAGTGAAGTGCCACAGCTGGGCCTCCCAGCATCCCTCCCAGCAGCCACCAGGACCAGTGACTCTTATCATCACTGCTGTTAAGTTCATGAGCTCAGTGAATCTAACAAGGACCAAGACACAGATCCTCCCAGGATATCGGGACACAAGCTTGCCTCACCAGCTGAGGCTTGCATTTCTGTATTTGATGTGGTCTCTGGCTGCCCCCTGGCTTCCAGTTATTAGGACAGTGGTCATGTGTAGGGCGAAGGGGAGAAAGGACAGGTGAGTGGCACTAGAGGCCCAGAGCAGTGTGAGGCCAAGCTGGAGAAGTTTGGGGTTCACACTGCATAAAGCAGAACAGTATACCCAACAAGTAAGAGTCACAAAGTTCCAATTTAAGAAAGAAAGGAAGGAAGGAAGGAAGGAAGCAAGAAGGGAAGAAAAAGAAAGAAAGAAAGAGAGAGAGAGAGAGAGAGAGAGAGAGAGAGAGAGAGAAAGAAAGAAAAAAAGAAAGAAAGAAAGAAAGAAAGAAAGAAAGAAAGAAAGAAAGAAAGACTTGTTTTTTTTTTATCTAATTACTCTGTGAGTTTCCCTCTTGGCATGAACTTGAGCCCACAGAGGGCAGAAGCCATTGAGGATGGACCCACACTTGGGAAGCTACCGGCTCCATGGCGAGCGCTCCCTGAGTGTGGAGGGATACTTGTCATATGGGTCGCTCTGCGTATCTATCTGGCAAGGAGAAGGTTGGAGAAGCAGCTGAGACGGAGCAAGATCCACTGGAGCACAACACGAGTGTGTCCACAGCTCTGGTGACAGCTCTGCTTTGGGGACAAAATTAAAAACTGTGTCCTAGAGCTCAGGCATGCCAACAGCAGGCACAAATGCCACCTGGAAGTCCCATTCAAGCCAGGGGAGGGCTGGCTTGGGGTTGAGATCCAAGGTGACCCACAGGAAGGGTCTTAATTCAACCATAACCTGGCCTCGGACTTCAGAGAAATCTTGAGTGACAGCTGTCTGGGCTGGAGAGAAAGGCTCAAATTCTGCCCGCAGGGCTCCTTGGGAAGCCTTTGGGGTTGGGGCGGGGGGGGGGATGATCTATCTTAATGTAGGGAACGTTCCGTTGATTTGTCGTTTGCTATAAGCGCAGGCATCATGAGGCAAAACGTGAGTTCTTTGGCGGCCCTGCGAGCCACTGCCAACCATCCCCAGATACGGTTCCCCGAAGCAGAGATGCAGCCGTGAGGGAAAATGAGGCCCATCCCTCTCAACTGACATTCTAGCTGGGGGTTGAAGCGTGTACGTAATTGGCCATAAACAACAGATAAACTTAAAGTACAGTCAGGCAGAGACATCGTAAAGAATAAAGCGATTTCTGGGAGCGGGAAGGCAGGTGAGACAGGGCTGTCAAGGCATCTGTGGAGATTTGACATTGAAGAGAGAGAAGAACACGGTGAGTGGGCCATGTGCGTGGCTGGGGTGAGGGGGTTCCTGGAAAGGGGCAGTGACAGCACCCGCAAAGGCCCTGAGGGGGAGTGAACTTGAGGTGGTTGAGGAGAGTGACAAGGCCAATGGAGCCCGGATGGAGGGAGTGGCCAGAGCAGAGTGTAGTGGTTTGAATGACAATGGACCTCATAGGATCATAGACTTCAATATTTGGTTCCCAGTTGGTGCATCTGTTTAGGAAGGATTAGGAAGTATGGAGAAGGTGTGTCTCTTGGGGAGTGAGGTTTCAAAAAAGCCCATGCAACCCACTGCACCCCACTGCCTTTGACTGGTGGGTTAGATGTAAAAATCTCAGCTAGTCTCCAGCATCATGCCAGCCTGCATGCCACCATGATCATAGACTCCACCCCCAGCCATGATGATCATAGACTCCACCCTCTGAAACTGTAAGCAAGCCCTCAACTAAATGCTTTCTAAGTGGCCTTGGTCATGGTGTCTCCTCACAGCAATGAAACAGTAACTAAGACTGGGGTCAGGAGGCTGGGGAGCTGCCTCAGTCAGGCCTTGCTGCAAAAGCATGAGAAACAAGTTCTGACCCCCGGCATACCTGTAAAAACTTGTGCTGGTGTGCCAGGAATCCCAGCGCTGGGGAGGTCGAGACAGCCAAGTACGTGGAGCTCCTTGGCCATCCAGGATAGCTAATCAGTGAGCTCCAGGTTCAGTGAGAGACCATGTCTTGGTTCCTTCTCCTGTCACTACAATAAAATACTCGGACAAAATCAACGTAAGGGGAAAAGGGGCTAAGGGTAAAAACCCATCACACTGGGGAAATTTCCAGCATCAGGAGTTTGAGGGAGCCAGTCATGTCACCTCCAGAACCACAACCAGAAACAGAGCAAAGAATGCATAGTGACACTCCTTTTCTTCACTTATACCATCAAGGATCCCAGCTAGGGAATGGTGCCACCCATAGTGGACAGATTGTCCCACCTCAATTGACAGTAATCAATATGATCCCCTTAAGCATACCCAGAGGTCTGTCTTCCAGGTGAGTCTAGATTCTGTCAAAAGGTCTAATGACACTAACTACCACAGACTCTGTCTCAAAAGAGATAATGTGTGTGTGTGAGGGGGGAGGGGCTTGATGTTGATTTCTGGTCTTCACAAGCAGATACATCTGCACCTTCATGTGCACGCATATGTGCGAACACACACACACACAGTAGGAGGGTTAGTGTGCAAGCTGTGACACTACCAGGGTTGTTCAATATAACGGGAGCTACTTTAAAGGCTTGGAACTAGGGCAGCACAATCGTACTGATCCGTCAACAGACTGCTCCCACCTTGGATCAACACAGCGTATTAGTTCACTGTGGCGCCGTAGCAAATAGATTGACGGATCCAAACAGATTGACTTCAAGGAGCCCTGTCTGTTATCTCACCGCTCTGTAGATTCCAAGTCAGGGAGAGCTCCCTTCAGTCCTCCGCTGTCCATCTCATGAAGTTAAAATCAAGCCTGTGTTAGCTTAAGGGGCTTTCATCACAGGCTCTGAGCAAGAATTCCATTCCAAACCCACTGGAATCACTGCAGAGTTCAGTTCTCTGTGAGTACAGGTCTGAAATCCCTGCTCCTTTGCTGGATGTTCTTTGTGTGTCCAAAGAGGAGGATATGCTGAGTCCGTGGACTTTGAATCTCTCTGGCCTCCTCTTGTGTCCCAAACGGAAGAGCAGTGTCCACTTTCAAGTGGGCTGATCCGGTCACATAGGCCCCCTATGGCCCTACTACTGTGTCTGCATGCATGCAAGTGTGTGTCTGTGTATCTCTTTCTGTGTGTATGTATGTGCGTGTGTGTGTGTGTGTGTGTGTGTGTGTGTGCGTGCGCGTGCACAGGTGCATATGCATGTATGTGCTGTGGAAGCCAGGTGTCCCCTCAATCATTTTTCCTGAGACCGAGTCTGTGGGGGTTAATTTTTACAGACTCGAGAATCATCTGGAAGCTAGACCTCTGAATATGGAGATTATCTTCATTACTGTCCGTTGGGGTGGAAAGACCTGCCCACTGAGGGTAGGACTATCCCCTAGCAAAGACAGATGGGGGAACACTCATGGCAGGACAACACTTCATGATGAAAGTGTAGAGCCCTGGGAAGGGGGCCGAGAACTCTGCCTGCACACAGGCCACAGATGGCCCAGTGTCGCTTACAGGGAAGGTACTCACACGTGTGGAAGTTCCTCTAAGTGGAGAAAGAAAATCTCGAATTATAAAGTCAAGATTAATGCCAGTCTCTGTTGGGCCCTCCCAACGCGTATTTACTAAGCACTTCTGCATGTCTAGGAGTGGGTGTAGCCTGAAAGGTAAAAAGCAGGAACAGAAAAGATCTCGCAGGGAAGCTGGGGCCACATAAAACAGCAGTCAGTCTTCCCTGGTTAACCACAGGGATCCGGCCTCAACCACAGCTGTTTGGGTCCCTTACACAAAGTGGTGCAGGAGTTTCCAAATAGCCTGTGCACATCCTCCTGTCTGTTTTACATCATCTCCAGGTGACCGGGGTACTTGATGCGTACTGTGTCAATAGTTATTGTAGGAGCTGGGGAGATGGCTCAGCTCTCTGCAGGTACAGGCCTGTACCCTGTGAAGAGCTTGCCTTGCAAGCGGGAGGGCCTGAGTTCACATCCCCAAATTCTACGCAAAATGCCAGGCAGGGTGCACGTGGATTCGGCCACTCAGGGAGATAGGATGGAATCAGAGGCAGTGCCATGGTTTGGGGAAGTGGCGGGATTTGCTTTGGAGTTCCTGGGAGAGATTGGGGCAGGGTTCTCCTATCAATGCAAATGGCCTATGGGCATGTCCCTAAGGGGAGCTTTAGTGTATAAGGCGGGGTTGCCGTGAGTGATGGCAGAGGTGGTGGAGTGCTCCTCCTCCCCCGCCCAAGGAAGGGATGGAACTGGGCTGTGTATGGCAGGAACAACCTTCACCCTCCTGGTCCAGGGGTGGCCTCCCAGTTCAGGACAGCTGTCAAGGTCACTTCTCTTGGGCTATGACAAATCCCTGATACAAGCAACTTAAGGAGGAAGGAAAGGTTTTCTGGCCCCATTGTTTAAGAAGGACACGGTCCATGATGACGGAAAAGGCGTGGTGACAGGGGTACGAGGTGGATGCAGGTGCTCAGCTCCCTTCCTCCTGTAGAGTCAGCTGTGGACCCCGGGCTGTGGGGTGGTGCTGCCCACCTCCAGGGTAGGTTTTCCCATCTCAGTGAACCCTGACTAGAAACTTCCTCACAGACAGGAATACCAGGCACATGCCATTAAGAAAGTCTAGCCAGCCCATGAAGGCTCCAGGCTGTGTGACTTTGTTTACATGGGGTCAATAAGAAAAAAACTGGACTTAATGACCAGCAGGGACAGAGATCATTGTCCTTGCAATGGGAGCTGTGGGGACTGAGGAAGGAGAACTTTCTGGAGGGGGGATGGTCTCAGAGGTTGTCGTAGTGGTGACTGGCCCTCTGGGTTTGTCAATTCTGTCCTATAAGGAGGAGCGGTTAACACAGTGAGAACACAATCACTGGCTTAGTGGCGTTGTCAGCAATCTCTGGCAATGGGAGGGGGCACCCAGTTAGTAGACAGAAAGGGGCCTGCTCTGTTGACTCTCCCCTCACCCCAAGCCTGTGATCATCACAGGACAAGCTAGTCTGGATCCACCCACCACCCCAATATTTGCGCACAGCAGGCTTATTGTTCATAGAATTCCAAGTGTCATGGGACAGCTGCTGGACCACGCTGCCCTTCCCCTGAATTCTCATCCCCAGCTCAAGACATGGCCCAAGCATCCTTGTCTGAGCCCCAAGATGTCACTAGGAGCAGGCAGCCTACATCCTGCAGGACAGGACCAAATGTTTCCAGCTTACCTATTCAGCCCACCCGCTCCAGGTCTGTCCCCTTCATTGCAAAACACCTGCCATCTGGACTTTGGCCTCTAGCAAGATGAAGTCCAGCAACAACCAGCTCGGACCAGAGGAACCTCCAGGGACAGGCGAGCGCTCTATCGTAGAGCAAATATAATAGGTTGATGTTTATCTTGCAGGCTGCGTGCACCTAATAAAGTATTAATATCAAGAGCAGATTGCTTCTCCCATCGAGCAGGCTGAGTGTGATTGCAGAGGAGAGGCGAGCTGGTGCTCTCTGGAGGACAGAGTCTCAGATGCTCCCTGTAGGAAGGAGTCCCAGTGGGCTTATTTCTTGGTGGAATGGACGCCTTCTGTCAAAAGTGACTGCAAAGGACATTTCTCACAGCATTTCCAGGTTGCCAAATCGCTACACATTCAGAGGTCAGGATAGGTGCCCCAACTGGAGGTGGGGGCTGATCCACTTGGGTGGAGGAAAAGTTTGCCTAGGCTGTGATAGTGTACTCTCTATGGTGAATTTTGGGCAGTCCACGTTTGGCTAGCCCTGAGTTTTTGGAGACTCTCTGCTGTGTCAGGGGATCCCTGCCTCCACACTCTTACCACCCCAGAAGTCTACTGCCTCCTTCAGGGTTGGGCTTCTCAGTTTCTGTATTGCTGACATTTGGGACCAGGTGACTATTTGTTATCTGGGTCTGCCCTGCATCCCATGAGCTATTTCACAGAATAGTGCCCCTCTGGGAATCTTTGAGTCATCTCCACATGTTCCCTGGGGACCAGAACTCACCCTGCCTGAAAACCACTCTGCTTTAGTCAACTGCAGTATAGAGCAAAAGGGTCAGGCACTCAGTGATGAGGTCCAGTTTAGGAGCTGGGCAGATGGCTCAGTAGTGAAAGTGCATTCTGTACAAACATGAAGGCTTTCCGCTGGTCCTCATGTAAAAGTGGGGTGCAATGGCGTGTGTCTGTTACCCCAGTACTGGGGAGGCAGAAGCTGGATGATAAATCCCTAAGGGATGCCGGATCAGGCAATCTGGCAGAACTGTATCAAAGAGCTCCAGATTCAGTGAGAGATGTGTCTCAAAAAAAGAGGGTAGAGAGCCTTGTCCTCCGGCCTCCATCTGCACGTGCAAATATGGACACACACAATCACACCACCCCCAACACACACATGCACGTGTACAAACATGTACACATGCAGACACTATATACCCACACTGAGAGAGAGAGAGAGAGAGAGAGAGAGAGAGAGAGAGAGCACAAATCAGAAAAGCAGACCTATTACCATTTGGTCATCAAGAGACTCTGGTCACATGAGCTCATTTGGAACAGGCGCAAACTGCATCTTTCAGAGCACATCTTAAAATAACAGGGTCAAGGAAACAGAATTGTCACTAAGCAAACTCTTCAAATTTCTAAGCCTTTGGTGCAAGAATGAGGTAATCCCATGCAACGCCAGTTGCTTTTTTGCGAGAGAGGGAAAAAAAAAGACAAAAACATTAAAGAAAGATCCTTTTCCATTGCCCTCAGCTCCCAAGCCCTGGCAATTAATTCTTATATGCTGAAGGACTTCTGTGTTTATGAAGCATTATTATTTAATGGAAGCCTATTTTAAATTGTAATTTTTTTTCATTAAATTGCCTCATTTTACTTATTAAGGCCAGTTTATATCCTAGCTTATTCTGTGTTTCTTGAGTAATAACTATTTTTCTTTTAAGATATTCTGTAATAACTTATTATTCCAAGATGGAGACGCCTCCCCGTGGCTCATGAGTTAGTCCCTGTGATGTTGCATTTGAGGGTGGCAGATGAAGGGGAAGGGACAGGATGCAAGCAAAAGCAGAGGATGCAGGGGAAGGTAGAGGATGAAGGGGAAGGTAGAGGATGTGTGTGAGGGTGGAGGATGCAGGGAAATGGAGAGGATGTAGGGGAAGGTGGAGGATGCAGGGGAAGGTGGAGGATGCAAGCAAAAGTTGAGGATGCAGGATAGATCACCTATAGCCTCTGCTCTGGGAATCTCTAGGCAGGAAGCCAATGAGGACAGTGTAACTTCTATGGGCCCTTGAGATATCCAGGAGACTGGATCTATCCTCCTTGGAGCCTTCACGTGCCAATCCATAAAGCATCTAACTAGAAGGAGAACGGAGACACAGAGAGGTCAGCTGTGAAGTCCAGCTCTGCTGTTTTGACCGAGTCCCTGAATCCAGGCACACAGCCCTGGGAAGCTTGCTTGTTTATCTTCCTGCCTCTCCCTTGCCAGCGGTAAGAAACAGAGAGTCATCCGCATATGTTAGAGGTGGAAACTGAAACATGGATCCTCACAATGACTCACCCAGGGCTGCATGGTCAGCCCATGGAAGAGTCAGAAGCTGTCACTGGTTTGTCTCATTCCCAAATTCAAGGTCATCCTCTCTGGGCACCAGAGTCCCTAACAACATACAGAATGCCATCCTCTCCCTTCTCAGCCTCACCACTGGTCTTGAGAAATAAGCACCATTGGCCCAGTTCTCAGCTGAGATGACTGAGGCCCAGAGGCGTAACCATGTGTCGTCTGAGCACAGCAGATGAAGGACAGTCCAGTCTGGTCGCCTGTGTCACAGCTGAGCAGTTTCTCTTCTTCCCTCCTGACCACCCCCACAGCCTCCTGTGTCCAGCTGCCTCTCCAGCCTTACGCACAGCCCCACCCTGGGACTCAGACACCACAGAGACAGCGTAGGTGACCGCAGCTGCTCACAAGCACATCTGCAGCACATCCGAGAAGCTCTTTCCCCCTCACCTGACCTGAGATGAAGAGATGGTGGTCCTTATCTGCCCTCGACATAGGAAAGCTCTGGAAAGCCGGTGGTTCACATGAAAGAGTCAGAGAGATGCCAGTGGCAAGTCCCTGTGTGACCCCAACGCTCTGGGCTCAGCGTTCCCATATGGATCATAAAATGTCCCTAGAGGCTGGGAAGCCGGTTGAGGAGTCCTGACCCAGGACAGAGTAGATCTGTCTGTCTACTAATTTTCTCATTTCCTCCTCCCTCCCACCAAGAAGCTACTGAACACCTGCTGTGTGCACTGTTAGTGGAAGTCACACAAAAATGCCTGGGCTCCTTCCCTACTGTGTGGCTAAGCCTTCCTCCTCATCTTTCCAGTCCTTTCCATCCAAGTGGCAATGAAGAGAGAACCAGTGGGACTGCATGTTCTCAGACACAGGCTGGTGGTTGCATTGCCCTGACTTAGGATTCGCTCATATAGCCAAGCCAAATTGCAAGGAAGACTGGGGAAGTGTTCCTGACCCAATACTGGTGTGTGTGTGTGTGTGTGTGTTTGTGTGTGCATGCACACTTAGGCACAAACAGTCTGTGTGGGTCAGGAACACGCATGTGTGCCACAGAATAGGCATTACACACAAGAGAGGTGTGAACATCCCAACATAAACTTGGCTTAGAGAGCCTGGCACGGACTAAGACCACGGGGACAGAGCCAAGGGTGGCAGCTACAGTATGTAGGCATCTGCACCTGTAGCCCTCGGGTATCATGTTCCCTGACAGACACCTCAGGGGCAGAAGGGTGCCCTGAGCAAGGCCTGCCCCCTCCAACCTCAGGGTCTCCTCTTTGTAAAATGGGAAGGGAAGTCCCTCACTTTAGCTTCTGTGGGGAAATGGAGGAGCCTCAGGTGTCTGGGAACAGCCCCAGGGTCTCCTTATTAATAGTATAACCACATCATTATCAATAATGAAGCACAAATTAATAATAAATAAACAAACTAATGATAAATAATACATACACCATGAATAATACATTAATACACCCAGGCTTCCAAACATCTATTGCCTTTGACATGGGGTACTTGATGAGCTGGCTGGCTATCACAGGGAAGGGGCTCTGTGGAGGAAGCTGAAGTACTGAGGGTCCAGGGCATCAAGCACGTTCCTAGAAGACTGAAAGGGCCTTGGTCCCTAGGGGCCCAGAGCTGACCTGACCTTCTTCTGGGTCATCAGGGACCAGGAGTCTAGTGGGATAAGGTGTGCCTTCTCCTCTGGATGTTCTTACTTAGAATAAGATAGCAGTGGCAAACACAATGCCCAAAAAGCTGGGATGTGGCTCAGCTGGTAAAGTGCTTGCCATGCAAGCCTAAAGTCCTGAGTTCGAGTCCCAGGACTGCATAAGCCAGGTCTAATGGTTCAAGTGTATAATATCAGTACTTGAAAGATGGAAGAAGTAGCATGACATATTTAAGGTCAATTTCAGCTACATACTGAGTTTGACCAGGACGGGAAGGAGCAATGGAAAAATTGAAAAGAAAAGAAAAAAGAAAAAAAACCATTAGGCCTTAACAAAATGACATAGTGTGGGTGGGGCTGCCAGCAAGGAGGTCTGGGAAACATCTTTTCATCTGTGGTTTCATCTACTTGGAGATAGATTATCACTATATAGTTCAGGCTGGCCTTGAACTCACCAACTTTCTGGCTCTACCTCCAGAGAACTGTGTTTACATATGTGTACCACTGTGTCCTGGCCATACAATTTGTCTTGAGTTAGTCAGTAGCTGCAAGACATGATGATGTAATAATGGGGACGTGCTCTTGACCTTGAGAAGGCACATAGTCGACTGTGGGAGGCCGGGTGACTGGCTGGAAAGGGTGTCACTGTGCTGTGCTTTGGGATCATGCAGTGGGAAGGCTCTTGACCCAGATTTAAGAGGCTCTGCCCAGGATAAAGATGAGGCATGAGTCAGGGAACTCTAGGGCAAATCATGTCTTTGCCACGGACCTGAAGGCATGGTAAAGTGTGAAGTGATTGGGATGGAAAAAAATGTTTTCCCAGGCAGAAGAAATGGCACATACAGAGATCTGTTCACTGCTGGAAGCCTGTTGTGTTTAGGGAGGGCTAAACAACTCAAGGTGGCCGAGTCTTGGGATGAAAAAGGCAGAGAGGCTGCAGATGGGTGGAGGATGAGACAGGTGCTTTAGCTGAGCCTTCCTGGGGCCATCGCTTCATCTCTAGATCAAGGACTTGGGTATGGAGCCCTGACAGTTTAAGAGCTGTTCCCAGCCATACAGATCATGAGGGCACATGCATACTCTGTGTGTGTGTGTGTGTGTGTATGTGTGTGTGTGTGTGTGTGTGTGATTGGAAGGTGTCCTTCAACATCATACTGGTGCAACCACTACATGCCCACATCACCCAGAAAGCTGGCCATGTCTAAGGATGGAGAGTCCCATGGAATATCCGGTGGCATTCCGGCAGGCTCCTGTGAAGATGCCAAGTGAGCCACTCTGAGTTCCTAAAAGGGAGCATCAGTCTGGTGTAAACCAGGCAGGGAGAGCATAGTGCTGAACCAACCACGATATTCATGACTGGACCCATTTAGCTGAGCTCAGAGAAGGAAACCCCACAGGAGGAAGGAGAACAGGGTAGAGGCGGAGGCTTGGGAGGACTCCTGGCGGGGTTTCAGGATAGCGAATGCAGGATGTGAGACTGATTGAGTTGGAGGGGCTGGGAGAGGGGAGCTCATCAGGGGCCCAGTTGGCCTTGACAGATTCTGAACTTGATCCTGAATTGGAAGGCAATGGGGCGGGGAAATTGAATGATATTAAGCAGAGACAGGGCATCAGTATTTGCATTTTAGAGCTATCTGAAGCGCCAGGGGTGGAGGTAAGTGAGATTAGCAAATCTGCAGGTTACAGAACACAGAAATCTGCATTGCAGGATCCTGAGGAATGATGTTCCCAAATGGAGGTAGAATGGGGTGGAGAGCGCACGAGAGGCAGTTTTGATCCAGCCGTCCCGAGACTGATGAATGCATAGCTTTCTGTTCTGGGTGGTTCTCTTTTCTTTTGCAGTCAGAGACGGTGGTTGGGGGCACTTGTGAGTCCACCCGGAAGGGCATATTTCACAGAACCCCATGTACCTGTCTGTAAGGTGTGCTTGCGGTAGTTGGTTCCCGGTAATAATATTTATTACGACAGTAATTACGCAGCACAGGAACCCAGGGAGGCTGTCGGTGGCTCTGCAATATGATATTTATCTTCATGAGATAGGGGTGACCTCATTTCCTCATGAGTGGTAATACATGGAGTTCTCTCGCTGCCATGTGGAGATAAATCCCAGACCTCATCAGGGGAAGGGGCATCGGGAATTGATGTGTCCCTGATTCCCATGGTCCATGCCACACCAGCCTTAAATCCAGCAGGTGGAGGTCCAACAACCCCCAGTCCACATGTCCTCTTACTTTGAGTCACAGTATAGTCCATGCTGGCTCCCCGAAGAATAGGTCATCTCTGAACCATCTGCATCATTCTACAAATGATCCAGAACAAAGTGGATAGAGTCTCTGCCCACCAAGATCCCCTCATCTGCTGGCAGACACAGTCCCTGTCCTGAGGTGGAGAAACAGACAGCTCAGGCTGTGTTGCTTTCTTTGCTGACTTGCTTGGAGTCAAAGAGTGATGGTTTAGGTGACTGGCACTCATAAGGCCAAAGTCATTGGTCCAGAAATGGCTTTAGGGGATTGTGTGGCAGCAATGAGCAGAAGCAGACTGCTGCTGTTTAGATGCGTATCCCACGGGCTTGTATGTTGGCTGTGAGTATCCCACGGGCTCACTCACTGAATGTGAGTGTCTCACGGGCTCATGTGTTGGATGTGAGTATCCACTCACAACTGGATACTGGCACCAGCTGGTGGTGCCATTGAGGAAGGTTGTGGAAGGGAGGTGGAGTCTGACTGGAGGAAGTAAATTTCTAAAGACAAGTATTGAAGTTTGATAGCTCAGCCCCACTTCCTGCTTTCTGCTTCCTGAATTTAGTGGCTTAAGAATGTCCCCCATAGGCTTCTTTGGTCCCCAGTTGGTGGCCTTGTGGGGAGAGATTTAGGAGGTGTGGCCTTGCTGAGGGAAGCATGTCACTTGGGATGGCTTTTAAGAGTTTAAGGCTGGAGCCAATTCCAGTTTGTTCTCTCTGCTTCATGCTTGTGGTTCAAGATGTGAGCTCTCAGTGTCCTGCTCCAGGACCATGCCTGCTATTTGCTGCCATGCTTCCTGGCCATGATGAACTCTTATCCTCTGGACCCTCAACCCAAATACACTCATTCATCTAAAGTTGTCCTGGTGTTTCATCACAGCATCAGAAAAGGACTGATACACTAACTGTGGATACACTGTATCACAGCATAGAAAAAAAGCTAACATACTAATGTGGATACATTGTATCACAGCATCAGAAAAGGCCTAATATACTAATGTGGATACATTGTATCATAGCATCAGAAAAAAACTGGTACACTAACTGTGGATACACTGTATCACAGCATCAGATAAGGACTAATACACTAATGTGGATACACTGTATCACAGCATCAGGAAAGGGCTAATACAGTAACCATGGATACACTGTATCTCAGCATCAGAAAAGGGTTAATAACACTATGTGGATACACTATAACCACCTGCCTGGAGTTCCAGTGCCCATGCCTGCCCTGCCATGATGGGATACACCCTCACTTTGTGAACCTAAAGAAACCCTCCCTAAAGTTGCTTTGGGCAAGCATTTGGTCATAATGATGAGAAAGTTGCTGATTGTTGGTACTGATTTTTAAAAATGCTGAGACAAGTGATTTGGGAGTTTAAAACAAGCATTTTCTTTTAAAACACTAAGCAAAGAAACAAAGAACCAAATGAAAACTATAAAGATTTTTTTGTTTTAGACGTGTATGTGTGTGTGCGTATGAGTGCATGTGCACAAGCAGACATGTGTATTTGTGCACACGCACATGAGTGCAGGTGTTCCTGGAGACCAGAAAGGGGCATCGGACCCCATGGAACTGGAGTTCAGGTGGTTGTAAGCTGCTCAGCACAGGTGCTGGGAATGAAATTGAGATCCTCTACAAAAACAGTGTGTACTCTTAAATGCTCAGAGAACTTTCTCCAGCTCCCAAGATCCTAGACTCCCTTCCTCAAAGAAATGTAGTATAAGAGATCCTGGAGATGGAGAGAATAGAGATCACAAGGAGAGACAAGGGAACTTGAAGACATCAGGAGAGATGATGTTAGGAACAGGGAAGAAGAGATGGAGATACCCATGGGGGTGGGCGGTGATGCTAACATGATGAACGAGTAAATGGAGAAAGGCAGGGATGTATGTTTTGGAGAAACAGGTAAGCGTCAGGCATTAGAGAACGGCAGGATGAGATTCCATACACAATGATGTCAATGGAAAGACCTCTCTAAAGAGAAGGTGCATGCATGGCTGAAAACTGAGGCACGGGGCTGTGTGTGGAAGGCCACATGACTCCGGCAAGTGGAGGTGTATTGGGCAAAGACCCTGAGGTGGGAGCATGCTGAGCGGGCTCAAACATCAGCGGTGCTTCCTTGTGAGTAAGGGGCACAGAACAAGCGGAGGGTGAGGGGGTTAAAGCTGGAGTAGTAGGCAGATGCAGAGTTGGTGCCAGGGGACCAACAGGTGCTATAGTAGAGTAGTCAGTGGGTGGTGGTACCAGATCCAGGGAGGTGGCAATGGAGGGATGAGGCTGTTGGATTCTGCATGTCTTATCCAGGCCTTGCTGTCTCATTGGATAAGAGAAAGGCAGTGTGCTAGGAATAAGTAGGTGCTTGAGAAACAGGGGAAGCACCCCATTACTTGGAACCTTGTCCTTTGAGGACATAGAAGGCATCCAGGCCATGTGTTAAGTCATGCTGTGTCTTCTGTTGCCAGGGGTAGGCACAGGGGATGACTGCATCTCTCTGGGCAGAGGCTCCTGGCATGGGCACGAGATAGCGTGTGGAGTGAGGAGCTCAGTAGCAAGAGCTACCTGGAGAAGCTGGACTATGGCTGAGATCAAGGTAGCTGGGAGCTACAGGGTAGCATTAGGGACCCCAAGGTAGCGTCACCTGTCACCCTGTGTCTGCTGACCTGTCATACCCCTCATGCAGTCACCACCGCTCCCTGACCCCAGGCTGTCATGCTGAAAGTTTTTCCTGGGATGCTGTAAGTGAGTCCCACTGCCTGTCCCCTAGCTTCTTCTCTGCCCTGCACTTCCTGCTGACCCTATAGCCATGTTGTGCAGCATCCTGAAGAGGAGAGACTGTTGGATGGGCACTCACCATCCAGGGCTGGTCTCCATGGAAAGGAATCCTCGGTCTGGAGCCTTGAGAATCCCCTGTGTGCTCAGCCGTCACAGACCTGGCCCAGAAGACATGATCAGAGGCAGGTTGGAGGACACTTGAGGACACCAGCAGTCCTGACTTACAGGGACAAGATGCTTCTGGTGGGGCCCCTGGGACCTTCGTCCTCATTCACTATGGAACAGTCAACGAGAAAGACAATTTATTTTGTTCTTGTGAGATCTCCAAGTATGGGTGATGGCAGACAGAAACAGTCCATGGTCAGTTTGTGTTGTTTGAGATGGGGCCTGGTTTAACCCAGACTGGCCTTGAACTCACCAAGTACTACAGATGACCTTGAACTTCGGATCCTCCTTTTCCCTCCACCAAGCCTGAGCCAGCATGCCTGACTAGAAAGTGAGATGGTTGTAATTTATCCGGGGCCACTCACTCATGGACCAGGTGATGCTGTAGCTGGGATAAGCAACTCGACAGTTTGCAAAAGTCTCTTCAGGTTTCTAGTGCAAAGCCCCTTATCCTCGGTCCTGCACCAACCAGGACGGACAAGGATCAAGCTAAAGTGGGCCTTGCTTCTCTGGGCTCCCTTGCTGACTCGTCCCATGTGAAGTCAGGTTTAAACCGAGTCTGGTCACAGCCTCGAGCCTGGCACTCAAGGGAGTGACTCCACAATGCCTCTAGGCTTCCAAAGAAGTTATAGTCATGTCATCTCCTACTGAGGTGGGGGTGTATCTTTTGGTTTTTTTTTTTTTTTTTTTTTTTTTTTTTTTTTTTTTTTT
>NW_026067894.1:1841602-1997703 GCF_014885135.2 Alexandromys fortis
TTTTTTTTTTTTTTTTTTTTTTTTTTTTTTTTGAGACAGGATTTCTCTCCATAGTCCTTGTGTAGATCAGGCTGGCCTTGAACTCACAGAGATACACCTGCTTCTTTTCTCCCAAGGACCGGCAATAAAGGTATGCACTACTACCAGCAGCACTAAATGTATCTTCGCCTATTCTGCCTGTGTCACTGTCAGGGGAAAGCAATGACTGTGTTCAGTAAAGAACTACTTAGTTAGGATGCAGCCAGCTCTGCTCCCAGTCCACCTGATGCTGTGCTTAGCGGGACTCAGGCATTGGAGGTTGATTGACAGGGAATTTAATGCTCGCCATCACAGATTCCACCTACCACTGGGTGTCTGAGTAATTGGTGGATACACTTGTCAGACCAGTGATGTGGGGTGTGTGGGAAGGAAGGTGGCTATGTGCTCCAGCCAGGCCTCTGCATCCAGACCAGATCAGGCTGAGCTGGCATCTGAGGAAGAATTCTGCAGAGCAGAAAGGCTCTAAAAATCCCTGGTTTGGAGGATGAGGAAACTTGGAGTCAGTGGGCACATGCCCGAGGTCCCCAGAGCTGGTCCAGCAGCAAGGCTAGGACCAGATACAGATCCCTGCACTCTCCTTTCTGTCCTTGATGCCCTGGGCTGGCAGATGAGTCCAGGTCCCTGCCCCACCTGCTCAGCTGCCTCTGCCCCACCCCATCCAGCCCAGGTCAGGATGGGAGTTCGGCGAGGCCCCTAGATGCAGATCTCAAGGCATGAATGACCATTTGGGCCCCACTGCATCATCTTCTTTTACACTATTGCCCAGATGTTGGCCTCTGTCTTTCCTTCCAGGGACTGACCAAGAGGGAGAAGAGGTCAGAGGCCAGAAGGGTTGGTTTCACTTTCCACATGGGTGGTCACTGGAGAGAGTGAGGCTCACACCTGTCTTTGCTCTTTTGAATTCATTGGACCCTTATCTGTAACCCATGGGAAGAAACAGTCCCACAGAAGTCCCATGTCCTGCCAGGCCACTGTGGAGTGGTAAGAAATGATGTTTGGCCTGGCCCTGCACTAGCTGAAGTCAGCTTCCAAAGATGATCCCCTAGCAACGGAGGAACCTGCAAATTGGGGTGGGGGGGTGGATAGTCTTGGTGGACCTGGTTAAGTCCCGTGACTCTGCTCTGAGTGGTGGCAAAGGGTGGGAGGGGAGAGATACTGGCTTTAGAAAGTCAGTTAGACCTGGGTTCGAATTCCACCCTGCCATTGTCATCCACATATCGCGGAGCAAAGTGCTTCCCAGTTCCGAAGAGCACAGCCTGTGTAGACAGAGGCATGCGCCACTAAGAAAACTTCCTGTTTCAGTGCCCTGGGGATGACCAGAAAGAGGGGGAGGCAGACAGTCACACTCTAGCACAGTTTTGTTGTGGCTACCTACAATGTTCATACTGCTGACCCAGCTAATGGGAACAGGAGAACTAAGATGCTGGGCAAATTCAAAAGAGTTCTGCACAGGAGGTCTGCCTTCCTTAGAGTGTGGAGTCCAGCACCCCCAGCACCCAGTGTGCCTGGACTTGAGGAGACAAGAGCCTGGGAGAAGCACCGATAAGCCACTGGTACCGCACCAGAAGAAGGCATGTCTGTAGTGATATTTTGTTTGTGTTTTAACAAATAAATCTTGCCTGAAGATCAGAATGCAAAGCTAAGCCACGAGAGACGGTGGCACACACCTTTAATCAGAGGACTTGTGAGACAGAGGCAGATGGATCTTTGTTAGTTCAAGATCACCCTGGGCTACACAAGATCGAATCTGTCTAAAAGAGAAAGAGCTCACACAAAGGTGATCCCAGCACTTGGGATCCCATGCCTTTAGTCCCAGCACTAGGGAGGTGCAGACAGTAATGATATGGCTAGGTGGAGAGAGGAATAGAAGGAGGGAGGAGACAAGAGCTCAGTGCAATCTGAGGACAGGATCACCCTTTGGTCTGAGCATCGGTAGAGGTAAAAGAACTCTCTAGTGGCTGGTCGCTATGCCTCTCTGACCTTCAGCATTAACCCCTATATCTGGCTCTGGGTTTTTATTATTAATACCGATTAGATTTGTGCTACGCACGTCCCTTACCTTCTGCCTCTCACTTGCCATAGTCTACTCTACCCTAGCTTCACTGAAGCTCTGCCGGAGACTCGCTCCAGTGTGTAAGCTGTTTGCTAGGATTTCCTACCATGGGCCAAGCCTGGAGTCCACCCACACACCTCTGCTGTGCTTCTGCCCTGTCTCACATGCTCTCCCTGAGATACCTACTTGGCTCGCATGTTCCATTATTTCAGCCTTCTCGAGAGAAGCTTGCTGGGAAGTCCTGTTCTGATGGGCTCTCCCCCATTTCTCTCCTTGGCATTGCCCTGATAGATCCTTCCTCCCCACACATATCACTTTCTGATGGCTTTCCATTGATAATCAATGATGACTTTGTCTGCTAGAACATCAGCCCCGTGACGGAGGGAGATGCTGCTGTCAGCAGGCCAGCCTGTCTTAGTTTCTCATCCTGCTGCTCTGTGTGAGAAAAGAGCTTAAGGGAAAAGGGTTTTACTTATTCCAGCTTCCTGTCCATCCGAGTGGGGAGGTTGAGGCAGCAGGAGCTTGTAGCAGCTGGTCACATTGATCTCTGGTCAGAAAAAGACAAGGAATGTATGCATGCTAGCACTTAGCTAGATTTTTCTACTTTTCTACAGCCCAGAATCCCCTGCCTAGGGAATGGTACCACCCACAGTGGGTGGGTCTTACCACTTCAATTAACATAAATAAGATAATCCCCACAGACACACCAGGAAACCCATTTCCCAGGTGACTCCAGATTCGGTCAAGTTAACAATCACAGGGGCTGGAGAGATGGCTCAGAGGTTAAGAGCACTGCCTATTCTTCCAAAGGTCCTGAGTTCAATTCCCAGCAACCACGTGGTGGCTCACAACCATCTGTAATGGGGTCTGGTGCCCTCTTCTGGCCTGTA
Source organism: Alexandromys fortis (assembly GCF_014885135.2). NCBI lineage: Eukaryota > Metazoa > Chordata > Mammalia > Rodentia > Cricetidae > Alexandromys > Alexandromys fortis. Next base: position 1,844,585 of record NW_026067894.1, read on the forward strand.
GGCATACACACAGACAGAATATTGTATACATAGTAAATAAATAAATATTTTGAGTTCGAGGCCAGCCTGGTCTACAAGACAGGAACCAAAAGCTACGGAGAAACCCTGTCTCGAAAAATCAAAAAAAAAAAAAAAAAAGTTAACAATCACTTCCAACTATCACAAACCCCATAGCCATCCCATCGAGGAGAGACAGGTGTTATTTACTTGGCCAATCATTTCTCAGAAGTCACTGGATGCAGAAATTGGCTGCCTGAAGTGGGAGTCAGAGCTCCATCTCTAGAGACTCCCAGTCATCCACGAGAGCCACGTGCCAGTGTGTCCATCTAATACAGCACCTTCCCTGTCGCAGTTGTATGTCGCACCCATGCAGGAGGCTGGTCTCTGTCGTACCCGGGGATCTCCGTGGCTTCTGACATCATTTGCTGGTGTTGCTCACACTTCCACCCCATCTCCAGATCTGCAACCACGCTCATTCCACCCCCAACCACAACCTTTCTCCTGTCTCGGCAGCAAACGGTGGTCCTCCCTGGCCAACTGCCCATGCTCTATCCACTCACTCATGCAAGGTCTGTTCCCTTATTTGACCACTGACTCATTCCTGAGACTGATCACCAGGGTCCAACTATCAAAACACTAAGGTCCAGCAACCAGAATTCATTATTTGGCTACACTGGCTACCCTGACCAATCAGGACTTACCAACTCATTCTAACACAGACTTCCCCTCTTTGCTCCTTAAAAACAAGTTTTGCTCCTGCAAAAAAACCTGTTGTCTGTCTTTGTCTGATCCAGAGGCAGCCCCACCCCCATCCCCTCTCTTGTCCCTCCTGGGTAATTAATCTCCTCCGTGCTGAGACCTTGGTGTCTAGGTTGTCCCTGTCCTGACTCCACGGGGCTGGCTCAGCCCTCCATGGACAGTACCTCTCTGTTCTTCTGTAAGGCGTTGGAGGGGGTACTCTTCTTGAGAATCGCCATGCTGGGTGTGTGTGACACATTTAGCTAGTGACTGGTACATGCCATATTTACCGTGTAACGCAGGTTTGGCTTGCCCAAGAGCACCCCAGTTGCTTGCAGTCCTTTTGGCTGAAGGAGGCCTCCTTGTTGGCCACAGTTTGGGACCTGGATTACATACACAGTGCCCAGACTCCCTGTCCCTCTCAGAGCCTCCCCAACCCCACCTCTATGTGATCCTGAGTGGCGAGCATGTGTGATGTTTTTTCTTCTTCTTCTTCTCTTCTCTGTATGTTTCAGAGGACATGGGCCCATCTGTACTGCCCTGTTTCTCAGATTCTGGCCCACTTCTTGTTCAGGCCACACGGGAACAACCGTGTTGTAAGACAACTCAGAGATCGGCCTTGCAGTGGTATGGTGGCTACTTCCTTGGATCCCATGGCCTCAGTGGCTCTCCGTGAACCTGACTTCAGCTTACATTAGCGAGAGTCCCAGAATGACTTCAACCCCCGCTCTGGAGTTGTAGCCAAGCAGGTCCGATTTGACTCCCACTTCCACATTGATCTCTGAGGTCCGCTCTTGTTTTTGCTTCTCCGAGTGTTGGAACCATTAAGCTACATGCAGGGGTCAGGCCCCTGGGGCTCGATCCGCTCAGGTCGCCTGCACAATTGAAATCCCAGCCCATCCTGGCTGCTTTTCTCATTAAGGCGATTGGACTGGATTGATCTAGTCAATCAATAGGCAGACATCAGCAGTGGGAAGCCCATCAAACGAGCCTGAGCGGTCAGGCCCCAGAATGAAGTCCCCACCAAGCTGAAGTGAGCACGCGGCCCTCTGAGTTGGAGGTGGGGAGGCAGAGGCATGCGCTGGAGGTCTCACGGAGAACTGCGTGGGGGTGCGAGGCAGCAGTATTCCCAAGATGTTGCTACTGAAGTGATTATAGATACCCAAAACTCCTTTCCAAACAGTCAGCTTGTAGTGGGCTCCCCCAAGACCAAACATGGGACCTGCCCTCCCTTAAGTGTCTAGGCAGATGGAGTACAATTGCTGGGTGTTAAAGAGACCAGGGGTGGTGTCTCAGGGCCTATTCCTTGGAGTAAGCGGCTCTAAAGCCAGAACAGGGATGGCTGGACCAAATCCCATCGTGCCTCAGGGACCTGTACAGGGTCTCAGAAGGGGCTTCCCGGCGGATTGGTTTGGAAACCCTGGGGTAAGTGTGGTCCCTCTTCTGTAGGCCCTGGAAACTTAATATCTCATGCAGGCTCATGTTTGACGCTCGGTCGGCAGTGGGTGGTGCTGTTTCGGGGAGTTTGTGGAATCTTCAGGAGATAGGGCCTGAGTGGAGGAAGTGGGTGACCGGAAGGGGAGATCTTCAAGGTTACAGTCCCATCCCACTTCCAGCTGGAGCCCTCTGCTTCCTGGTCAGTGTCGTGGGACCAGGGGCAGCTGTAACCTGTCACCTCAGTGGACCCCAGGTCCTCCTTCCTCCCCGCCACTCTGCTCTAGAGGGACTACACCCTCACTCTCAGTCCAGGAGCCAAAAAGCGAACCTTTCCTCCCTCATGTCGCTTCCTCCAGGTGTTTAGTCACAGTGACTAGAGCCCCAGGCAATCATCAGCCAGGCGTGTCACTACTCCCAGCTTGTTGGACTCCAGCCTTTTCCTTTGGTCTCAGAAGGTCTTAAATGTTCATTTCTTATTTGTCTAAACAAAGGATTCCAGAAAGAAATGAAACCTTCCACAAGGTGGGGAGGTGGGGATGTCGCAGGTCCAAAGCCTGATTATAACTTCCCTGGGGGTGTCTATCCCCCACTTATTCCCTGCCCTTTCCCGCTTCTGCGTCCGACCAAATATCAAGTGAAACCTTTGGGAAATGCATTAACTTAGCAACTCACGAGCTTCCCCCCCCCCAACCAAAGAGCTCAAATGACTGCCAGAGGGCATCTGCCCCCCCCCCCCGACAGAGGTTCCCCTCTGCTGTAAGTCCCTCTGATGTCTCCACCAAGGTGTCTGGAAAGTGCCTTGACTCATGACTCTCCTTTATTCTGTTACTATAAAAACTTCATGAAACTACTTCTGTGTTGGAACATGGAATTTAGGGTAACCTAAATCTGTGTTCGCAGGCCGTGGTCACCCTTATTTGGCTTCAGATAAATTGTCTCTTATCCCATTTGAAATCAGAGTTGTGGTTTTTGTGTCAACCTGTGTGTGTGTATGTATGTGCGTTTGTATGTGTAGTTTGTGTGTGTGTATGTGTGTGTGTACTTTGTGTGTGTGTGTGTAGTTTGTGTGTGTGTGTAGTTTGTGTGTGTGTGTAGTTTGTGTGCGTGTGTGTATGGTTTGTATACATATGTGCATGCTATGGTGTGTATGGAGGTCAGAGAACAGCTTTCAGGTGTCTGTCCTCTCTGTCAGTTGTGGCTTCTGGGGATTGGACGCGGGCTGTCAAGCTTGCCCAGTGGGTGCTTTTACCTCTGAACCACCTGGCTGGCCCGCTGTGGGTCTTGTATATAGAAGGCTGACCTGTGCAGAAAATCTTCAGTAAGAGGGATCTATGGGAGCCAAGGAAGTGACAGAAAGGACATGCCAGCGAGAGGGAGTGATCATGAGATCAACTCTGTCTCCCTTCCTGTAGACTGTGGTGACCTCTGCAAGGGAGGCCCAGCCCTCCGTTCAGTGGCTCTCCTCACTTTCCTGTTACAGGTTAGCGGTCATCGTCCCAACTACGTATTGTTAGGTTCTCGGTGTCGTACTCAAAGAACTGAAAAATTGCATATAAATACCAAAATAGAAAGGAACTTTATTCAGAAGTACCATTAAAGTGCAGGCCAAGAGAGTAGGGCTCTGGGTGAGTCCTGAGGAAGGAGGCTCATCCCTTCTCCTTCTGAGGGTTCAGGAAAAGGAGGGAGCTGAGTGTTGGGGAGGGGTGAGGGTAGTTTTCTGTTTTGATTTACAGGCTTAGACCATGGCACCTTCATTCACATGAATGTCCTTTCCTATAATGCCTATGATTCCAATCATATGCACGGCCAATCATGCATAAACATAGATGGAGCATAGGGTATTCCCTTCAAAGTTCATCCTAGCATAGCTGCCTTTACTGCAAGCATCTAAAGTCAGTTCAGGCTGGAAGGGCTGCATGTGTTTGGTTGCTGAAAGGGAGTTGCTAAGGGTTGCCAAGAGGGGGGTGGTCTGCCTACTAAACCCTTTGGGTGTAGCTCGGTGTAGGCAGTGGTCCTGAGTTGCTAAGTTACCATTATGCCTGCCTGTCTCATCCCTCTCCCCTTCCCTCCGCAGGCTACCTGACAGTGAACATTGAGCCCCTTCCTCCTGTGGTGGCTGGGGATGCAGTGACCCTAAAGTGCAACTTCAAGACAGACGGCCGCATGCGCGAGATTGTGTGGTACCGGGTAAGTGGCCATTCCCTATGGCTGTCTCTATGAACTAGGACTGTGACAGAGTCCACAGGCAAGGGTGCAACCTCAGTTCTGGGCATTCCTAAACTGCCCGTGGCTCTCTTTGTTTCTTTAATTTTCTCTGTGTTTTTGATAAGCCCAGGGCTCCATCAGTGCCCCCAGAGAAGTTTCTGAGAAGTGCAAACCCCAGGGACGGCGTGCGGCTGGGGACAATACTCATGTGCTCCTAAGCAGGGTGCTTTGGTCATGTTTTCAGAGAGAGAGAACAGGAAGGCTTCCTTCTTTCAAGATGCCTTTCAGTCCAGCGGGATGATGCACAGACAGCTCAGGAGGCTGAAGCAGGAGCTTTGCTGGTTTTAGGGCAAGCCTGAGCTCATAGTGGGAGTCTGTCTTAAGCAACCAAAAAGCACGGTGCATGTCAGATATTTTCTGCCACTTCAGCTTACTGCATGAGACCCAGCCTGGTGCCTGGCTAATTAGGCCTGAGAAGGGAAGTAGCTCAAAATGTACAAGAATCACCCAGGCACCCAGGTGTAGCACGATTAATAAAAACCCAGAGGCAGATGTTGGGATTCAACCTGAAAGTCTGAAATGGTGATCCTGCCTCCAGGGATCCTCAGAATGAGACTGTGTCTGAGAGCTGTCTCCTCCTGGTTTATAATCCTCTCCAGAACTGGGATTAAAGGTGTGCATCACCACCTCCAGGTTTCTATGGCAAACTAGTATAGCTACTGGGATTAAAGGTGTGTGCCACCACTGCCTGGTCTGTAAGGCTGACAGGTGGGGCTATTTTACTCTCTGACCTTCAGGCAAGCTTTATTTATTAAAATACAAATGAAATCTCACCACACCCAGGTGCCAATGGTGACAGTGAGAAGAACAGCTTTGGGTCTTGGTGGAATGAATCTCTGTGGGTCTGAATGGGGTATCCCCGCCTGGTATCTCCTAAAGGAGCGGGAGCTGGGCTTCTGAGAAGGGCGGCAGGCTTGGAGGCTGGTCTGTGAGACCAAACCAGGGATGCCCCAACTATTCCTCTCCTGGGATCTAAGCCTGGGCATCATTTCCCGGTTATGGCCAAGACTGTAAACGTGTTCCTTTCTGCCAACCATAGAGTGTGAGTCACAGCTCCGCTACACTGTTTGGGGACAATGTGTGAGAGGCCACACCACATCCCCAAACCTGCTGTGCATGGAAGCCAGCAAGTTGAATTTTGTATGATTTTTCCCTGTGTCCCAAAAATCCCTTCTTCCCTTTTATCAAACAGTTAAAAAAAAGTAAAAAAGCCATGCTTTGTTCGTGGGCCACATGGAAATAGAGTGTGGGTGAAGTGGACTCCCGCCTCAGTTAAAGATGCCTGATAGAAACCACTCTGCAAAGGGTGGGAGTGTAGCTCAGTGGGTAAGTGCTTGCCTGGCACCTAGGGAGCCTTGGCTTAGAACCGCAACGCTGTGTAAAACCTGGTGCAATGCATACCTGTAGTCCCAGCACTGTGACGGGGAGGCAGGAGGACCAGACGTTCAGGAGCATCTTTGGCTATTCTGCCTGGCATTCACCCATAGAGCTTGGAAACTTGCGGTGAAGGGTGAGAGGACGAAGTCCTGGGTACCTCAACGCCCCACCCAGGCTGCTCTTCACCACCCCCCTCCATCATTCATGTGTCTTGCTCGGTGCCTTCCTTACCATCCATCTTGAATTTCTGAATGTCTACGGTTTATCGTTTGCTGTATGAGTGTTGTTTCGTTGACTCTGCCCTCGCTATTCTGAACCCAAGCCTGTCCCCATCTCAGCATCATAGCCCCTTCTGCTTGGAACCAGCTCCAAGGCACTTCCATCCGTGCCCTACAAGTGTGAGCTGCATACTTGAACCCATGGTCCCCAGTCCTCGGAGAGGGAGACCAACTGGCCCAGACCTGCAAGAGCCTAGCCTTGTGTTGTATTGTCTTCTGTAGAGTCACAGGCTATGGGGGTTGCTTGACTGTCCCAGACGGTAAACACCAAGGACCCAAGAGAGAATAGCCCCAGCTGCTGGTTGACACTGAGGTCACATCTCATCCGCCTTTACCGCGGGGGTAGAATCAGAGAGGAGAGTATAAAGGCATTATGGACCAATAGGAATGGTCTCGGGTAGGTTGGGTAGAGTTGGGGCTTGGAAGAGTCCAGGGGCCTCATAGACTCCATAAACTTGAGGCACAGTATAACTTGAGTCTCCAGGCTGGATGGAGGCTTCCACCTTACTTCTGCCCAGCCCAACCTACTCCCTGCATTGACTGATTGACTGCTTAAAGAATTGGTTATATTTCCAGTGGGTGTCAGGCCCTATGTATGGGGCTACGGTAGAGTGTACTAATTTATCTTATTTCATTTCACATCCTTTGACTGAAGTTTCTCTGGCATGGAAGGATGCAGATGTATGCAAATCATATGCAAATTACCCACTGGAGCCAAATGCCAGGGGCCCTTTTAATTCTGGAGCTGGACAGGGTGGTGGCTCAGCTGTCTGGTTGCTCTCCTGGGGACCAGAAGAGCCCACATGCTCTGCCTCTGATGGGGAGGATGGAGGCTGGGGCAGAAGGAAATTCCAGGAAAGATGCTCCGTGTTGCCAGCTTTTTCTCCCCTTCGACTGCTGCCGTTCTGGCCTTCTTCTTTTCTCACAGAGACAGCTGAAGAGAGAGATAAGAACTGACTTACCTAGGTGGAGGCTCCAGGAACTGGGGCTGGGCTGGGTTTCCAGGGTGCATGGGAGAGACAGCAAGGAAAGTCCCAGCCTCCTCCAATGAACATCACCCTCACAGGACCAGCCCCCTTAGCCTGCCTCCATCTTGCCCCCACTCCAGAAGCCTAGCTACAAACAGCAAACTGCCTAGTGCCTTTTGTTTCCAGGCCCCTGTGACTTCCCTCCTCCTGCCTCCCCCAACTCCTGAATGAGTTTACAGAGCCTGGCTTAGAAAGCTATGAATAGATCCCACAGGCCCAGCCAGGCCCAGGCCTCCAATCCGTTCAGAAGGGAAAAGCAGGGGCATTGTGATGAGCCATCACTGCCCCGCTCACTCAGCCCAATGGGCACTGAGCAGTCCAGTGAGTATGTTAAGTCTTGCCTCTCTGCTGGGCTCTAGAAAAGCGTCTGTGCAATAGATCATCAGTTTCCCCAAGGCATAGAAGCCTGAGTGAGTAGCTCAGTGGTAGAGCACTTGCCTAGCATGTGCAACGTTCTGGGTTCAATACCTAACACCACACACACATGCACACGAGCATGAACATGCCTGCACACACACACACACACACACACACACACACACACACACACAGTGATTCTTTGGGGGAGTCTGGGGAGTCAGTAATACTCCCTGACCTCTGGCTAGATATCTGGGAAGCCTAGAAGGAAGAAAAGTGATGGAGAAGTAGCTTGAACTTGGCTACCTTGCCTGAGGTCTGGCTAATAGAGATGGAACTTAGGCCAGCTTGGTGAAAATGCCAAAACTACCAGATAGTCTGGAGAGTACAAGTGGTCAGAATGTCCCCCAATCCCTCCCCCATGCCAATCTGCATCATCCGTCTGGCTGACACTGGTCACACATGGCTGTTCTGATTTAAACTAAAGAGCAAAATGCTTCCCCCCGTTCACCCAGACAAGCCATTTCCAGCACTTGCCACACAGAGCCGGTGGCATCAGATTGCAACGGAACAAAAATAGAACATTCCTGTCTCTGTGCGGGTCTGTTGGAACCCAGAATGCCTCTGACATTCAGATCTCCTCCCCACTGGAGTCTCTAGAATATACTGTGCTTGCCTGTCAAAGGCATGGCGCTGGCTCTTCACGCAGTCACTTCCTGGCAAACTCACGCCACAGTGAGTTCCAGCAAAGTGAGTTGTATTGATCTTGTGACCTATCATCATTATAGCATGTGTGTTTGTGGTGAGGGACGGTGGGAGGAAGGAACTAGTTGTCCCTCTTCAAATACATTTGAAAACATAGAGAGGTCAAGGAAATGGTCAGGCCCCAGAGGTCTCCGGTAGTGCGGTGTCTGTCCTGTGACCTAAGGAAAACTTGCATCCTTCTCATCTCCCTGGGACTTTTCCACTATTGTATGGATTCATCTCCTAGACTGGAGTTCCCCAGTATCATCTGCAAGCCCTAGCACATGGTTCTTCGTATTTTCTCAGCAACCTACAGCAGCTAACCGTGTAAAGGTGCAATTCCATACACGGCCAGTAGGAGCTGGCCATCTAAGAGCCCTTTTACCTGAGGGCCCAAGAAAGAACTTGTTCTAGATGAGAATTATGCAATGAAGTTCATTTTGTCCTTCCTGTCCCAGGGGTTGTGTTTAGAAATAGGATCGGTGCTAACCTGAGTGGATGACATTGAGCCACTCCTGGGAGCTGGGCACAGGGTCAAGGGCTTTACACTTCAATTTCATGTTCTCACCATGAGGCAAAAAGACTGTGAGTTCTGTTTTTCAAGTGAGGAAACCAGGGATATTCAAAATATTGGGTTTTGGGTCCTATTGCATCCCCTGACTTCTCCAGAAAATTCTAGACACACCCTCGTCTGAGCACCTCGGGCGTAAAAGCTGTATCTTGTTCCTGTGATTCTGGCAGCTACTGCAAAGTCACCTTGGTAATGCTGGTTAAATTAATAGAGGCTGGACTTTGGGGAGGTGATCTGTGGGCAAAAGAGTTTGCAATGCAAGTGTGAAGATGTCAAATCCCAGAACCCAGTTAAGCCAGGTGTGGTAGCATGAGCGTCTGTAATTCCAGAGCTCCTGTGGGGAGATGGTAGACAGAAACAAGCGGATCTCCAGATGCTTGAGGGCCAGTTAGCCCAGGAGAGGCAGAAGAAAGCTACAAAAGACTCCATCTCAAACAAGATAAAAGGCCAAGGTCAACACTTGAGCTTGACTCTATAGGCACGTGCCCACATTTCTGCACATGAATGTGCACATGTATGTGTGCATGCTCTCTCTCTCTCTCTCTCTCTCTCTCTCTCTCTGTGTGTGTGTGTGTGTGTCTTTGTCTCTGTCTGTTGGTCTATCTCTCTCTCTGTGTGTGTGTGTGTATGTGTGTGTCTTTGTCTCTGTCAGTTTGTATCTCTCTCTGTGTTGTATGTGTGTCTTTGTCTCTGTCTCTCTCTCTCTCTCTCTGTCTCTCTCTCTCTCTCTCTCTCTCTCTCTCACACACACACACACACACACACACATTCACAGACCATCCGTGTAGTCTCCTGCCTTGAGCTCACAGCACGCGTGTCCACAGAGACTAGCACCTGTCTGTCTGGAGACGTGCAGGTCTCTGCAGACTCTTGGTGGAATGTGGGCACCAGGCACATTTCTTATTAGGAAATCCGTCTAAACTCATTTAGTTGGGGGTCGCCTGCCCAGCAGGCAAAGCCAAAGGTCTGTTTATATCATAGAAATCCATTAAGCAACCACGGGGAATCATGGGAATTTAACCTTTCATGGCGGTTTTTATCATCGCATCTTTGTTTTGCCTTCTTCCTGCACTATTTATTCCCAAGATCTGCTCTGAGCACAGGTTATAAGGCCATTGAAAGAATGCCACAGAAGGAGATGGAGGGGGAAGGAGATGGACACGTGGCTATAAAGCTCTGCTTTCTGCAGCCTTTTTTCTTTAAGGATTTATTTATATATTTGCTATGTGTATGTATGCTCATCTCTGTGAGTTTATGTAAACCACACATCTGCAGGTGCCCAAGGAGGCCAGAGGGCATCACATGCTTCAGAACTGGAGTTTACAGGTAGTACTAGAAATGAAACCCATCCCCCTGCAAGAGCAGCAAGAGCTTTTAACTGCTGAGCCGTCTCCATCTCTCTGGCCCCTTTCTGCATCCTCTCATCTCACCTTCTCACCCGTGGATGCTGTAGATGCTGGCAGCTGGGGTGTGTTTGTTCTGAGGTACAAATGATATCACCTGGCCCTGCATTCTCCTCCACTTACAGACAAGAGGGAAAGCACAGAGCTTGGAGGCCAGAAAGGCAACAGAGACAAAGAAAGAACTAGTAGCTGAATGTCTAGAGTAAGTTCTGGGACATGAACTTGGTGGTGCATGTTTGAGAAACCCCATGCACTCTTAGACATAGATGGGTATACTTGATCCTAGACTCACCATGGTATCTATTCTATAAATGGTAGCCATTGTTCCACCATGTTTCCTGGTGACCTAAGAAGTCCAGATAAGGTAATTTTAGAATAAGAGTGGATAGGGTTTAGGCAAGACCACCACCTCCAGGCTCATTCCACACAGTCACAACGACACCACCTTTTGTCCCTCTGTGATGCTGCTGTGAGCTCAAAGGTCCTCATTCCTGGAAGCAGTTGCCCAAGGTGAAGCCAACCTGTGGATCTGAGACTCTCCATGCTGGAGCCAGGACAGCTATATATTTTTGTAACCAGTTCCCCAGCTGAGTGTGGTACCCTTGAGTTGACAAATGATTCTGGTGGTTTTGGAAGGGAGATCTAATCTGCTTGTGTAATTGACATTCACTCGCCATGGGGTATGGCACTGGAGTCGGGATGGTTCTAGGCACTGAGGGTGCACCATGATGTGGAACCATAGCTCCTCACTCATGCAGCTCCCTAAGGGACAAGTTTAAAAGTTACACCAGCAAGGATTCTAGGCATCAAAGAGTCTGGCGTATATGATTAAAATCATCTGTGGGGTGGACAGGAATTTGTGATCAAGAATAGACCCTCCAGGAAACTGAGATTGCCAGGGGAGTGAGGAAATTCCTATGCCTAGGGAAGGAGGCAGAATACTCCAGGGAAGTGAAGCACACAAGTCGAGGGACTGTACTGTGCTGTCAGAGAACAGGAAACAAGCTTGGGGGAGAAAAGCAGGGACAGTTCACGTCCAGCCTGTGCTCCAGAGAGCTAAGTCTCCAGGTGGTTTCTGACCACAAGGACACGCTAAAAGACTTTCTTTTATGTTTGTACTTGTGAGTGTGTGTGTAGGCACATGCATGCTGTGATACTCCTGTGGAGGTCAGAGGATAACCTGTGGGAGTTGGTCCTCTCCTTCCATCATGTGGATCCTGGGAATTGGACTCAGGTCTTCAGCCTTGACAGCAAGAGCTTTTGCCCACTTGGCCATCTCACCAGCCCATCACAGAAAATTTTAAGCAAAAGCAACCAGCAGCTGGCTTGCTTCATCAATCTCTACTAGTGTAACATAGAATGGAGCAGTAAGAGAAGCAACAGAGAGGTCACCCGGAGGTCACTGATGTCAGAGGTGACGGGCTGGGTGAGGACCACGATGGTGATGGACAAGCAAATTCATCCCATGCATTTTGGGCAAGGGGAAGCATGGGACCCACTAGGGTGTCGCCTTGAGGTTGTGACCATCATAGGAATTTGACCTTGAACTTCTGCCTATGATTTGTGGTAGGGTTGGAGCTTGCTGACCTGTGCCAATGATGGTGAATGGGGGGGGGGGCTTCAGTATGGCTCATGGCTATGGGGTTTGGGTAGCTGTGTGAGAGTCATGGTTGCTGTCTACTGAGACAGGGAGGACAGAGAGAAGGTTGGAGGGATAACTGCCAAGAATTGTGCCGGTCACGTTAAGTTGAAGTACCTCTAAGACATGGTGATGAAGTTGTCACTGCAGAAGGAGTTCTGGGCCAAGGCAAGCCTAGGGGTGCTAACTGAGGGCCCCAAGATTCATGTAGTTGATAACTAACCCCTAATGCAGTGATGTTGAGAGGTGATACAATCATAAGGTCCCTTGTCTTTTTTGTTGCCTGGCTCATCTCTTCCACTTTTATGTCTTTAGAACCATATTCTGATGAACCCTTGTCATTGAGAAACCAAGCCCTGGGTTTCTGATATAAAACTGTTTATTAGACTCATGGTTTTGGAGGCTGGAAAGCCCAAGGCTATGGGGTCACCTCTGGAGGGACCCTCATACAGCAACAGGAGCAAGACCATATCTACATCCAAGAGGGCAAGTGGCAGAATGCACGCCTCCATCAGAAACTCAATCCTGTGATTGTTAACCTCCTCTCATGGCTATGAGTTAGAGTATGCCAGCTATGCCTTTGTGCTCCCCATGTGTGATTGTGCCCTGCACGGGTGTGCCCCATGTGTGCGTGTGTGTGCATGTGTGTGTGTGTGTGTGTGTGTAAGCAAACAGTGTGCTCACTAAGCTATCTCCCTAGCATGTGTTGCACAATTTTGTGGGACCAAGAGACTGAAGATCCTCAAAGGTTCCCAATTACACCCCGCCACACACACAAAGCCCAGGAACCCCAGTACCATGTGACTGGGTGGGAGGTTAGTGAACACGAAATCTGCAGTGTGGGTCAGTGAAGTCTAAACTCGGGATGTACATGGGCGAGGTGGGATCTGTAAGGCTGTGAGAGCCGCTCTTCGTGAGTTTTCCAGGGACCAAGACGGAGAGGGGCGGGTGCCATAATCAGCACGGGAGGGAAGAACCACTGCCAGAGCCCCAGCTCCATCAGCCTGGGGTTTGCACACGGCGGCTGCTCCAGGCCGGGGGAGGGAGATAAGAAAGAAAGAAGGGACAGCTTGATGTTGGCAGTTCATCACTGCCTTTCTGGCACCAGGAGAGGAATTTTTGACCAGAAAAAAAAATCCTTCTGCTCCTGGGGATTAAGATCAAGTTCCCGATACAGGCAACGAGAACTTTTCCCTACCCTATTCGGGCCTGATAAGAGCTCTTGGCTCCCAAGCGGCCAAGAGGAAGAGCCAACCGCTGGCATGGACTCACAAATATCAGGATGTTCTATTGGCCCACACGTGGACTTCACAAACAACAGGCTTTCTTATTGGATGGTGAGAGAAGACTGCAGTCTAGAGACTCCAAGGCCAACAGGGTGATGGCTGAGCTTGTCTGGGACGCGTCCTCATTTTTACCCATCGCATCCTCGAGAAAAGAGCCAGCACCTGGCACAGAGTACCCTGCTGTGTGGCCTTGGGCCAACCACTTCCTCTCTGCGCCTCAGGATCCTTCCTGTAAAACTGAAGGTTAATCCCAGGTAAAGAGTAGAGGCTGTTGCTTCCTTTCCACCTTGCCGGCAGCCCCTGCTTTGTCTTCTTGTCTCGGAGGACAAGGGCTAGAGAGCCAGGGCACCCTCAAGGTGAGATTTGCGTGGCGAAGTTTGCGTAGCTCTCCTTTGGAGGTGGGAGCCCTGGCCTGAGCTGCTGCGGGGCCTCTGAGCTGGTGGAAAACTGAGCTATATTAAGCCCTAAGTGTGGTTTTCAGTGTCTCTGCCCGACTCACGCCCTGCTGGGTTTAAATGACAAGGGGCTGACTTAACTTGTCAGAGAAGGATTAAAGGCAAACTTCCACTCCAGCACACCAGAGAAATAAAACACCACAGCAGACCTGAGTGTTTCAAAAAGCCGGCTCCATCCAGCTCCTTCCCTCCTCAGGCCCTGCTCCTCCCAGCCCCATCCTTTCTCATTGGGTGCAAAGCCCCACTGGCGGTGTGTGATATATCCTTCCCAACAGCCACTGCCAGGTGCTCTTCTAGAACATACACACACACACACACACACACACACACACACACACGACAGTAGGCTGCTGCCCTCTCTGCCCCACGTGTCCCACAAAGGCCCTCCATCACTTTTCACCAGGGTCAAGTTCAAGGTCACCTGACCCAATTGTCAGGTTTTTCTGGACCCAGCCTTGCTGCGTGCAGGGTTCCCAGTAGGCACACCGCTGGATGATCATATGGTTCACCCTCAGCTGTGCCAATGTTCCTCACCACCTCCCTGCATTGCATCTGCTGGCACCGTGGGTGCCCTTCCCTCCCTCCATCTGACAAATGCTGACATTCCCTCAGGGCTCAGCTTCAGGGTCACCCCAGGGACCCATTCCCATCCTTCTTTCTTCCGTGCATCCTCTTCCTCGACCTTGTCCGAGGTAGATCCTCAGCTGCCTGCGATATGACTCAACACAGGTATTAGAGCCTCCTGACTGCTGCTAGGAGGAAAAGTGTATTTGGACTGAGAGCTCAGAGGAGGGGGGCAATTGGCCCAAGGCCACACAGCAGGATGGTCAGCCCAGTATCCTGGCTTTTGTCTCTTGCACACATAGGGAAGTGAAGACCTGCCCCAGGTGAGCAGAGCCATCTCCTGTGCTCGGGACCTGCCGGTCTCCGCACTTCCGCCACCTCATTGGGCTTGAACTCAGGGGATGAACTGGACCCGTGAAATGACTCATTCAAACCACAGCCTTCTGACTCACTGGGGCTGTATCCTGCTGTATCTTCTCATCTGAGGTCCAGTGTGGTCCTGAGCATGTGGCTTGGCTAAGGAGGGTGAGAAGAAGCAGTATCTGGTGTGTTCTTTAAGACCCCCTCAACCTTTGTCTCCCAATGAGCCTGGCCAGGGAGCAGGGAGTCAGTGGTGCAGCTAGACTGGCTACCCAGTGAGCTCTAGGGATCCTCCTCTCTCCAGAGCTGGGAAGAAAGAAGAAAGTAGAGAGGGAGGAAGGAGGGAGGTTCTGGGGGAAACATAAAAGCTAATTTTCAATTTATCAAGTGAAGAATTTTATTACATTTTGAGCTGCCCAACCACAGATGGGGTGTCTTGGGGTGGGAGGGTTCCCTACATGAAGGTGTCTGCGCACCTGTCACAGTGGCCATCCACCAGCACAGCAACAGGAAAGGCTCCTAACCAGCTGAACACTGAATGAGTGGCCCCCTGTAGTTCTGATCTGGGGCTCTGGACTCTTTCAGGCTCCACCGCTTAGTAGTGTCATGGTGGTAGGGGTGGCAGGCTAGCCAGCTAAACTGATGGCTACAGTGTTCTGTAGAAAGAAGGTGTCTGGATGGCTCCCAATCCCCCAGGAGAGGGACTTCTGCATGCTCTGGGAACCAGGATTCTTGGACTAGACCTATCCAGAGAGGGTGTCCAATGAGTGGACATGCAGGGCTAAGACCAGCCACACCTAGCAGCTGAGAGGAAAGGAGCCAGGAAGGAATTTGTCACAGACGAGGACTCATAACCTGTGGCCCTGACAAAGTTTATCTCTGTCTGTGGCTTAGGCTTATCACCCTAAGCCAATCCAGTGCCATCCACGGGTCTCGGAACATAGCCCATTGGTATCCAATCCCATTCTGCATCCCCATCTTCCTCACCATGAGCTCTTTCTTCCATGGATACAGAAGTTTGGCGTGTCAGAGGCCTCCCGGAGTTCCCAAAGAAAGAGCAAGGACCATGGCTGAGGAAACTTAGGCCAGGGAGGGTGAAACAGCTTGTCCAGACCATTAACTGGAGAATGGCTGATCAGAATCTTAGTCTGGGAGCCCCAGAGGCCAAATCCACGGCAAGGGGAAGCAAGGACCAACTCCCAACCATGTGGCTGGGGTCCTAAGAAGTGCTGAACCTCCTGGAGGAGGAGTCTGCAGGTTGACAAGGCAGGGCTCAAACCATGACTCCCTCGTAGCCACCACTAATGCCACCACCATAGCATAGGTCACCTGTGGTGATGCTGGGTGTTTTGCTAGCCACCTGTGAATGAATATTCAAGAGCTGGGGACAATGAGACTTGGAGAATCAAACTAACTGGCCCCAGGTCTCACATCCAGCAAGATCCAGGGAGATCTGAACACTGGCCTGTCTGGTCGTCATTGTGCACAGACAGGTCCCCAAGGCTTCTGGGCCATTCACTTTCACCCTACAGCTAGGAAGAGGACACAGGCGGGGGGGGGGGGGGGGTACAGACCTGGCCAGAGGCCTCAGGCTGTTGTCATCATTGCTTGGCTAGAGCCACCTGTCTGCAGAGGCACAGACCCATGAAGAAGCTGTCAACTTCAAGCAAGGATGTGGGGGAGACATGGCTTCCCTCCCGTAGGAAGACACAGGCGGCATGGTTCACCTAGCCCGAGATGAGCACAGGGTGGAGAGGCAGTAGCCACGCCCCCCTCCCCTCCTGTCCTCAGATTCCTTCAAGCTGGATGCTCCTTTAGAAAACGCTGGGCATGACTGCCTGGAGCTGACTCCTCGTGGAGGCACAATACACACAGAGACCTCAGCCACCCCCAGCGGGAAGGAGGCGGGAGCCTGGGTCAACAGAAAGCCCGCTCAGGAGACAATTCAGCAGCTGAAGCTGCATTGCTGCTGTTGTTGTTGCTATTATTCTCCTGCAAGGTGGTGGAATGACTCCAATGAGTGTAAACAAGTATCGCGAAGCCGGGGTTCTTGGGGGATATACTTTAACGGCTATAATAATCATTTTAATTGGCACATTAATTATACGAGAGCAGGTGCTTCCAAAATAATTGCGGATGTTGGGAAGTTGTTTATTTCCTTAAGTGGTTCACACAGTCCCCTTTAACCCTGCTTATTCCTTGAACAGCAGACCACTCAAGGTGCAACCTGGAAAGACAGAGGAGGGAAGCCCGGCACATCTGTGAGCTGGAAACCAGGGTGGTCCCCCAGCTCCTTGCTTCACCCCTCACCCTTCCCGGTGGAGAAGAAGCATCAGTAGAGAGCTTGGGTTTTCACACAGAGGTATTGTCCCCGCATGTATTCTGCTGGGACAGATAATGGAGTCCCAAAGATAGGAAGGAGAGCCTGGTATAGAGCTGGGACAGATGTGTCACACTGAGGGAAGGGAGGTGCAAAGGGCCTGAGGGTGGTCCGTCTCAACTCCGTTGGGTGCTCAGCTGGGGAGGGAAGGGATGAGCAGAATGCACGGTATTCAGCATCTATGTTGTGGGACTTGGACAGAATCCATGAGGGGTGATCCAAGACGGCTAAGAGCAGGAGGAGTGCCACCATCCAATTTTATAAAGTTGCTGTCCTTGCACAGAGATATTTGACAAGTATCTCCCATTTGGCACGGCTACCGTCAAGCTCTGCATCCCCCCTCAGCCCACTCCTCCCCTTTTCCCTCATCATAGCAAATGACATCATCACCCACAGATTTCCTAAGCCAAATCTAGGGTATTTTCTGTCCTCTGGGTTCCCTTGTCACTGTCCCACCCATATATCCTCCATCTGGTCCGCTCTAAACACCTGCTATGAATCCATCTCTCATAGAAGCCTTGGTCACCTCTCAGAGTGGGTTACCCCCTAACTGCACCCCCTAACTACACCCTTACTTCCACGCTTATTCTCCTTGTCCCCAAATTCATGTCCATGAGCAACCATGGAGTCTTTTAGCATCTGAATCAGGACAGCGCCAACTCCTGGAACTGCTTGGTATTGCAGAATAAAACCACGAGGCCTCGGTGGGGCTCCTCACATTACACTGAAGCACGGGGGGGGGGGAAGGTGGTGGAAGGTAGGTGGTTGGAGGGTTTAGGGTGGGGCTTCCGGCTACACAGAGGGAGCCCTGTGGCTGGAGCAGGCTGATCTGGGAAGACAGCCTCAGAGGGGTCCACAGTGTCACTGAACAACCCCCCAGCTCTCCCCAGACTGCACTGCAGCCCTACTGGCCTGTCCCAATCCCCTACCAAATAGCTGCAGAAATCCACTGTGTCCCTCACAGCACAATGGAGTCCCAGGGGAAGGAAGGAAACTGCCCGTGTGTACAGGTCAATCATTTCGACAGATGTTACAAGAACACTTATTAGTGGACTCCCTTTCAGCTTTCCTAATCGTTTTGTAATTCCATCATCTGAAAACAGCAGTGGCCTCGCTCTCTTCCCAACACAGAAAGCATCGTCTCCCAAGTTATAAAAGCTCATGTCCTGCCACCAGGGCACTCAGGTTCCAATTGCGACTCTTGTTAGATTCTCTGTGACTCTAGCGAGCGTCTTAACCTCTCTGTGCCCTAGTTTCTGCATGGCACACTGGAGAGATGACCCAGAGGTCAAGAGTGCTCGCTGCTTTTCCAGGTGACCTGAGCTCGTTCCCCAGGGCTCACATTAGCTAGTCCAGTCACCTAGAACTCCAGCACCAAAGGTCATAACATCCTCTTCTGGCCTCCAAGGAGACCAGCACTCACAGGGCACACACACATACACACACATGCATGCATACATACATACATACATACATACATACATACATACATACTCAGAAACCAATCTTACTATTTATGGTGGCTAGGACAAGGACGGGCCCCCATAGGCTCCACATTTGAATACTTGGTCCCCAGCTGCCGAAACTGTTTGTGAGGGTTAGGAGGTGTGGCCTTGTGAGGGGAGGCACCTCACTGGGGGTGGCCTTTGAGGTTTCAGGTGCCCACATCATTCTCAGTCTCTTTGCCTCCTCCCTGTGGATTAAGAAGGTCAGCCCTCAGCTAGTCTGCCAGGATGGCTTTGTTCTGTCAGCATGACCTCTAACCCCCCCCCCAACCATAAATCCAGTTAAATTCTTTCTTCATGGTGTCACACCAGGAGAAACGTAACTGACACGTTAGGTAGGCAGGACTGTTAGATCTGCTTGAATTTCTTTAGTCATTTCTTGACTTACTCCATTGTCAAAAAAAAAAAAAACCTTTTCCTGGATTTCATTATTTAACTTACATATATTTACTGCCAATTTCTGATAAATACTTTTTTTTGGTCATGCGTAGGAAGGTAACTTCTATTTCAATTTTCCTAAAGATTTTTAATAAGAAAAGTTAATTAAATGTTCCTTAAGAACCTATTGAAGTAATCATATGGTTTTTCTCCTTTAATTTACTAATGGGATGGATTATGTTGATGGCTTCCCTAATATGGAGCCTCTGTTGGGTTTTTTATAATTTCACTAAACAAACATCTAGTGCCCCAAATTAAAGGAACTCTCCGGTACTTATTTATTAGTATTATAAATGGAGCCTGTTTCATTGGCTTTTCTGTGCGTCTCTGGGATGGAAAAATGCGAGTCTATTGATTTTCTGTGTGTGGTTTTTATCTCGTCTACAAATGAGACGCGCTTGACTTTCTGGCTTTCCGTCTGTCCCCTTGACTAGTCCGAGCATCCTGTCTCCCCAAGCTAATGCCTTCTCCTTCGCTCCTGTGGCTTTCTGGGAACATGAGTGTGAGGAGCGTCCTCTGTGTGCCAGGCTCTGGGCCAGGCTCGCCGACCCAGGCTCCCACCACCCCTTGTCAGGGCAGAGCGGCAACAAAAGCATCTCTTCAGCTGCTGTACTGAGGGCAAGGGTTCAAAGAGCGGTCCCCAAAGTCACCGAGAGGCTGGTCGGGACTTGAACATTTTAGCCCTCTGGTCAGGCCCCCTTTGAGAGACATGAGTAACTTAACCTTGACCCAGAGGGAAAACTGAGGCTGGAATCACAGTGGCCAGAACTGGCAACAACTTGGGGGCATATGTCCTCATCTTAAAACTTCATAATGGTCTCTGAGAACTGTAGCCTGGCCTCGTCCTGGGTTTCTCTGGTGTTTCTCTCCTACCTCTGCGACTGGTGGCATCTCAATGTTCACTGGGATTCCTTCTGCCCATCTGCCTCTTCCTGCCTCAGTCCCGGACTTCCTGCTGCAGTGAGATTTTGGTTCTTCACCATCCCGCCACTCTTGACCAGCTTCTTCCTCTCCCCAGAGTCCGTGCCTGCCAGCCTGGGTCCTGTTATCCTCCTTGCCTAGTCCCAGTTTCCCTAATTATTCTCGGAACCCTTACCTCTGGTCTCTGGCTGAATCTCACACCCACTCCTGGCTGACGCCCTTTGGATTTCTTTTGTCTCCTCCAAAGATTGTAGTTGACATCTTACCGCCAGCTTCTTGAGTTAAGCCCACCAGGCAGGCCAAGGTGGCTGCTGCCATGCATGCTACAATAGCTGGGCTCTGTGCTCAGCACAGCTCACATTCATTCAAGTCCAGGTTCGATGTGGGCTTGAGGCAGCATGTCTGGTGTATCTGATAGGCAGCAGAGAGCTGCTATCTGAGTCCTCGGGCTCAGGGGCTTCCTGGGTGAAGCCCTCTGTCCCAGACTCTTGGGACATCATAGCAAATTCATTCTAGCCAAGGTAGGAAGCTGCTTCCTGCTCAAGGAGGAGAGCCTGAGCCCCAAGAACTACCTGGGCTTCACCTAACCCTGCCCACCATAAGATATTGGGGATACTGAGATTCAGGGATAAGATGTGATTTCTCAGAAGTCACCTGGCTGGAATTTGAACCCAGGCCCTTCTGACCCCAGACCCTCTAGCCATCTTCTCATTCCCTCACAATGGTCAGATGGGGCTAGCTCTGCCAGGTTGGCAGGGCACATCTGAGTGACTGGCCTACCCTGGGACAGGTACCGCAGACACAACCCCCTCCTCCACAGTGCTACCAAAGCCCTGCCTGGGAGACTCAACACAAAGCCCCACCCAGCGAACACTTTGCTTGTCTGGGTTGTGACCTGGGCTGAGAAAATTGATCATCTCTTGATCACGAGCTCAAGGAGTCCTCACCAGGATGGTGTGTGAACATCTGAGGGGGGCCTACCTGGACTGAAAGCATCAATTACCCCCTGATAGCGAGCTCCCAGAGTCCTTGCCATAGTGGGGTGTGAGCATCTGGAGCCACAGGTGAGATCCCTCAGATGTCCCTGAAGGCCCTTTCTCAGGAAATGAAGAAAGCCCCATGTGTGGTACTGTGGGAATCAGGAGATCCTTCTGGGAGAGCCTCCTACAGTTTCCCCTTTTAGCAGGGGTTATAGGAACTCTCTAAGACTTGACCTACATCTGGTCATTGAAGCATCACCCCACTGGACGGTTCTGTGATGTCACTGTCTCCATTCATCAGTGGGATACCAAGGCTCGGGTCAAGCTGAAATAACTGTGAGCTGACGTGGCTCTGCCTGTGGTGGCTTGGTGTCTGCCTGCACACTCTCATTTAGCCTTCACGTTCGCTCCTGGCTCTCACAGAGGACACATTCTAGGATGTGTTCTGTGACCCGACTTTTCCCATCTCGTCTACAACAGGGCTGGAAAGTGACTCCGTGCATAAAGCACTTGTCGTGCCAGTGTGAGCAGCTGAGCTCCTAGCTCCAGAATCCACGCAAAGCCAGCCTAGGTTCAACCTCCCAGCATTCCCACAGGGAGGTGGAAGGCAGAAGCGAGAAAATTCCCAGAAGCCCATGGAAACAGCAGTGAACCCCAGAGAGACCCTGTCTCCCAGCAAAACAGAAGGTGGAGACAGACACTGGCCATCCTGTGCCCTCCATGTGTGCACTGTGCAGTGTGTGTGACACCCAGTCACACACAATCATGAGCACACATGTACAACGCCACGCCATCTGTGTTTAACCAGCACAGTTCCCCGGATGCTTGAGTCACCCCTCGATTGCTTCTGCTGACAATATAATTAACCACTGTGTTTCTAGTTTGTGTTATTATACTTTATTTAAGAAACAGCAAGGGGCTGGAGAGATGGCTCAGCAGTTAAGAGTACTTGCTGTTCTTGCACGGGACCTGCGGTCTGTTCCCGGCATGCACATAGGGCAGCTCACAAGCATCTGTAACTCCTGCTCCAGCAGATCCGATGCAGTCCCACATGCAAGCATGCACACACACACACAATAAATAAATAAAATCTTTAGAAAGGAAAAACAGGAAGAATATATGCTCAACGTAGACACAGCTATTGTAGCTTAATGTGTCTTCAGTTTGTCTTCAGACTGAGTTCACCATGAACTTAAAACCCAGGACAGTTAAGGGAACAGCCAGACCTGTCCCTACCCCCTAATTTCTCTCCTATACACCTACATACAGTAGCAGACAGAAATAAAACCAAAAAGCCCAGGGTTGTCTCTGAGACCCAGGACACTGGTGAGGGGGCACAACTGCCCACAGAGCCTGAAGAAGAAACCCAGCCAGTTTGTTGGGATTAAAAGCTTCCGAGGCTGAAATGTGCCAGCCTCTCTTCTGCTCCCCTGGGGGTGGCTGAATCTGTGCACACCCCAGGACCTGGCGGAGCTGGCCAATTGGGGAGATTCCAGCAAAGCTGCCGGAGTGAAGCCCCCCTCAGGTCTCCGGCACTCACGCAGCTCTGGGGCTCAGGCAGCTCTCAGAGGCTGGCTTCTCTCAGCACTGGTGGAGGTTGGTGGCCTGATTGATAGTGGCCTCTGTAGAAAGTGGTGCTGGGATTTTCCATTAGAACCGGGAAGCTCGCTGCTGTGGCTTTTTAGAAGGTCAGAGGGCAGGGCTGAGAAAAATACCGACAAAGCAGCCAGACGCCTCTTTCGCGGGCCTTTCTGCTCAGTCTGTTCCCCTCCTGCCTGTCCTGGGGTTGAGGATGCAGCAGGCCTGTGCAAGGTGAGTTGGTGCTGATCTAAGCCTATATCCCTGCCACACTCACTCCTGACCACAGGCACTTCCTGTGGCCTCAGCCTCACTTACTGTTGCCAGTTAGGTCTTGGAGGATTCAGAGTTCTTTCCTGACTCTTCCGGGAGTGTGCTCTCCTCCTGCTGCCTAGGGAAAGACAGAACCTAATGCTCATTCCCTGCTCCTCTTTGCCCGTCCATCTGTCCTTCAGTCCGTTTTCCTTTGTCCCTTCATCCTTCTTTCTCATTTCTCCCCTCTCCATCCTCTGTGCCCTGATCCATCCATCCATCCATCCATCCATCCATCCATCCATCCATCCATCCATTCTGTACGCTGTGTCTAAGTGGCTCGGAACAACTCCCGTGGCTCCCAGTGCTAAAGTTCTGCCCTAGTTGTCTGTGAGGGTATGCCTTCAGGAGAAGAGGCTCATGCCTCCTCCCTCAGTCTGGGAACCCCTAAAGGCAGGAGCTGCATGAAGTAGGAGAAATTGCTAAACACAGAACCCTTTTGTACCGAAAGCCCCAGTTACCTTCCCTTCAAGGACAATGAGGTGGGAGATGATGGTACATCAGACACTTGTTGCAAAAACAGCGTGTTGGAGGGTTTGTTGTGGCTCACAGTTCAAGGATGCGGTTCCTCATGACAGGGAAGGCACAGCAGCGGAGCTTGAGGTTATGCAGCATCCACAGTCAGGAAGCAGAGAGAGGCAGAGACTGGTACCCAGCTCACTTTCTCCATTTTAATCAGTCCAGGACCCTGGCACATGTGATGGTGCCACCCACATTCAGGATAGGTCTTCCCACCTCAGTCTAGACCTTAGTCTAGAAGCTTCCCCACAAATGTGCCCAGAGGCTTGTCTTTTCAGTGATTCTAGATTCTGTCAAGTTGACAGTATTAACCACCACGGATGGCTCAGTCTGTTAAGTGCTTGCCTGACAAGCAAACAGACCTGAGTTAGATTCCTAAAACCCACGTAAAAATCTCAGCATGGGGAGGAAGAGACAGGAGGATTCTTGGGGTTCAGCAGTCTACCAGTCTAACCTAATTAGTGAGCTTCAGGCTCACCAATGAGACTGTCTCAGAGGAGGACAGTTCCCGAAATCCACACTCAAAGTTGTCCTCTGATTGCAATGTACACACATGTGCATGCAATCCTGACACACACACACACACACACACAAGCACACACAACCCTTAAACACAAATAAAACCCTCTCTCTCACACACACATAAAACCCCAACACACACACACAAGCACCCACAACCCTCACACACACACATAAAATCCTCACACACATGCAATGCACCGCTGACACACACACATGCACGTGCAATTCTGACACACATGCACGTGCAATCCTGATACATACACATGCAACTCTGACACACACTTAATTCTGACACACAGATATATACAACTCTGACCCACAGATACATGCAAGTTTGACACACACGTGCAATGTAACCCTGACACACATACACGCAACTCTTTTTTTTTTCTTTTGGATTTTCAAGACAGGGTTTCTCTGTAGCTTTTGGTTTCTGTCCTGGAACTAGCTTTGTAGACCAGGCTGGCCTCCAACTCACAGAGATCCGCCTGCCTCTGCCTCCCGAGTGCTAGGATTAAAGGCGTGCGCCACCACTGCCCGGCTACATGCAACTCTTGGCACACACACATACATGCATGCACACACAACCCTGACACGCACACAGTGCAACCCTGACACACACAAGCACACACAACCCTAAAACACACACACCAAGATTTTTTTTTTAATTCCTTTATAAAGAGGCTCAAAACTTACAAAGCGGAAAGATGGCTGCAAAGCCAGTCACAGCCGGCTGAAATCTGAGCTCTGCCGCTGCTGCTTTGGGATTCTGTGGGGGCTCCGTGTCCTCTGGTTCTGGTACAGGGAGGCGCTGCACAGAGGGAGAGAAGTTAATGCTCCTTGTCTACAGCCTGCCTAATGTGTCCACATGCCAGGAACTACACTAGGACCGGAATATAATTGTGATAAGACAAACAGAATCCCTCCTCTAGTGGGGTAAGGAGACAGACCATTAATTAAGTAATTAGCAAGAAAATAGCAGGCGGTGATAAGCGAAGCACAGATAATTGAGGATGGTGTGATGGGGAATAGCTATAGCGTTCTTTAGATGGCAAGGCCAGGAAGGAGGCAGTGGAGAAAGTGACATAGACACCTACTGGACGGGATGGTAAGAAGGAGGGAGCCGTGCGCAGACCGAGGACCTGTGGTTGCAATAAAACACCCCGAGAAAAGCGACTTAAGGGAGAAAGGGCTTTAGGCCCACTCACAGTTCAACGGCCAGGGTCCCTCACGGCAGCGGTGGCAGGGAAGCCACAGCAGCAGGAGTGTGAGACGGTGGTCACATCACATCCACACCCAGGGACACAGGGGGTTGGATGATGTTGCTGTTGCTGTTCTGCTCTTTTTCCCCCAAGTACACAGTCCAGGATCCCAGATAGGGAATGGCGCCACCCACAGTGGGTGGGCCTTCCCACCTCAGTTAACCTATGATGAAGATAATCCACACAGGCCCGCTTAGGGGTCCATCTCCCAAATCACTCTAGAGGTTGCCGAATTGACAGCTGGCACTGACAATGGCAGAGAGCATGCCGGGCAGAGGGGCTACCTAACCAAGGAATGAGCTTGGTGGTACCGTTGACTTCAAGCCCTGGGCCTGGAACATGGAGGGGCGAAGGAGAAAGAGTTTAAGTCAGAGAATCCTGGCTGTCCTACAGCAGGCCTGGGTAGAGCCCATCCTTAACACGGTGGGACTGGGGACTTCCTGGAGAGGTTTGTAAGGTGTGTGCATGTGTTCACGCGTATGCGTGTGTGTGTGTGTGTGTGTGTGTGTGTGTGTGCATAGACTAAAGGTCACGTGTCTTCCTCTATGAATCTCCACTTACTTTTTGAGGCAGGATCTCTCCCTGAAACCAGAACTCACCGACTGAGCTAGACTGGCTGCCAGTGAACCCCGATCTTCCTGTCCCTGCCTTATCCCCAGTGCTAGGTTGCAGACAGGGGCCACTGTTCAGCTTTTATGTGGGAGCTGGGGATCTGAACACAGGCTCCCATGGTTGTTCAGCAAGCGCTTCATGGACTGAGCCATCGCCCCAGCCCCTGTGTGGAAGAATTTTATAGGCTCTGACTTACATTTTTAAAGGAATTCTCTGGCGGTGGGGCAGAGCCTGGACAACGAGGGATTGTGTGTCAGGATGGTAAAGGCGGTGCTATGTTAACAAAACAGCCCCCAACCTCAGTGGCAGGGTATACATGTACTTCTCATTGACAAGGTCAGAGGTGCAGCTGTCCGTGGTGAGGTGGCTCTGAGATCCATTCCATCTGTACTGTCTAGTTTTATTTCATCTTGACACCAGTTAGAGTCATTCTGGAAGAGGAAATCTCAATTGAGAAAATGCTCCCCCCCAGGTTGACCTGTGGGGCATTTTTTTTTGATTAATGATTGACATGGGAGGGCCCAGCTTCCTGTGGGTGGTGCTACCCCTGGCCTGGTAGCCCCGGAAGCTGTAAGAAAGCAGGCTGAGCGAGTCATCAGGAGTGAGGCTGGCCATGACCTCTGCTTCAGCCCCCACCTCTGGGTTTCTGCCTTATGTGCCTGCCCTGACTTCCCTCAGTGACAGAGCGTGACCTGGTAATCATAAACTAAAATAAACCCTTTCTTCCTAACTTATTTACGGCCATGGTGTTTCATCGCATAATAGAAACAAAGACACCAACTAATGTACCTTCCCTTTCAGTGTGCACAGAGACCATCTGAAAACAGTTTTACACAAATACAAGAAAGCCACATTTTGCTTTGAGGTTCCAGAAACAGCTTAGGTTATTGTTGCTCATATTCCACTGACTGGAATTCAGCAGTAGCTGCAAGGGAGTCTGGAAAATATGTTTTTTCCTAGTTGCTCAGGTAGAAGCTGGTACAGTGGTATTTGGTGAGCTCAGAGCTCCATCTGTGATGAGGTCAGAGGTGGATGTGGGAAGGAGGGCTGAGAGGATCTGATAGACTTCCAGAGCCGGGGCTGGTGGTGACTGCATGTGACTGGTGGCCATGGGGAGGCAGACAGATGTTCAGTATCATTGGACACCTGCTGCTATGCTTAACTGGGAAGCTCCACTCTGCAGAACTCTTATAGTAATTCCTCACAATGGGGCCATTGTCCTCTTGTTTTGTAGGATGAGGTCAAATTCCCCAAATGGCTTCTCTCTACTTCTGTGAGGTCAATAGGCAGAGATATTCTCCCAGAAAGGTTGCCAAATGTAACAGTCATAAACCCTGGAGTGTAGCACCTAAGTGGCATTTAGAGATGTTCTTGTCTTCTCTCTGCCTTTGTCAGGGGAAGGAGTGCCCCAAAGGTGACTGTGAGCTCGCGCCTGCTGCAGAGGTGGCCAGTGTCTAAACAGAACCCGAGTCTGGTTGTCTCATGTGTCTCCCATGCAAAGGAGTAAGTTTCAAATTTCTCCCTTTTCAGAAAGGCCAAGGGCACAAACAGCTGGAAAAACTCCTGAGGGTAAAGCATCTTCTCTGAGACCTGAAGGAAGGGAAAGAGGGTGTTTGGCCCTGCGGCCATAATGGGACCTCCTCATCTTGCCTACTTACCCTCTCATTCTCTCTCTCCCTGAACCCCAGACTTCTCTTTGGAGGGAGGGGGGATGCCAGCCTCATGTGGCTGTGAAAAGGGCATGTTCAAGCTCAGAGTGGATCCTGGGAAATCCTCAAGGATGGACCCAGGAGAAGGACAGGGGATGCTGAGCCCCGCAGCAACCCAGCCCCTCACACCCTACATACTAAGACGGACCAGCTTAGCCTTAGTGTCTCACATGTCACCTTCAAGCTTGCAAACCACCCTCTGCCCCACTGCTGCTGTTGTCATTGCCCACGTCTTTCTACCTTGCCTGGTGCCGCTGGAGCCAGGCACGTGGTCTCCAGGCTTCTACTCTGTTACCTAGTCAAATCCTTCATGAAACAGGATGAACACAATAAGTGTGACCCTTCATCAAGAGGACTTCTCTCCCACACCCCCCGCTCCATGGCGCAGCCATAAGGCCTGGGTATAACTAAACACCCTCAGACCCATAGCCAGAGACCCCAGGAGCCACAGGAAAGCCTCGCTTCCCAGAGTCATCTGACCAGCCCATTCTCCTGGTGGCATTGGCGAGTGTGGTGGTGCACACCCACAATCCCAGCACTCTGGAAGCTGAGGAAGGAGGATCTTAAACTCAAAGCTAGCCTGGGCTACACATCGAGATCCTGTCTCGAAAAGGGCAGAGGCTTCTGACGTTTGTCCTGAGTCAAACTGAGTGGGTGTGGGAGAGAGAAAGCTGTCCTTGGAGAGAGAACCAGGTTTCAGAATTCTGGCAATAGTTCATGAGCCCTCTGTGACCCTGCTCAGGGAGCTGTAGGCTGGACCCCACTGCCCTGTTGTTATCCATGGGCACTCAGAGGCAGCTCAATAAAGAGACTTTTAAAGCCTTTTAATGCTTCACAGGGAATCTATCCTTTGCCAAAGTACCAATTAAAGAGCCAGGCAGTTCAACATGACTTTATCACCCACATTTGGTCTGGAGGGGAGACTTGGGCAAGTCCACTATACCACCACCCCCACCCCTCCCCCCATGTGCTTCCTCCAGCAGGGGCTCTATGCCTCCTTCTGGTCTCCAGAGAGAGCAGAGTACACTCTCCCCTGGGAGTGTCCCTGCCACAGAGAGAAAGGTATCATGGAACTAGGAACTCGGAGAAACTCTCTGAATGGAAGTTTTCAGCCAAACACTGGAGGGTTGGGGATGTCAGACACCTGGGTCAGAGCCCCTGCAAGCAGAGGCAGGAACAATCTAGAATGACAACCAGGCTATTCTATGCCCTGGACGCTGTGCTAAGTTCTTTATATATGACCTGTGATCTGTCAGACCACCCCTGGCTCTGTTGTCACCATTCTGCAGGTGGGAAAACTGAGGCCCAGGTCAGTTCGACCAGCGATTCTTCTGGCTACTGCTGGAGGTAGGCAGGTGGATTCAGGGTTTCTGCTGTCAACTCCAAGGCTGAAAAGTGGCGAGAGGAGTAAGGAGGATCTTAGAATAGCACATTTGTGAGGCAAACTGTCTGCGTTCAAAGCCCACTGATCTCCATTCCTACCTTCTGACTTCCCCTGAGAACATCTCTCTCTGTCCACTCAGGGATCCAGAGCTAGGCCTCCCACCTAGACTGCCCTGGCCAGGACCTGTCTCTTATTGGCTGTCTCCATTCTTGTTTTCATAGATGCCATTAATACGAAATCCCTTCCAAAGGACTCTCTATTGGATGATCTCTCCAGTTTCGTTAATGATCTGAGAATTCCTCACAGACCATCAGATAGGCTGCTGCCCACACCATGTTCGAGCATAGATGGTCCAGCAAGATGTCTCTCATGGTCCCACCTCATTCAAGAATCTTCTGAAGAGATTCTGTCTGTGACTAGGGTCCACAAGAGCACAGTGGTCACTCAGATATGTGTCTTCCCACTCAGCCAACCGTCCCCCTGCCTATCCATCATTCTACATATCCATTTATCCACCTATCCAATTATTTATTTATTCACCTATCCATCCACCCATCTATCTTTCCACATATTATTTCATCCATCCACCTGTCTATCCATCAACCTATTCATCCATCCATCCATCCATCCATGCATCCATCCACCCACTCACCCAAAACACCCATCCATCTTCCATATATCCATCCATCTACTCACCCATTCATCTGTCTTTCTACATAACCACCCATCCATCTACCCATCCTTTTATAACATCCATCTGTTCACCATCTATCCATCCATCTGCCCACTCACACATACATGCATCTTCCCATCCTCCCCCTCATCCCTCTAACCCCACACATGCATCTATGCCCCTGTCTAGTACCTCTGTTTGAGCATGGCTCCTTCCCCTGTTCTCTTAGCACTGTAGATGGAACTTTCTAAACACTGGAGAGTTAACTCACTTCATTCATTGGCCCTGAAACTTCATCAGTGCCCTGCAGTGACCCTAGAGAAAGTGACAGGACAGGTCTTGCCCAGGTCTGTACTTCTATTCCCCAGTCCTTCTTTCAGCGGAGACGTGGATAGAAGGCTGGGACGATGGCTCAGCTGGTCGAGTGCTCATTATGCAACCATGAGGAGCTGCGTTTAGATTCCTGGCCAAAAAGCTGGGTATGGATACTGCCTGCCATCCCGGCAGAGTAGCTCAAGGGCTGTCCATGGTGCTTCCTACTCTCCGTGGTCACAGAGGAGCAGCCTTATGCAGACACTGCCAGCCAGTGCCCTGGGCTCCTTCCAGGATTGAGTGCCTTGCTGTGACCTTCTAAGGTCTGTCCACCCTGCTGGAGCGTGTCAGGTCTGTCCATTGTGGAAGCTCACCGAGAGTCTTCGCGCTGGCTGCTCGCCCTTTTCTCCCATTCTGTGTACCAGGCCTCTGGGAAGGAGAGGCCAACCCAGCAAAACATTACTTCCTAAAGACTTCGAACAAAGCCCGTGAAATCCCTGCTCCCCCAACCTCTCCGAATAGGCGTGAGATGGAGGCCAGATCCCCTTTCCCGAACCCAGCATGGGTGCCAGCAGAGCCACCCCCTCCCTTGGCTCCCGTGCTCCGGTTCCTGCCAGGAAAGGACTTGCTAGCTGTCTCCGCAGCCCACCGTCTCAGTGGCTTCTCTTTGCTCTTGGTAATATTGGATTAGCCCACTTTCTTGCAAGCTGATTTTCTATTTGCATAATCCTCCCCTCTTGGAGTTGCGAGGCCCTCGGTGATAAGCCGATGGGCCAGGGCAGTCAAGCAAATTATACTGTTGATTCTGAGCAGCTGTTGAAAGTGCAAGGAGGCTTTTTTTTTTTTTTAAAAAAAAAAAAAGAAAGTCATACGTATTATTTTTAATCTTCACCCTCCTTGTGACCAGTAGTGATATTGTCATGCAGGATGCCTTTGCCTGTGCCTCCTGGAATGTAACCCCTTCACCAACCACAGCAGGAGAGAGATGAAAGTCAGAGCTAAGAAAGGACTTACCCCATGAGGAAACAGAAAGAGAGAAAGAAAGAAAGAAAGAAAGAAAGAAAGAAAGAAAGAAAGAAAGAAAGAAAGGAAGGAAGGAAGGAAGGAAGGAAGGAAGGAAGACGCCTTGGAATGACAATGCTTTTCATTTTACCCATAGATAAAACACACTCCTGTCTCACTGCCCTGGAACACGGCTGGGTTACTAGAACATCCAAAAGGGTGATGGTGCAGACAGGGAGCCAAGAGGGGGTTCCTAGATCTAATGCCAACCCCTGGTTGGAGTCACCAGCCGACTCTGACTCCACTGAAGTCTTGACAGCTCAGTTTCTATCAGCAAACACTGAATATTGACCCACTCTGTGGTACAGGCCTTTTCTCTGAGGGCCTACTATGTGCCAATCCCACAGGACACCACCTAGAGCTACTTAACTGTGGATCACAGGTAACAACAGGAGAGCATCCAAAAGGGTGTGTTCTTTGGGGGCCCCTCACCCTCTCCAGACTCCCCTCTTGTACAACATCCCTACACCCCCATTGCTTCCCTTCTGCTCACTTGATTTTTGTTTTGTTTGTTTGTTTGTTTTATTCTATAGCCCAGGCTAGCCTTGATCTCAATGTGTTTCTCCTGCCTCAGGGCTGATGTTACAAGTATAAGCTACCAGGTTCCGTTTGTCTTGTCTCACAGAGGAATGTAGTCACAGAGGCAGGAGGATGGGCCCAGTGAGCTTGACAGGTGAGGTGGCCTCTAGCTTTGGAGCTTCCGGTGACCTTGACCTTGGTCACTGGTACTTTGGGCCTAGCCCAGGGAGGATGATAGGAGAAACTGGATTGGGAAAGGAGAAGCCTATGAGAGCCTGTTTCACCCTTCGAGGAGAGCAGCCTTTCGTGAGAGATGTGTGAAGTATAGGTTAGCGCACACTGGGCTGTGTCCTGGAGCCTGCGTTTGTGCCTGCACGGGCCTGGACCCCATTCCATGAGAGGGAACAAGCTTCCCCGCATGTCCGTGAGTGGGATGTGTGCAGATAAAAGCTACAGTAGGCACCACACCGATAGCTCACCGTGGTCTCTCCACCACATGCTTGTTCCCAGCCACAGGTCCTGCAGCAGCAATCTACTGGAGCTAGGGCCCTGCAGCTCTTCTGACTTCCTAGCAGGCAGAGCACACAAGGAGCCAGGCCCGGCTCCGCCGTCCTCCCTCCCCTCTACCTCTGCTGGGTCCCTTTGACAGCAGGTAAAACACTAATAAATATTGAAAGAAAAGAAAGGGAAATGGCTGTGGCTGCTGAGCCTCTGGGTGAATAAATAAAAGAGCAAAAAAAAAAAAAGGGAAAAGATCACCCCAGGTTGGGTGCCTGCCAGATTGCCTGGAGGCCCGGGGATGTGACATTCATGTACTGCAAAGAGCCTGTGCTTGGGGCAGCCGGCCCAGGTGGCTTGACACCTTAAGTGTGGAGTGGGGTCACTTTGAGCGCCTTTCTCTTCAGCTGTAAAGTGAGCACATCCACACCCATCTCACGGTGTTAGGATTAGAGAAAAGAGCTGCCAGATTCAAAGAGACAGCAAGCACACAGTGTGTCAAATACAAGCTGGCATTTGACCCTGCCCCAGGACTGTGGCACAGAAGTGGTGGTGTCCAAAATTGTGATCCTCTGTGACGACAGTGAAGAACAGAGAGGCCAGGACATGATGCTCACTCATCCCTCGGTGACAGTTTGAATGTGAGTGTCCTTTGCCCTCCTCAGAACCTCGTGCATTCTGGCTGACCTTGTTACCCCTCACTGAGGACCTCTCTCTTGACAGGACTGTGCGGGACTGGCACTGTGTGTGCATGTGTGTGTGCATACGTGTGTGTGTGTGTGCATGAATTTGTATACATGTATGCTGGCATGTGTGCCCATTCCTGGCAGAGGGAGGGAGCCAATGGGTGAAGAGGGATTGGAGGGGAGGTAGAGAAACGAAATGAAGAGACAGGGACCTTGTAATGCCATAAATGGAAAAGGATAGTGGAAGGGTACCTATAGGAGGCGCTCTGCAGACAGGCCTGGCATCCCCCAGCGCCAAGGAGGGTGACACATGAATACTGTGCAAACTCTGTGTGTGAACACCAGCTGTCACTGGCTAGACCTGTGTGATTGCCCCTCCATCCCTGAGTCTAGGTTTCCTTTCTTCTCTGGTGCTGTAAGAACACTCCCCACCCACCAACACCGATAGCTGGGTGTTTCAGAGAAGCCCCTAGAAGGTGTCTGGTCCATCGGGCATTCTTTCATAGCCATGATAACCTTTGCCTCCTGGGGCAAAGTGGATGGACACAAAGACCCTCAGGAATAAATCTTCAGTGGCATCTTAAAAGGACTTCCTATTGGCATCACGGGAAAGGGCAGGTGGCCAGTCCAGAGACCCAAGACCAGACAGCATCCAAGAGATCCGGGAACGCTGGCAAGATAGCCAACCTCCTCAAAACTATGGCCTGGTCACCATGGAAACCCATCCTGGCCTTGGCCAGTGGTCATATATTCCTGTATGAGGGAGGTATCGGGGCTGAGGACTCCATGGGGTCCTTTACAGTAGTGATGGGAGCAGCCTGGCTTTTGTTAGAGCCACAGCCTCAGTCATAGATGCTGATCCAGCAGCTAGAGCACAGAGAGGGGCCCCTACACCATCTCACCTCAACCCATCCATACTCCACCCCTGCACCTATTCCACACCACGCCCATAGGGACCACAAGTGCTTCGGGGGACCTTGGACGGTTACATGAGGTGACACATGAGGCAGCATGATGGCTGGCTGGGAAGGCACACCTCTTAGATGTCAGGAGGTGGAACAGGAAGAGGAGGAGGAGAAATGAGGAGGGTGAGGAGGAGGGAGGCAAAGGAGGAGGGAAATGAGAGAAAGGAGGGAGGAGGAGGAAGGAGAGAAGAAGAATGAGGAGGGAGGAGAAGGAGGAAGGAAGGAGAGGGAGAGGAGGAAGGGAGAGATGAAAAGGGGAGAAATGAGGAGGGAGGGGAGGAAGAGGAAGAGAGGAGGAGAGTGGGGGGAGAAGAAGAACTGTCAGCAGCAGCATTCCAGAGACCCTCCCCTGAGTCTCAGAAGGTACTGCAAGAAGGGCTTGGGTGTGTCCATCTGAAGGAGGGCATCTCATGAGGCCACTGGCCTCTGAGACAGAGACCCTAGCATCAGTAATTTATTCTGGATGTGATCCAGAGAGAGCTGTGGGGATAGACCAGATGAAGGAGGGGGTGGAAGAGGTTGGGGGGAGTGAAGATGGCTAGTTATGTAAGGGTGGCTGCTGAGCCCCCAGGGCAGCATCCAGAGCTATCTTAGTGCAGCTGCTCCAACTTCACTACACTTAAAAATCACCCCCAGGAGGCCTGTTAAACATTCCAGGTCCTGGAGAGATGGCTCAGGGGTTAAGAACACTGGCTGCTCCTCCAGAGGACCCAGATTTGATTCTCAGCACCCACTGGGCAGCTCACACCCATCTGTAACTCCAGTACCAAAGGATCTGGTACTCTCACACAGACATATGTGCAGGCAAAACATCAATGCACATAAAATAATGAAATGTTTTTAAAAAGAATAAGAAGAGCATTCCAGAACTTCCCTCTAGAGAGCCTGACTCAGCGGACCTAAGAACCCAGGACATTCTAGACAAGAACACTGCCAGGTGGTGAGGGCACAGGAGCCATACTGACCTCATCCCTGGGAGGACCTATCAGTTAGTGTCTGTCCCCACTCCAGTGTAAGCTGAGGAGAATGGCTGGGAGGTTTGCCTCTGGTGGGGGGCTTGTGCTGACCTGTGTAGGGGTGACAGCCCCTCCTGTGTCTGGGCCAGAGGATCCCAGCTTAAATCCTATCACTGGTTTGTTCCTGTATGATTTGGGTCAAGTCTGTAACCTCTCTGAGCCTCAGTTTCCTTATCCCTAAAGCCGAAATGATTCTGATGGAAATTCATTCTAAGGATGGAAGATTTCAGAAGAGAATCCTGGTGGATATGCCCAGCACATAGTAGGTACACAGTAATCACAGTAATATATATTTATATACATACACATATCTATATCTATATCTATATCTATATCTATATCTATATCTATATCTATATCTATATCTATATCTATATCTATATCTATATCTATATCTATCCCCGTTGAAATTTTACTGGGTTTTCATCCCAGGTCCAGTCAGTTTTGTGACTGAATAGATCACACACACACACACACACACACACACACACACACACGCACATGCACACACACACGCAAAGTGTTTTTAAAAATTAATTTAAAAGTCTAGGTTCCAATGTCCTTAGGGCCTGCCCAGCCCGACTACTCAGCCAGTCCCCCTACAAAACCCAGGATGCTCTCAGCTCTCACCGCCTGCCCACCCCCCAAGACTCTCTGCACATCCTTCTCTATTCCCTCTCCTCTTCCCCCAGTTAAACAAAGCCACCCAGCCGGGCAGGTCACCTGACAGGGCTGCATGTACTATCTAAGTGGGAACAACAACTCATCAGACAGAGCGGTTCACAATTGCTGGGGATAAAACCATTTTCTTTTCAATCTTCCCTGAAAAGTGACGGATAATAACCGGCCAGGAGATTGTAATATTATTAGGGCCCAAAATAAAATAAACCCCTTAACTGCTTCCTCTCACACGGAGAGGCCAAATCGTTCCTTCGCTCATTTAAATAAAGTGATTGTTTTCCTTGCTCATTATTGTAAATTCTGAGAACTGGGGGGTCCCTCCCTCCCTTCTAAGGGGATGGTCCATTTCCTCTCTCCTAGCATCTCCAGTGGGGTATCCATCTCTGCCTCCCACCAGCGTTGTGTTGAGACCCACCAGCAAGAAGGAAGCATTTATGGACCATCTGTAGTAAGCCTGCTCCTGCATGAACCCCACCAGCATACAGAAAATGCCCAGCTAGCATCCCTTGCCATTACTATAGATGATGCTGTGCAGAGCGTGTGTACCATGTGGTTGCTGGGTGCTGTGGACCATGCCTTGGTTTATCCAGCTATGAAACAGGCAGAGAGCACATGAGCAGAGTCCTCCTGGGACCTCTTGACAGGACAGGAGGATAGGTGACACCTGCGCAGAGGATCAGAGGTCTGTGGACCTGGACACTTTTATTCTGGAGACAGATGGAAGCTACGTCTGCAACAGGTGGTTCTGTGTTGGGAGAAACCATAAACCGAAGCCATCTCTTGAGAGGCCCTGAGTTCCAGAGGGTTCTGAGGGCAGCCTGCCTCCTCTATACCTCTCTCTGATCAGCAGTGACACTCCGCCCCACTTTGCCCTCCTCTGCCAGAGGAAGGGGGCAGCTGTCCATCCAGCCTCTGAGCGGCAGCTACCCTGTGACAGACGTCTTCTGAATGCCAGTAAATGTGATTTGCCATTGACATATGTCAAAACTCCTCTATTTTTACCAGCCTGAATCCTTTCCTGCAACCTGGAAGCCCCCAAAAGGCTAAAAACTGAAAGTCAGAGTGTTAGGGAGATGGT
Source organism: Alexandromys fortis (assembly GCF_014885135.2). Lineage (NCBI taxonomy): Eukaryota > Metazoa > Chordata > Mammalia > Rodentia > Cricetidae > Alexandromys > Alexandromys fortis. The sequence goes on from NW_026067894.1 coordinate 1,880,699, forward strand.
TGGGTAGGAGGGGGGCATCTGGTGGCAAAACTGAGCCCAGCTTGCTGCACTTGACGTCAGCTCAGCCTGGCGACGGGAGGTTTCTGGTGGTCTCTATCTATCTCACTTATGCTGCCGTCCAGATGCTCAGCTGCAGAGATATTAGTGTGGGCGGTTATGGAGTGAGCCCTCCGCCTCTCCCCCACCCCCCTGTGTGTGTGTGTATATGTGTGTGTGTGTATGTGTGTGTGTGTCTGTGTGTGTGTCTCTGTGTGTGTATTCCCCACTCAGGATTACAGCCCGAGTTCTGGAATGCTCCTGGCTCCCCATGTTCGTTCCAGATGTGGGTGTGAATTGACATCTGATGATGTCTGGGAAGAGTCTCACCTGCCCGCAGCTTCATTCCCCACCCTGCTACCTCTCTCCCCCCTCAGGCTGTGGTCCTAACCCCTCCCCCACACACTGAGCCTCCAGGCTCAAGGTTAGTGCTGTGCCCGGAACTGCCCACTTGCCTGTCGGTGCCAGCCACCCTGCAGCTGGAGGCAAAGGTGTCCATCCTGCCCGCCACCCGCACGCTTGCTGCCTCCCCGCCCCGCCCCCACACCACACACTGCTGGCTGAATCCTCTGCTCTTTACACAGATTTTTTTTTGGCACCAGAGCCTCACAGTCAGGGAGCTCAAAACAGAAGTTTTCCCCGGCAAACTGCCTCATCCTAAAGCTTGCAGAGAAGCAGACACGGAGGCCCCGAGCCAATCCGCTATGCCCAAGACCTGGACTTCCCTAGCAGTGTTCTGTGTGGAGCTAGAGAGGAAGAGCTGGAAGGAGAGAGCATTAAGGATTTCACGGGGCCCGATTAGCAGAGGGAGTCCTGGCCTTATAGGCTATGCAGCCCTCGTGGAGATAACCCTGAAATGTACATCATAGGTTCTACAGTAGCACGGTATTACTAGCCAATGCTGCTGGCTGCTGGCTGTGTGCCAAGTCCTATTCTAAGCAGTTGATGTGACCCCATCATTCAATGCTTGCGACGCCTTGCGAGGTGTCTGTCGCTATTCTTATCGGACAGTTGAGGAGATGGAGGCTCAAAGAGGCTTAGGTAAGTTGTTCAGAGTCACACAGCCCATCTCTGGGGTAACCAGGAGCTCATCTCCGGCTGCTGGACTCTAGAACCCCGATTCTTGACCACCCATGTGTCATTATCTGTTGCCATGGTAATGCTGGGCAGCAGATGCCTGCGGAGCCTCCTAGGCAGGCAGCAACAGCAATGGGTGCTTTGTGCTCACCCGTCTGGGGGGATGCTGGGGCAGCTGTGTTCACTCACACATCTAGGGCTGGCTGACTGTTAGCTAACCCAGGCTGGCCTTACAGGCACACCAGCGGTGGCTCAACCCTGTCCCCTGTCGGCCTCCAGCTGACAGCTCAGCAGGTTCCTGTGGGTATATCAGAAGCCCTGTGTGCTGTCCTTGAAGGCTGAGAGAGGTTTGGTGACCTCTGGTCACTTTTTCGTCTTTTCCAGTTCCATGGCCAGCCAGTAACTCGGTCAGGAAGCAGAGAATGGCTGCCTACGGAGAGACACTGAGTGTGGACAGGGAGGGGTGAAAAGCTGAAGCAGGGTCTCAATTCACCACATCACAAAGGGTCTCTGCTCTTTCAGCTTTGCAAAGTCTGGGCCCTCCTGGGTCCCTCAGTAGTGCAACCATAGACCCCACCTTTGTGGACGTCCCACCTGATGTCGTGGAAGGGGTTATTTGAAAGCCACCATTGCCCCCGTCACTTTAGTGTCTACAACAGCAGTTGAAATGGTTGCCGGCAATGCTGTGCGACTTTGGGCTTCAGACAGGTGCCTTCTGGTTCCCATGAGGACGTTTGTCTGGCTGGCTGCAGACAGGAGCTGCAGGGTGGGAGGGCCTGACTCCTTCTTCGCTGTGCCAGCTGCTGGGTGCAGTTCCTAGCTCTGTGCCTGGTTCTTAATAGGTGCTTGAAGCAATGGGCCACAAGCAGGATGGGTGAGCTGGTCTCCTTCCCCACCTGCTGGGAGTTCAAAATGGCGGCTACCTTGTCCAACTACATACTGAGTTTTGATCAGCCAGGATAGATCTAGAAATGCCAGGGTGTTCGTGATGGCATAGCATTGAGCGTATCTGTGTTTCTAAAGAGGATTAGGGGAGTACCAGAAGACCCATCCTGGATATGGGAAGACCCATCCCATGGACTTGGTTCCCCAAATGAACATGAAGGGGGAGAGGAGAAGTCAGCTGAGCACAAACACTCGTCTCTTCCTCTTGGTCTGCCAGGCTGTGAGCCAGCGGCTTCCGGTTCCTACTGCCACTGACCCAGGTGTCTCCTGCCACCATTCCTTCCCCACCACGGTGGGCTTAACCTTCAAACCATGAGCAGCACAGACCCTTCCTCCTCTAAGTCACTTATTTCAGATACTGTTCACAGTGGTGGAAAAAGGCAGCAACAGCTACAATGAGCTGTACCCAGGCCTTGTTCTATTGACTTGCACGGTCATCTTTGGAAGATCTAGGCGGACACTTAGTGTTCCAGCCATCTGGGAGCACATCTGGGCAATGGCATCCTGTCCCTCAGTACCAGCTGCCTTCTGCCAGTCACACTGGCTTGCACACACTGGCATGCTCAGCCAGGCTGCCCGAGCACTGTCCGTGGGACTCACTTTCCTCATGCGTAAGCCAAGGGGCTTTCTAATGTCCTGGAAGATTCCTTTTGATTCTCTGAACTCTTGACTGACATCTTATGGATAGGAGGAGAGACCTACTTATATCGCTCCTCTTCATCCCCGTCCTACACACACACACACACACACACACACACACACACACACACAAACACATATGTGTGTAGCCCAGCAGTTATGAACATACATACACAGAAAACTAATGCCTTTTCCAAATCCTGGCTTGTCTAGGAAAAAGGGGTGGAAGAGAGAGCATCCTTAGCTACCTCAGTGCTCTCTATATTTGGTATGTCCTCCCTGACTCCATATGCCCCAGGACGGTAGTCACCATTTCTGCCCACCTACCTAAGGATCCCATCCCCATGCTGGCATGTGTCTCCACCACCAAGAAGGGCCAGGCTGAACTCCACTCATGGTTGCTTAGAGCCCGCCAATGACTTCACATCAGTGTCTGACAGCAGGAATGGGAATGACACTCAGTCACACTGAAAACAGGCTGGACCTGGTGACAGGTGGTTTTTCCTCTCGCCTTCCATGCAGACCCCAGGCCCCTTCATGTCATGCCTATCAGATTCCAAAAGGGAAAGAAACTGCCCCAACTGGTGCCATCAAAGCTGTCAGTCACTGCTCCCTGTGCTGGCCTGTGTGGATTTGATGCCCTAGCAGCCTTCCTGCCAATCACACCTCATTCTCCTGCTGAGGCTGTACCTTCGATACTTCAATATTTACCTGACAAGGCAGGGTGGTTTCCAGGCTCTCCATTGCAGGCAGAATAGGCCTGGAAGAAAGCAAGGGCTGTATCATCTTGGGACACCGGGCCCCAAAGATGCCGAAGTGTGAGAACGCAAGGTCCTTGCAGTCCACGCAGGCACTGAAGGATGGCTCCTCTGCCTGCCTCGTGCAGTTGGAGATAGAGAATGAACCTTCCTGGGCTTCCATGCAGTATCTGTTAGCAGAAGCATCGTTCCATCTCTGAGTTCCTGACAGCTATGCAGAAGCATTGCCTTTACACAATGGCGCCTGTCACGTCCGTGTCAGCCGCTCTGCCTCACGGAGGACGTCGCACTAAGGTAGCTAATTCGTGACAGCTTGCCTAGGCTTTTCCCAGTTTCAGTTCAGAAGGCTCCTAGGTGAATGACACTCTGTCTCTGTCTCTCTCGGTCTCTGTCTCTCTCTGTCTCTGTCTCCCTCTGTCTCTCTCTCTCTGTATATGTATGGAAGCATGCATGTAGAGGCCAGAGGTCAATTGCTCTCCGCCTTACTTTATTTGCTTGCGCCTATGTCTATGTGGAGGCATGTTCGTGTCCCGGCATGCTAGCAGAAGTCAAAGGACACCCCTTGGAAGTCAGTTCTCGCCTTCTTCCCTGGGATCCAGGACCAAGCTCGGACTGTCAGATCTGTGTAGCAAACACCTTCGCTTGCTGAGCCGTCTCCCTAGCCCTCAACCTTACATTTTGAGGCAGGGACTCACACTGAACCTGGAGCTCACTGAATCAGCTAGACTGGCTAGTCAACAAGCCCCAGGGAGTCTAACCTCCCCTCAGGGCTGTGACTACTAGCATGCACCACTGTGTCCAGCTTCTGCAAGGGATTTGAACTCAGGTCTTCATGTTTGTATGAAAGGCGCTTTACTGCCTGGTCCATCTCCCTTCTCCTGACTACCAGGTTTTAAATGTGAAGGTTCCACACTCTGGTCACCACTACCATCCCAAGCTATTCTGGGCTCTTGCACACCCGAGATCTCCACACTGCTGCTTTCCCACCCCTGTTTACCGCGCACACCCAGAGTGGCCAGATGACCAGTCCATAAACACAGTGGCTGCCCCATCAACCTCAGGTATGAGGCCTTAATTGAAGCCTGTGGCCCCTGTGTTATATGGAGATAGTTCTGCCTCCTGGGGCTCTGGACAGGTATCCACGGGTCACTGTAAGATATCCCAGGTCACCAATGACCCTGACATGTTCATCAAGTGCCTGAAGTGGCAGAGGGCATCTTGAGAGGGGGTCTAAGACTTCCTAGAGAGGTGTAAACAGATGTCTGTACATTCCAGGCAGGGTACAGACCAAAGAAACAATCCAAATTGTGTCCAGTGAGAGTTGATTGACATTACTTAGAGAATATCTCCAGCATCACCAAAGAGCCCACTCCCACCTGTATGGGTTGTCACCAGAGTCACATCCCTGGAGCTCCCTGTGTGAACTGAAGGCATTGAGTTTTTTCCCAAGTCTTTTTACTGTAGCAATTGATCCTGCTGAAATAACTTTGGGGTGGGGTCTTGGAATCTTGTAAGTCTGGGGAACTCCCTGAGACTTGTGAGTTTCCTTGACTTCTGGGCCTTAAGGAAACACAGCCACAGAAGAGGCTGGGCTGTGGAAAAGATGTTCCATGGGGCCATTGTGAAAGATGGGGCTCTCTGGTGGCACCTTCTCACCACATGGCCACAGCCTTAATATATGCACCTACAAATAACCGGAGCCTGTTTCTGAGAGCTGTAGTGAGTGGATATGAGGCTGTGCACAGAGTCCTGCCTCTGGTTCCCTCTCCAGAGGGCACTCTTGCTGCCCATACCAAGACAGTGCTGCTGTCCTCTGCCTGTGTGACCAGACCAGCTCCCTTCTGAACCTTCTGGCATGGGTTGAGTGATTTGGGGGACACTGAACCTCAATGAGCAGAGACGCCAACAGTTCTTGTCAAGGTCTGACTGTACTGACATAGGGAGGGTCTCTTCATACTCCCCTAGCCTAGAGCTAGACACTGGCTGTACTTGAGCCTGCAGGTTACACCAGGCATTTGACAGTCACTGAAGTTCCTCAGAGGACAGGGATATGCAGGATGGAGCAACAAGACCACCCACTCATGCCTTGGTAGGAGCTGCTGTCTGCTCCCAGGCTGGAGGAGCCCCTGGTCAGGATTTCTGGCCCCCACTGCACCCCACAGTTACTTCCCCACTAAGAGCTAAAGAGATCTTCTAGCCACAACACACCAGGCCTCTGCTTTAAACCTCCCCGTGTCTCTTCATGACAGCGAGAAAATAATCCAACTTCCTTACGGGACCTCATGGGACCTGACTCCAGATACTACCACAACTCCTTCTGTCACCAAGCTCGGTACAGGCTCAGTACTGACAATTGTGTCCCTCGCCGGACCTTGACAGCTGCTCTGATTGTTATTTTCCCTCCTGACCCCCTACCACGCACCATCCCTCTTACCACCCAGGTTTTACGGAAGACCCACGTTCCCTAAACGTAATCCTTAGGCGATCTCCTAGCTACTTGTGCCTGACTCTTTCAGCGGCTTGCTTTCTATCGCGGGGCCCACTAAGTGTTCCCTTTGCCTGTAGGTCTCTGGTGGCTGGAGGCATGCCTAGCTGTCTCTCACCAGGCCGAGGCCAGAGGTCACACAAGGCAGTGACTTTCCTCACCTTGGGAAGGACGCTGTCACACCCCATTTTACAGGTGGGGAACCTGGAGCCCCCAGTGTAGGGAGCCCCCAGTGTAGATGCCTGTTCTGCAGCCCCCAGGGGGCCAGTCCATCAGGAATGTGGGCCCAGGGCTGCATACCTCTACTCCGACATGTTCCCTGCGCCCTCTCTTCAGCCATTCTGTCCATGCAGTCCTGCTGCCCTCGGAACAAGAAAACAAAACGCGCCAGACCTATAATGAAAAGAAAATGGGATTTTTTTCCCTGTTTGTAATAATACCAAGTGTTTGTTCAAAGCCAGGTAAAGATTTTTTTTAATATGCTGAGTGATCTTTATTGAACAGCATCCTTATAATAAGAGCTCACCCCAACTCTCCAATTCTCTCTCACTAGAAGAACATGCCACCTGTTGAGCAGAGGGACAGTGGGAATTCTGTGTATCACCCCCCCAAAGGCCCACGCTGGGAGTCATCTCCACTGTGGTCTATAGGACAAGGGTCACCCACCCTCTGGGCTCCGGCAGGGAGTCAGGGATTCCGGGTGAGACCAGCTCCGTAATCAATGTGTTGCTGTGTGTTGTGCCATGAGGCAAGTTTCTTAGCGTATCTGGGAGATGTCCACAAGGTCCTCCTGGAAGAGGATTCCATCTGGGCTGAGAAGATGGCTCAGTTGGTAAGGTGTGAGGGTCTGAGTTTGAACTGTTAGAATCTAAGCAAAGATCTATGTGTGGTGTTGCACCCCTGTGACTCCAGGAGGGGAGACAGAGACAAGAGGATCCCTAGATGCTCTCTGCTTGGCCAACTTGGCCCATTAGGCAAAGCTCCAGGCTAGAAGAGACCCTGTCTCAATAAACAAGAGAGACAGACTGGCCTGAGGAATGACTCCCAAGGCTGCCCTCTGTGCTTACATATATACAGGTGCTCACACACAAACACTCGTACATGCACACACACTCATGCACCCACCCACACCCACACACACACTCACATACACATGCACTCACACACACACACACACAAGCTTGAAAGGGGTCCTAAAGGTTTTTGCAATTCATTCTAAGTAAATATCATCTCAAAAGAAAAGGAGACTCATTAATGGGCTATGTACTCTAAATTGAGGCATCTATGCAGGAGATTTAGGCGCTAAGTGAACTGATGTGTGCACCTTACCAAGCAATGGGTCCAGTGAGTGAGGCAGGTGGATACCAGAAGAGACAGAGACCAGACTCATCCACAGGCTTCTGTCTCAGTACAGAGGCCGGGCGCCAGGTCAACCGAGGCTGGCTTTTACATCCTTCACACTCTACTGGGTGTTTGAATATGCTGAGACACAAAGAACAGCAACGGAAACACAAAGTCACAGGGTCTCACCCAGGGCTCAGCACCTCAGATCCCCATCTGGGCAGTGTGGAGGGCGCCCCTGATCCAGGGCTGTCCCCAGGACTGATTCTAGAGGACCCCAGCCTCCTCTCCTGAGCTTGAAGCTCAGTCATCCACTCTGATGGGCCATGCTTACCCATCCATGCCAAATGAGGACACCCCTCCCTCCCTCCCTACCTAATAGACTTCTTCCATCTTCTTTAATTTGATTAATTGTCCAACTCCTCCCACTACAACACAGACTGCGGAAGAAGAGAGGCAGCACAGCCTTGCTCCTAAAACAGTGTCTGGCACAGAGTAGAAACCCAGGGCATCCTTGCTGAATGAGAACTAAGTGACGGTAACCTAACTGTAGATTCCTGCCACCCGAAGTCTACCTACTGCTCAGACCTCCTTATGGCAGATAGGACAAAGAAACCAGCCATCCTAGTTCCACTGGACAAATGAGGAAACTGAGGCCAAGAGGTAGAATGTAAATTTCCCATTATGCCCTGCCGGTGGCTGAACAGAGGTGGATCCCAGGTTCTCAGTGATCCTTTCAGAACTCTTTTCTCCCTAAGCAGGCTGCTGAGCTTGTGTTAAAGGGCCTGTCCCCGGAAGCAACCAGCAGATGGACAGGCGGACAGGCTCCGCTTGGCTGAGCTGCCCACGATGCCGTGTTAATTACACAGGGCGGGAGATGCCAGCCAACACTGTCTGCAGCGTAGCTGCCCTGGTATAGCAGGTGCACAGGCTGGCATGGGCTGCTGATGGCCACGGCCATGGATCTGCTGGCAGCCAGACCTGCTGACATGGCCCAACTGTTTGCAGCACCACTGGGCATGGGGGCCCAGCCACCTTGTCCCAACAAGGGCTCTCCCCAGGGACGGGCATGCTTCCCGATGGTACCAGTTGTCCTGACTGGCTCAAGCCAGGCAGCTGTCCTCCACTGACAGTGTCCACACAGGTGTGCTCTCAGACAGGATGGCACAAGGCTTTGGGGGCCGAGTACTGGGAAACTGTAGAGGTGTCGTAGCAGGGCTCTAAGACAGAGCCTTGCACACAAATACCCAAATCCTGGGACTAGGACTTAGCTAGGACCCAATCAGGACTCTGTTAAACCCTATAGCCGGCCTACTCCTAAGATCCGATGATCTAATTAATGGCCCCAAAGAGGACCCAGAAAACGATCTCAGTTCTCACAACCTCACCCCATGTCTGGGCACTAGTTTGAGATCCACTGTTTTTACAGCAGTTTGGGGACTAGTTGGCATCCCTGGACTCTGTAATGGCTTCTTTAATGCTTTTGGGGGCTCCCCATCTCCATTCGGTGGCATAAACAATGCCAACAGTGCCACATCCCAAAGCGGACAGTGGGATTCCCATTCTCCCCGAGGTCTGACTACCCACCACACAGAACCCAGAGCATCCTCCGGTGCCCTCGGGGTGTGCTTCTCCTACCCCTGACTTACAGCTAAGGAAAGTGAGGCAATGAGATGTGGGATCTTGAAGTGAGCTCTCACCTCAGAGAGCAAACGCTACCCAACTCGGCTCTGCAGTGTGGATTAGGGCCTCGCAGCTCCCCATGGCTGCTGCAGCTCAGGCTCTTCCACCACATCCTGGGAGTCGTGATGCTCTCCAGCTGACTCCCTGAGCTCTCCCACGTGGTCCTGGTGATTGCGCTGGACTCTGAATCCCCAGTGCCTGGCCTCAGCCCTGAGGCACCTTTTGTGTCTCCCACTTCCTGTTTGCGATAGGGAGGAGGGTACCCAGGAGGTGATGTGCGACCCTCATGTAGCTGGTGGAGTTTAAAGGCTTAGGGGATCTAGCTAGGTGTGGGGGGTGTAGGGACAGCCAGCCTGGTGCCCTTTCACTCCTGTGGAAACAGCCTGGCATCATCAGAAATCTACATACCCTGCCCCGGCTACTATCTCCAGTTTCTCCTCCTTGAGTCATAGATCAAGGAGGGAACATAACAACTGGGGTTGCCACTGTGGGGGGGCAGAGTACACACCCACCATGTGTCACAGACATGCACATACCCCACTCCCCATAAAAAGTACAAATATTTACACACACATACACACATACATACACACACACGCACACACATGTGCACACACACACATGTCATTGGCAGCTCAGTACGTCTGAGCCCCATAGACCCATCCCCACCATGCCCCAGAACATAGGCTTTCACAACAGTGCACCTGACTGAGCTGGCTCCCCACCCTCTACCATCTCCCCACCCCTACCGTTAGTACAGCCATCACACCTGCCCGCTCACCTGCCCACATGGCAAGCCCAGAACCCACGAGGAAGCTGGCAGTCACTCTGCTCTCCTCCTCTACCGTCACCAGCCCCCCCCCCCCGCAGTCCTGTCCCTGAGCGCCTGTCTGCCATCACACCATAACCAGATGAGACAAGGCAATTTATGATACCAGCTGTCTCTGTCAACACCGGATCTCCCACACACGCCAGGGAAGCCAATCTCCCCAGCCCAGCCTTGCCAGGAGCGGGAGCGAACGGAGTTGGCACAGGAGGGTGGAGTCGGTACCAAGGGAGGTGGGTGGCTCTTGACTTCTCCTCCTTGGCTGTCACCCATCCTCCTTCATGCCTGCGTCTGTGGCGACAGCTCCCCACCAGAGCAGAGAGCAGGTGGGCAGGAGCTTTACAGGAAGAGTGGTCCAGGGTCTCCATGGCAATAAGACCACTAGAAACTCTGTGACCTCCCAAACCCAAAGGACTATTAAGTGGCTCCATCAAGGTCCCCTGGCTTCCCTCCACATTCAGGCTTTCTGCTCCCTTCCCAGGCATCTTTGTCCAGATTCCTCTCCCCTAAAATACCTGTCCCTTTCTTGGCCAAGCTCCTGGCCTTGGCCCGGTTCCCCACCCCCACCCTGAGGCCTTTCTATAGAATCCTCGGAGTCAGACGCAATGCACGCTCAAATGTCCACTTCACCTCATGCCAGCCGGGCAGCCTGGGCAGGTGACATTCCTTCTCTGACTGCAGTTTTACTTCTAGAATTTGAGTGAGTCTTTGCCACATGCTTGACTCTATTATAGAATTTGAACTCATAACCCCCTCCCCTCTGCCACACCTCATTCACTCCCACCCTACCCCCACCAGCACACGCAGAAGACAATACTAGCTCCATGCTGCCGCCCTGCTGGAGGAAACAGAAAACACAGAGAGAGAAGCCAGTCCCCCCACTGTCCACATCTGCTTGGCTATAGTTAACTCAGTGCAAGCCCAGCCTTGCAAGACAGATGCTAATCTTAGGCACACGAGGGACTCAAGCTGCAGCCCTGGGCCCAGTTCTACCTGAGTGGTCCTTCGATGAGGCTGTGTTGACCTGACTGATGTTGTTCTGGGCCAGCTCTCTTTGTGTAAGCATCAAAAGTGGTAATTAAGGACCGGGGCCCTGAGGAGCCCATGCCTCCCTTTGCTGAGCGGTACACTTAGCTAAATGTCTACTGAGGACCTAGTCTGCGTCTGTCTCCATGCAAGACATACAGGGTCACGTGGCATGAGGAAGGGACCGCTGGATGACAGTCACATGGTGGAAGTTTCTAGAATCGCCTTTCATTGTCTTCCGCAACGATCAGAATTGAAATTCAGTAGCAGTATCTACTTCCCTACATGTTTTTACAAGTGTATGCCTATTTCTTACAACATTTAAGACACGGTCTCACGTAGCTAGGCTTACCTCCGACTTCTTGTGTTGAGGATGACCTTGAACTTCTGATCTTCCCGCCTCTGCCTCCTGAGTGCTGGGATTATAGGTGTCCAACCTGGATTTTTATGCATGACCAGCAGGCATTCTATCCGCTGAGGTTCAGGGGTGTGCCATGGGATAGTCTGGTTCCGCATTCGGTCACTTACATTGTCTGATAGCTGCTCTTTTCACCCTCGGCGGTGCTAGGAGGCTAACCTCACTCTTTCTTGTTCACTGCCAGGGACTGTGAGTGGCCTTGCTGGGGACTTGAACCTGTGCCTGGCTGATGTAAGCTCCCAGGGGCCATCCCCGTCCCTCCACTTCTAATCAGTTCATTAAAGTCTGCCTTGCAAACACTCCCTTGCGCCACCCAGGACACGGAGACCTCAGCTGCTCCATTTCCAGGAGAGCGAATTCCTTCCCCGCTGGAGAGGAGTGGAGTAATGTAGGCAGGCAATTTAAACAGCTCCACAAACCCGCAGTTTCCACTCTCCGCCACTATTACACTTCCTGGCCGCAGCGGGATTGGCCCGTAAGTGGGATATCAAGTTTATTACAGCCATTTCCAACCTGTAATTGGTTTTGTGGAACACAAAGAGAAAGGCTGGGGGAGGAGAGAGGTGATCCCCCATTTTTTTCTTCATTTTTTTTCCTTCCCTTTTACAGATGGTGGCATCTAGGGGCATTGGTGAGAAGGCTGACTTTGAGGACTTATTTGTTTTTCAGAATTAAAATGTGGCTGGCTGACCAGTGGGCTCTCCTGCTGCTGGCTGGACTGCATCCGTTGGCCATGCGTCTATGAGTCGAGTCCACATGTAAATCCATGTGCCCACAGCCAGGGTTGCTGGTAGGGGGTGTGTCTGGCACTGATGGTGGGGTGGAGGGTTGTGACAAGCTGAGGTCACTTAGAGCCAGCTCTCTAGAGCAACAGCACTGGGGCCACACCTCTATAGCCACAGCAGTGGGACCACGCAGGTAGACAAGACTCTCCAGAGGCCACCAGGCCTCATTTTCCTCATGGAACATTTAGGGAAACTGAGGCCTGCATAGAGAACAGCATAGAGACAACTGAAAGCTAATTACTTGGGGGAACTCATAGCAGAAAGGCTGGCAGGGTAGGACCAGAAGAAAACACCTTTTTAAAGGCACCTACTATGTGCTGGCTGCCCAGCCTGGCCACACAACAATGTGGCCACTTGGAAGCTGATTGTCCCTAACACACATTGAACACGTTTGCATCTATGTGAGTCTGTGTTTACAGCAATGCTGAGCCCACACAGTAAGAACTCAATGAGTGCTGGTCGTTCAGCCCCTGCTCAGGACATTACTCTCCACAATTTCAGCTACCGGTGTGTGAGGGTTGAGCTTTACTGTCGGGGTAACTGGATTTAGAAGCGTCATAGAAACCCAGCTCTAGACATTTTTGCAAGAGAATTCCTAGATGAGGTTAAGTGAGGTGAGAAGACCCTCCCTGAATGGGGAAGGGACGACAAGGGGCGGGAGAGAGGAGGAGGTGGGAGGGAGGGAGAGGGAGCCCTAGACCTAGGTATTGGCTGGTACCACCCACATGCAGGGCGGCCCTTCCCCTTAGTTAATCCTCTGGGAACTTCTGACAACGACCCTCACAGGCACACCCACACGTGTGCCTCTCTAAGCCTTCCAGATGCTTCTCGGTCCACTCTAGCTGAACCTACATGCCTTCAAGGAGACTTCTGGGGTCACCTTTCCTCTCAAGGAACTCTGCACCCCCAGGAGCATCATGGGTAGCTCTTGGCATATGCCTGTCACAGCAGACCTGCCCTGTCCACTGATCCTGTAGTTGGCTGTGGCCTGAGCTCTGTCCCCACCAGATCCTGAATGGGGCACACAGTTCCTGCCTCCCTCTTGCCTGAGGACAGAAACTGTGCCCGTGTCTTGTATACTTACCACCCTTGACCACAGCTTATGGTCCAGGCTCAGCTCAGAACCTCTGACCAATGAGAGCGTCATAGTGCCCCATGGTGCATGCATGGAATCTCAGGGTTCAGTAGGCAGAGGCACCAGTCACTCTCAGAAGTTGGAGATCAGATTGGACTCCCCATACTGAGTTTCAGCACAGCTAGACACTGTCTCAAAAAAAGGAAAAGAAAAAAAAAGTAAATAAAACCATAGAAAAGCAGACTCGTCCTTGAGGCTCTCCTGCGCCTTGGCCTCTAGCAAGGATTTATGACTCAGGTAATTCTTCCTTGCTTTGTCTGGGGTGTGGGGGTGTGTGGACGTGTGGGGGGCGAGTGTATTTTCCTCGCCATAAAACCCTCAGTCCCAGTGAATAAATTTGAGGAGACAGTTTTACTGACAGATTTTTTTTTCCTCTGTTGTGTAATAAAAAAAATGGAGTGAAATTTGAGATTGGGACGATGAGGGCTGCGAGTTTCAGAAGGATATCTGAAGCTCTCTACCTGAAGGTAGGCAAGGCTGGAGCCAGAGGGCTGCCGAGAACCTGCTGCCTGCCCTTCTCAGGCTGCAGCTGCCATGCAAGGTGAGGCCAAAGGGCAATTAAGCGGCCTTGCCAGCCTGGCAGGACAGGCAGGGAGTGCTGGGCCTCAGCTGGGCCTTCAGTTGCAAAGTGGCTTGCGTGATGCTTGCCTTCCCAGGGTATGGGGGGAGGCAGACAGATGAGATGGAAGGTTTCCCACCTTGGCATGTATGTGCGTGTGTGTGCAGGTATGTGTGAACACGTGTACAGGGATGCAGGTTCCTGTGTGTGCATGTACACATGTATGTAGATGCTCATGGTATGTGTAGGCACAAGTATGTACATGTTTATGTGTGTATGCTTATGTATGTGTGCAGGTACATGTGCGTGTATATAGGTACACTTGTGTGTATACATGTTCATGTGTCTAGGTGTGTGTGTTTGCACCCGTGCACACATGCAATCATGCATGTGTTAAAGGCCAACCTTGTGCCCTTCCTCAGGTGCCCTCCATCTTGGTTTTTAAGCTGGCTCTCAGTGATTAGGACAGACTCAATGACCAGAGAGACCCAACTCCCCTGTGCTGGGATTACAGACATGGGCCACCATGCCCAGCTTTTTTACTGTGTGCTGGGGATTAAGCTACCTCCCCATGCCAATCCCAGCGTATCATCAGTTTGCTGAGGAATGTCTGAGGTGGGTCCTCTTCAATAAAAGCATCAGCAGTCTCTCTGGCCTGTGAGTTACATGCCAGGACCTTCAAGGTGACAACCAAGACTATCTCTAGAATATGTCCCCTGGCAGAGAAAGGGGTCATAATTGTCTCCCAGGGGCTGGAAAGGTGGCTCAGCAATTAAGATCACTTGCTATTCTTGCAGAAGACCTGGATTCTGTTTCCAGCACCCACATGGCGGCTCACAGCCATCTGTAACTCCAGTTCCAGGGGATCCAGTGACCCCTTCTGGCCTCCATAAGCACTGCACGCACATGATATACAGACATACTGACAGTCAAAACACCCCTATTCATAAAATAATGAAATAAATAAATAAAATAAATAAGAGAATTGTCTCCGTCTCTAAGGGGCCAAGAACGGTGGACCCACCCTGTAAGTTTGTTCTGACTTTGAAAGTAGCCAAGCCACTCAACCCTGCTTACCCCGGACCCTGCACCTGTCTGGTTCAGTCCACTGTGGGCATGCAGTGGTTAAGGCAACAGCCACAGAAGCGGGCTGTGGGTATCCCCAAATTGCATCCTTCCTGGGCAAGTGCCATCACAGAGAGCCTCATGCCAGTGAGACGCCACCTCCTCTCACACACCACAACTCTCCTCCTCCACGCTGCCACCCTACCGTGGAATCCGGGTCTTTCTGCAGAGCACGAGGCAAGAAGTCATATCTCTCTGTCCTCAGACTACACAGATGAGGACAAAACAGCCAATTTCAGAGGGGAACGGACCAAGTCATGAGCTAGGTAAGTCCAGAACAGTGATGAGAGGCAGACAGGCTTGGTGAGGGCTGATAGGAAAACCAGTCAGGGAAAGTCCTACTGCTGATCACACTGAGAGCCACCAAATCTATGAATGTGTTAGCATCCTTCTACCTACCACTGGTACTCACTGAGGTGTCCTAGTCTACGGGACAGTAACAGACGTGGCCAGTGCATGACACAGTTGAAGCCCCGTAGAAGCTGGCTGGTTGCACTAAACTGTGTGTCTTACTAAACCCACCAACATATAGTTGAAGGCAGCCTGGGTGCTGATAAGGCCAGTCCTCCCTGTTTGCGGGGGAGGGGGGGCGGGGGGGACGACGACAGATGCCTGGGGAAGCCACTCTCAGCATCTCCCCATCCCTGACCCACCTCCCTGGCAGCCCCCTCCCCTGCTTCTACCAGAGGAGCCGCAGGGAGTTAATTCTACTTCTCCAGGCCCAGGCATGAGGCCGCCCCATCGCAGGCTGTTAGTGTGGAGCCCAGCTGAGCGGCGAGAGGCTGCAAGCTCGCGGTCTATAATAGAGTTGCTGAGACAAGCGGAAAACTGCAGCCGAGTAAACAGATAAATAATTGAAACAGTGACAACACATACCTTGCTGCTGTGTGGAGTAACACTTTCATTAGCGGGAGGCGGCGGAGACCAGGCGTGTGCTCAGGGCAGCCGCGGCTGGGGAGCCCCAGACGCATGGGCCTGGCTCTCCGGCAGCTGTGAACAGCAGGGCCCTGCAGCAACCTGGGCCCTAGCACCGGGGTCCCCTGGTGGAATGGAGACCTTGAAGCCTCCTCCTAGGGTCTGTCCCAAGGGTGGCTACAGAAAAACAAAGGCAAGCGTCCTGTACTGATAGACCCTATCTGTCTGTTCCCGGGTCGCTGCTTCTGGTGTGGCCTCCCTCTTGGACTTGCTTCTGGAAGACCAGAGGAGGTTATAAGCAGAACCCAAATCTGACCCTGGGTGACTGGTGTCTGCAGGGGGGTGGGTCCTCAGTGGTGCCACTCTGTTGTCAGCATCCTCTCGGGCCCCCTCCCTCTTGCTCCGGGCACTCGAAGCAGTCACTTTCACAGAGGCAGCTGAGCTGATCCCTCCTGCGTCTGCCCTTGGCTCCCACCACCTGCTCCACCAGGCTGACTCCTCTAGCACCTCCTGCAGAAGCAGCTTTGACTTCACATCCTCCAAGATGCCCTTGTGGGTGCTCCCCGCCCTCAGAAAGTGCCCTTCCCCCTCTTCTGGATTCCCGTACCATTCTGGACCTAACCTCTCAGGGTTTATCAGAAATGGCTGTGATGGCTTGGGCTGGTAAGAGCACCTGTTCTTCAGGCCTGGAATCCACAAGGCAGAAGGATAGAACAGACTCTCCAGTTGTCCCCTGACCTCCTCAGTCACCCCACACAGCATGTGCGCATATACGATAATAGTAAGAACACTAAAAAGAAGAAATAGTTGCAATGTAGTTTATTTGTCTTTCCACAAGTTATTTGCCTTCTAATGGTCCCCTGGCCCTCCATTCTCCCCCTCTTACTAGCTAGCCTGCCCCCTCCCCTGTCTTCACTCTACTGACTAAGGCTCTGGAACCAGGCCCTGATTCCATAGCTCACTCTACAAAGCCCATTCTGGTCCTGCCCACAGTTACCCAGGCCGCACTAGCCATTTCAGCAAAGCAGAGCCTTAGTGGTGGATGGAGCTCCCGGTGCCTGGAAAGACTCAGCAGGGAGAGGCCACTAGCTTCCTTCCACCATGCCTGCAGGGCCTCAGGAGCCCCCAGTGGCCCACCATGCCTGCAGAGCCTCAGAAGCCCCCCCCCCAGTGTTCCACCATGCCTGCAGGACCTCATAAGCCCCCCCATCAGTGTTCCACCATGCCTGCAGGACCTCAGAAGGCCCCCAGCATTTGCAGAATTGAAAGTCCAGCCCCTCCCTGCTCAGAAGCCAAGGCTCTGGTGGCTGGCACAGGTGGGAGAGAGCCAGGGTTACTCACAGGCTGGCTGCTGCCTCCCAGCTCCATATCACAGGACTTTGAAAGAGGGAGGAGGAACATGGCAGGGAATTTCTGCGTGGGGTGCTCTTTGTGGTCAGCTCACACATCTTCCGTCTCCTTCTCTAGGGCGTGGCTTAGGTAGTGAGTGTGGCCTCCCGAGGCCAGAGGCTACCATTCTTTTTTATTAATTAATTTGCTTTTTTTAATTATTTATTGTGCGTGTGTATGTGTGTCTATGGACATGCCACAGTGCACATGGAGATCAGAGGGCAACTCCCAGGAATCGGTTCTTTCCTACCATGTTGAACCCAGGAATCAAATTCAGCTTGTCAGGCTTTGGCTGCAAGCTCCCTTCACCTGCTGAGCCATCTCACAGGCCCTGTGGCTCTTTTACAAATGCCTGTCAGTGGAGTGCTGGGATTCAAAGACCAGGGAGGCCTAGCCAAGGCTATCAGCCTGGCAGCCTCCGTGGATAACGGAGGGGCGGGGCAGGACGGGGCTGGGCAGCTCACCTCTGCAGCACCTGTGTGGGACTCTTCCCCTGCTTAGGGAGGGAGGGAGGGAAAGAGGGAGGGAGGGAGGAGCAAGGGCTGGGACAAGACAAGGGAACTCCTGAGGAAAGCGGTGACCAGGGCCCGCTGGGGACTCACCTGTGGCTTCTCTGCTCTGTGGCAGGTGACAGATGGTGGCACCATCAAGCAGAAGATCTTCACCTTTGACGCCATGTTCTCCACCAACTACTCACACATGGAGAACTACCGCAAGCGGGAGGATCTCGTGTACCAGTCCACTGTGAGGTGAGCTCCCCCCACCCCGCCCCCAGAGCTGGCAAGCATGTGAGCAGGAAGAGGGAGGGGCGGGCCTGGGGCGTATGGTGCCAGCCCTGGACAGCATCCCCTGACCCGTTATGCATGTTAGTCTCTTCTGACGAGGGCCTCTCCTGCCTTTGGTCACCTGGTAAACTCCTCTTCAGTCTTCAGAACCCCACTCAGGCTGTTCCATCACAACAGCAAATTAGCAGACTAGACCGCTCTGGGCTGGATGGCGAGGCTCCCTCAGTCCCCACCCTGCTCCAGGAAGGGGATCTTATGACCTGTGTAAAGTAGCTTCACAGTAGTGTTGGGTATGAACACACACACATCCACACACACCTGCACACAGGCACACGCGCACGGGCATGCACACCCACGTACACATAGGCGCGTATATGTGCACACACACACCTGCGCACTCTTTCCTACTGTATGGTAAACGCTTTGCCTGGTGCTCTCAGAAGGCAGGGCTCTGACAGAACCCAGGCTAGGACACTTGGGTTTGTGGGGCAGTAGGGGCACCCATTGAGTATGTGACACCATACAATCTTCTGAGTCCTGACTGGACAAGGCTCCACCCCTCAACTGGGATTCTCACCGACCCTTCCCTCTGCTCTTAGCACTAGGTCTCTGCCAAGCCCTGGTCGCACATCAGTGCATGACAAGATTTGCAAAAAGAATGGGCCCAGAAAGCCCTGGAGATGCTCCTATGTGGTTGGGGGCATGGGACAGGAGTGTGTTGTTTTGTTTGCCAAAGGTGCTACTGGCTCTGCACATGGGATCTGGCTGTGAGGTTCAGGAGGTGGCTGTGAGCCCCTGTCGGCCTCTGTCGCCCCCCTCCAGGAGCTGGTCCCTCCCCATCTCAGGCACTGATCCAGGACCCCAGTCCCAATTGTTCTTTCTTTCTTTTTTTTTTTCCCCCCAACTGTTCTTTCTTGGAGCACCGGCAGACAGCCAGGGTGCCCTGGGCTTCCGGGAGGCAGGCAGGTACCTTTCTGTATTTTCCCTTCTGAAAAGCAGCTCATGGCAAGGATAAATCAGTTAGTATCAAGATGAGAACAGAGATAAAAAGCATTTTAGAAAGGAAAATAGGTACTGCCCTGGGAGTCACAGAGAGTCCCTCGGCAGGGGACTTCTTGGCTTATAGCCAGGTTTCCCTAAACACAGTCATGGGAGGGGTGGGTAACCCAGCACCCAGCACCCAGCACTGGCAGACCCACTGCTCCCAGTCACGGGTGTCCTCATCCCAAACACACCATGATCCCTTAGCCAGAAGCAAACCCAACTCCCGCATGCACCTCATGCAGCCATGCCCCTGCCCCTGTTCACCGGCATTCAGGAAGCCAGCAGGTGCCTAAAGACCTGGGTTCAAATCCCAGCACAGCTACTGCTTACCTAGTGCCCTTAAACCAGCCCCCCCCCATCCCCTTGGAAAACAGGCTGACCAAATTAATCTTCCTGAATTGTGGAATTTGGTAGAAATTGATGCCCAATGAGACCAAGTCAGATGCTGGCTGCAGGTGATCCAGGATCAGTTTCCTGGTCTCTAAACATGGTTGAGTGGAGCATGTTTGTTGCCGCCTTGGGTGGGTTACTCAGTCTAGGGGTTGTAACCCACCCTGCAGCTAGTTATTCCAGGGTCTCGGAGGGGCGCTACCTGGAAGGGAATGAGCTAGGACAGAAGAATGAGGCTAAGCAGATTTGTCAAAGCCTCCGTTTATTAGGGACGGGTTACAGTTTATATAGGCCCTGCATGAGGACTTGGTGGGCAGGGCACGGGATCTCGCTGCGTGGTCCCGGTCACGTAGGCCAGGTTCATCACATAGGCCAAGAGGTTACATTCGGACAGGTAGGCCAAGAAGTCACAAGTTGCCACACCTGGTTCCCTGGATAGCTGGAATGTGAGGCGCGTTCCGCTAACAGATAAGTTAATTGGGTGTGGGGCAGGTTCTCTCAATAGAACATAATTATGGGTGTGAGGTTCCCTGCAGGCTCCCCAGGGTGATGGTTCCTGTAATGATTTTTAGGGGGGAAATGGCTCGTGACACATGTTCACCCCTGAGTCTCGAGCAACCCTTTGTCCCCACCACAAGGCAAGCTCCACCTTGTGCCAGACCCCCCTAAAGTCTCTGTGTATGCACTTGCTCTTCTGTACCTCACACTCCTCAACAACAGCCTCTGGGACTTGGAAAGGTAGCAACTCTCTACACCCCCTCTCTGCATTTTACTTTATAGCAGGGGTCAAAGTTCAGTAAGGTCAAGGGTCTCACACTGGAAGGACATGAACTTGGTCACACCTCAAGCCACCTCTTCCTACACCTAGACCATGGTGCCGTCTTTGTTTTACAGTTGATAACACAAGACCCAGAGAGGGTACAAGACCCACCCAAAGTCACACAGCAGCAGCAATTTGATCCGATCTTAGGACTTAGGGCCCAGGCGCCTTTCTTTCCCCATGTTCATGCGGGGATTTCTGCAGCCTTCTTTCTGAGTCGAGACACCAGGGGCTCCTGAGCAGAGGGTACCCCAGGGAGCAAAGCCACCATGCTTAGGGGATACCAGGAGACAGTGAAGGAAGAGACGGCGCTGGGAGCATCTCCTGACGCCAAGCCAGTGGAGAAAGAGCTGCCGCGGGTGCCAGGCAGGCAGCAAGGCCCCGTTAGGACTGGTGGCGGGGCTCTGGGCTCCGCATTTACATATAAATGAAGATATTTACAAATTAATGCATCTCGGCCCAGAGTCCCAGCTCTGCAGCTGTCTGAGCTGCTTCCTCTTCAGCTGGGAAAGAGGGGTGAGAATGAGGCTGGGAATATTACCAGGAACCGGCAGAGAACAATTTCCTGGGGAGCCTCAAGGAGCCCCAGGGACTCCCCATGCTTGTCTGCAGCTGGTGGGCAGAGAGAGGGTGCCTCCTGTGGGTGCAGGTGTGCCTCCCTGCAGTGTCACCTTGGGCCATGTTACTGTCCCTCAGTGTGTGATGGACTGGGGAAGTGGGGAAGGGACTGGTGGGCAGCGGAGGAGATCACTCCTCAGACCAAAGTAGGGGGTGGGCTGGGCAGGGAGGAGAGTACCCTGCAGTGTAGGGCAAGAGTACTAGAGTATTAATACTAGGTGCTAGAGGACCACCTACTGTGTAAAATGGTGGGCCACAAAAAGTAGTGTGTGTGTGAGTGTGTAAGTTCACTTGTGTGGGTGCATGCACGTGTGTGCAGGGTGACACTTCCTCAATCTCTCTACCTTATACACTGAAGCAGGGTCTCTCACCTAAACTGAAAGCTCACTTAGTTTCCCTGGTCCAGCTAATAATCTAGCCCTGAGAATGCCCTATGTCTGCCTCTAGGGTTGCTGGGCTCCAGGCAGGCAGGCTACTGTAACCACAAGTGCTGGGGACCTGGACTGTAGTCCTCACACTGATGTAATAATTGCTTTATCCCTGGAGCCATCTCACCAGCCCCCGGAAGAAGTATTTTAGGATGTTGTGGGAGAGTCCCTAATGTGCAGTTTCCTGTATATATATTACACACTATGTGTATATATATTACACACTATGGCAAGGAGGACAGGCCAGGTTTGGCCAGGTCACAGTTTGGCAAGGTTTAGTTTAAGCTATCCAAGCAATTTCCGGCGCAGCCTCTGCTATGCAAATTGGGGCTATGTAAATAAGGGTCATGCAAATAAGAGTTATGCAAATAAGGGCCATGCAAATAAGGGCATTCCTGATCAGAGAGGGTGGGTCTCAGGGAATGGGGGGGGGGGGGGCTTCATGACACAGATGACATCCGAGCAGAGAACTTGAGTATAGACAGCCATGCGTCAGTGGGTGGGGCAGGAAGCAGGAGTCATTTCATATTTGCCGGCCCAGCAAACACGAAGACCCTGAGGTGAGAAGGGCTGCCTGAGATGGAGCATGGCCAGGGCACAAGAAACAACAAAATAAGTAGCAATTTACCCTCAGCTTCCTGGAAGTCACTGAGGGCTGCGGCCCACTGTGACCCATACTTGAAAGCTCACACTGGCTACCGAGCAGAAAGGCAAAGTGATCCACGGAGGAGGCGGGGCCTGATCTCCGACTCCCACAAACAAGTGAGGACACGTGTCCTCTCACCCACGTGGCTGAGAACAGCTGGTTGTTTGAGCACAGCCTGGGGCTCCATGGAGAACTGAGCACACAGCCTTTACCTCCCAGGTTATGATGGCAGGGAGCAGGGTGGGGTGCGGGTGGACACTGTCAGGTAGACACTAAAGGAAGTGACTGTCCCTAGTGGCTCTTGGTTTTGGGTCACCAAGGCGGCACAGCCACGGTATACGGAAGAGGTTGGGGCTTCAAACCTGCCCCTTCCTACCCGTGCTCCCACCAGGCAGCAGGATCCCCCAGGAATCAGTGCATCCTCCCCACCTCAGCACCCAGAATCTGCTTGATATTTATCGAGGGGTACTGTGTAATGGGGGGTGCCAGAGCTGAGGAGCCGCTCAGACACAGGCCGAGATGACTCAGCTGGTCAGGCCAAGGAGATGGCGGTGATGGTGGCATTGAAAGTGAATTTAAAATCAAAAGGGGCTTCAAGACAAAAGGGTTTCTAAGTGGAAGGGACAGTGTGTTCAGAGGAGGTGGGGCACCCGGAGAGGGACAAGGCCACTCCAAGTAGGCAGACAATGGTCTTTACAGAGAAGCCCTCTGGAGTCTGCTGTAATGAAAACACACTTCTGGGTTTTAAATAGACACATTAACAGCTCAGTCCAAAGAGCCGGGCATCCGTGGCCCTTCGAGACCTTACACGTCTTCCCCTGAGGGTGTATCTTAGTATGTGGCTTGCTTGAATGCTTGTCTTGCCATGAGTATAAAGAAAATGCGGTGCCAGCCTCGATGATTTGGAAGCCTGAATTCTTGGCCCCTTGGTCCTCTGGTTGCCATCATAAGCAATGCATCTGTTTACCCCCCCAAAATGCATGTAATGGGAACTCCTTGCCCATTGGGTGGTCACTCGGTCACTTACTACCACCTTGACTCTCAAGCACACATTGAGTGCCTACTGTGTGTAGAGCTTGCTGGGCATAGACAATAGGGTAAAATCAAACTCCGCCTCTCTGGAGATGTACACCCCGGATTCTGCACACCCAGTTACAGGCCCATTGCGAAACTGTGCCTCTCTCCCAGCTCATATCCTCGAGAAAAACGGGTGAGAATTATGTGGTGAGAACAACTTTGGGCCCCTTCCAGTATGTCTGTCTTGACAGTTGATATCTGTTTTAATCATAACAGGAAACCCCCAGCCTTCAACCGTAGCGGGAGTCCTGTCAGTCCCTATGGCAAGTCAAGGGGTTTTTTTTTAGAAGGAACTGCAGTTCCCCTTCTGACCACTAGGGGAGCTCTCAGAGACTTGCCTTTGTGCATCTCCTGAGCCCAAGCTTGGCCACCACCAACAGGCAGGATAAGAACCACCTGCTCAGTGATTTGCTTGGAAGTTGCCTAAAAATGTGAATTCCTGAAAACTACCAGGGCAGACTTTGATTCCAGCCCGGAGTTAGACTAGGAAACCAGGAAGCCGGGTGTTAAACCGATGCTGGCATTGAGACTTAAAGAGCCCACCACCACACACCATCTGCCTGCTCCTGTGTGGAGCCAAGTGGCAAGAGATCCATGGACAGGGGCTGTAGAGATGGCTCAGTGGCCAAGGACACTGCCTGCTCTTCCAGAGGACCAGGGTTTGGTTTCCAGCACCTCTATTAGGTGGCTCACAACCACCTGTAACTCCAGCTCTAGGGGATCTGATGTCCTCTTCTAGACTCCAAGGGTATCTTCACTCAGGTGCACACACACACAGACACATAAACTCACATGCAAACACACACACACACACACAGAGAGAGAGAGAGAGAGAGAGAGAGAGAGAGAGAGAGAGAGAGAGAGAGCTGCTGAATGCTCTGATCAAGGAATGCAAACCAAACCCAAGCCAAATGCTGGGAGAGAGATGTGGTTTTTCCAGGCTCCCTGCTGCCACAGCTGATCCAGCCAATTCCACAGACCTGCAAGAGAAATCCTTCCACCTAAGAGCCCAGGTCCCCATGGAGCTGTCCCCGCCTGGGCCCCTTCCTCCTCTGTCCCTGCTGTTCCTGTTCCTGCCCAGGGTGTTGACCTGTCCCCTCCCCAGTTCGTCCCTCCTCAGAAAGCACCCCCCCTCCCGGCCCTTTCACCCAGAAGCGCTCCAGGCCCAGCTCAGATATCCATTTGGTTCACCTGCTTCTCTGCCCCTCACCAGCAGGTGGGATCTATCCTTCCTTCTAGGCAAGAAGCCCGCTGTCTTTCCTTCAGCTTCCCAAGCCAATTGCTATCATTTCCTGGCCCCTTTGCTGACCTGGGTCATGAGCAGCCCCTGTCTCCTCCATAGTTCAGGTGGCTCCTTGGCACCTCCTCCTTCCCTCCCTCTCTCCAGCATCCCCCAAAGTGGATATTTGCCATTCCTTCCCTGACATTGGCCTTAGTTGATTTTTCCAAATATTTTTCTTTCTTTCTCTTCTACCTGGGGCCCTGGGACTGCCTGGGTATGTCTGTCTATATGTAGGGCACACACATTCTCACTCACATGTGCATGCACATACACTTGCGTGCACACATGTATGCATACACACGTGTGCACACTTGCATGTACAACCCTTTCATCTCTGGATTGGAGTAAGTGTCTCCATGGTCCCAGCATCTTGCTGGCAATACAGCCCCTGCCACTGTTTCCATGGTTGGCAGGAGGGCCAGGACATGTCTTCTCTGTATCTGGGGAGAATAGGGGCATTTTGAGGCAGGAAAATGGAGTGTATTTGCTGAGGCCACAGCTTCCATTAGGCAGCCTCGCCCACCTACCTGCCCCAGGGAGACCACTGGGTTTACAGAACACCCCTAGGAGGCCAAGCAGATTTGTCAAAGCCTCCATTTATTAGGATCATGGTTGCTGCTTATATAGCCCCTGAAGGGTAGGGAAACTGGACTCTGCGTGTTCCAGGTCACGTAGGCCAGGTTACGTTCAGACAGGTAGGCCAAGAAGTCACAAGTTGCCACACCTGGTTCCCTGGATAGCTGGAATGTGAGGCAGGTTCCGCTAACAGATAACTTAATTGTGTGTGGGGCAGGTTCTCAATAGAACATAATTATGGGTGTGGGGTTCTCTGCAGACTCCCCGGGGTGATGGTTCCTGTAATGATTTTTAGGGGGGAAATGGCTCGTGACATTTACAGAACACCCCTGCCTTCCTACATTTCCCCCAATTCATCCATAGAGCCAGGGGGCAGAACACGCTACAAAGCTGTCTGCTGCCCTCTGGTGAAGAGCTGGGGTATTACAAGTAGGGGCTCACATGTTGCCCACCCCTGTCTCCAAAGAGAGGCCTGGTTTCTAAGAGTGGGCAGGCACCCTCTGCCTACTGCGGTCTCTAGGACCTCAGTGCTTGGCTAGCAGTTTGGTGAAGGGTTGTTAGGCTAATGAGCTGGTAGCTACCGCTCGTCAGCAATCAGCCTGTCTTTGGCTTGCACCATCTGATTAAATCCAACATTCACTGCGTGACACAGCCCTCAGGCCTCCTTCACGTGGCTCCAGCTCTGCTGAGGAGAGAGTGGCTTGGCTCCCCAGCAGCCTGTCCCAAGCCCCAAGCTTGTGGGCAGAGACTAACGGGCAGCCCCATCTCTCCTCTGGGAAGCGTTGCACCTCTAACCGGTCTCTCCTAGAGACAACAACCCCTCAGAGTTGTCAGGAACCACGAGCCAACATTTAGACAGCACTCTGAGTAAGTGGTGGGAACCTGGCCTTGATTCCTGCCATGTGCCATCTGCCTCATAACTAGTTATTTAAGAAAAGTTTCCTTGCTAACTGCGGGCACTGAGAGGAGGTGAAGTCAGGGCCCAGTCCCCTGGTGTGGAAATTCCCAGCTTTGCACTGGTAACAACGGAGAGCGAGAGACAACTGGACTCTGTTGTCTCAGGTGCAGTCTCTCTGTGACCCCATGGTCCCCATGATATGGTGATACAACCAACACCCCTTTCTGCAAGCTGGGATCAGAGGCTGGAGAAGGGACACCCAGAGGATGGGGACTCAGTGTCCCTGCTGAGTGATGAGCCTGGGGAGGCTGAGAGGCCAGGTGTTGTGGAGTAGTAGGGACTCTTCCATTGAAGTGCAGCTTCTGAACCAGGCCCAAGTTTCTGGTATCTGACC
This sequence comes from Alexandromys fortis, assembly GCF_014885135.2. Taxonomy (NCBI): domain Eukaryota; kingdom Metazoa; phylum Chordata; class Mammalia; order Rodentia; family Cricetidae; genus Alexandromys; species Alexandromys fortis. The sequence goes on from NW_026067894.1 coordinate 1,906,799, forward strand.
ACTGCCCAAAGAAGGCAGCACTGCTGATCCGAAGACCAAGCAGCCTCTTCTGAGAGGCTGAGACAGGAGAACCGTTGAGAGTTCAAAGCCGATCTAAGTTAGAATGAAACTCTGTCTCAAAAAAAAACAAACGAACAAAACTCTCTGAGTTCCAGTACATCAAACAAGCCAGTGGGATAGGAACCCAGGTGTCAGGATCACACTAGACCAGGCTGAATCTAACCAGCAGGCAGAACGAGGACAACTGTCTAGAACATTCTGGACCATGCAGGAGAGATCTTGAACGGCACTCTGAGAGTGGGGAGGAGCCCCTGAAGCAGTTCATTACAGCGTGACACCCCTGAAAGGTAAAGGGTCCCCAGGGGAGTGATGGAAACAGAAGAGGAAATGGACCTGGGAGAACACACAGAACCCTGACTGGAGCTGAGGACATGAGGAGAGGGTCAGGTGACTCCTGGGGCACGTCCCAAGCCCTGGGATTGGGGAACTGGTGAGGACTGGGCTTGGTGCTGGGTTTACAAGCACTGCTTGGATACGGTGTGCCACACTGGTGGGCCGTACTGGAGAGACCAAAGAGGTCATGGAAAACACAGGTGGGGGAGAAGCTGCTAGAGTCATTAGCACAGATGCCACTTGGAGCCACCATCCCCTCCCAGACGTTCAGGCCTGCCAGCAGCCTTCAGTATCACCCAGGTCAGCCCTCACATTCTCCAGACGGGAAGCCATGGCTCAGAGAGCACAACTTCTCTACGATCCCAAGCAAGTCGGCAACAGAGTCAAGACTCAAACTCCAGTCTCTTCCAGGCCAGTGTCACCATGGCCCAGCCTGTGGAACAGAATTGCTGACATAGCAAATAATTCATCTACCTGCAGTCAGAAAACCTCACACACACACACACACACACACACATACACACACAGTCTTTTTACTTCTAAGTAAAACACCAATAACAGGCTGCCAGCTTTACTACTAATTAAATAACCATTTTATTGCTGGTATTATAAAATTGAAGGCTGAAACTGTCCAGGAAAGGCCTAATTTAGTAAACAGCTCAGAACAAAGTCTTTGTCACGCAGATGTTGCAGCAAATGAGAAGGGACTCTGGGTGGTTCAGACCCTGCCTCTTAATATGTTATTGAGGCCTAATAACATTTCCCAGTTCTGGGAGAAACTCTGTTGCCATGGAAAGCAATTGTATTTGTAGTGATGAGTTTTGAGGAGGCTGATGGGGGGGGCTGGCACAGACGAACAGGTGGACAGATAGGAAGATGGACTGGTGAGTGGGTGGATGGAGGGTTGGGTATATGGATGTATGTATGGATGTATGTATGGATTGATGACTGTGTGTATATATGGATGGATGGATGGATGGATGGATGGATGGATGGATAGATGATTTTGTGTATATATGGGTGTATGGATAGATGATTGTGTGCATATATGGATGGATGTATGGATAGATGATTTTGCGTGTATATGGATGTGTATATGGATAGATGATTGTATATATGGATGTATGTATGGATAGATGGATGGTTGAGTGGATGGGTACATAGTTGAGTGAATAGATGTATGCATGCATAGATGCTTGGGTAACTGGATGGATGACTGGCAACATGGATAGACGGACAAGTAGATCTTTAGTTAAAAGGATGAATGGGTAGATGATAGATGGAGGATGGATGGGTAGATGGACAGATGGAAGATGGATGGATAGATGTAGATGAAAGAATGGTTGGGTAGATGGACAGATGGAAGGATGGATGGGTAGATGATCGATGGGAGGATGAATGGGTAGATGGACAGATGGGAGGATGGATAATGGGTATTTAATGGTTGGAAACTGGGCAGATATCCACATGTGGATGGATGGACAGATGGACATACCTGGACACAGAATGGGTCATGGATAGATGAGTTGAAAAAAAAGCTCATATCAGACTTCCACTGACAGAAACAAGGCTCTGAGGCTGGTGAGCCACTGGGCCCTTTGTACAAAGTGGGTGTCACCACCTCAATTTGTAAACACCACCTCACAGGCTGAGAAACATGGCAACCCTTCAGTTTGCAGAAGGAAAGAAAAGACCAGAGATGACGTTGAGTGACAGCTTCAGGTCATACAGCCCAGAGATGATGGAACTGGGCCAGGAGCCAGGCTTTCTAATGCCCACAAGGGCTGTGAGTTTCTTTCTGGTTCTTTCTGGTTTTCTCCTGGCGGGCATCATGGGCCCTCACTGTGCAGCATCTTTCCATGTCCACAGTAGGCAGAGGGGCTTCCTAAAGGGGCATCGTGCCAAGCACCTGCTGCTGTGGCCCTGTAAGGGCCCCACACTCTCTGGGCACAGAGCTCAGATCTTACCAGCTCTGCCTACCTGACCTCCTGGCTGGTCTCCTCCAGATCCCTCGTGTAAACTTCAGTCACCCAGGCCTTCTTGTCAGGTTTGTAGCCACCCCGGGACATTTGCTCTGGCTTTCTGTCACTATGCACTCTCTTACCCCATCTCAGATCAGACACCACCTTGGCAGGGATGGCCCCCTGAGCTCCTGGGTCACCCACAAGCAGTTCAGCTGTTTCTTGGTCCTGTTGACCCACTAGGGGGGTCGCCAGTCTCCTCTGAGTTTGCTGCTCTCTGATTTACCAGAGAATATTTTCTTTTGACTCTGCCAACGCACATACCTTGTGGACCATGACCTGTTCACTCTGGTTCCCTTCTGCCAGACTCCCAGTGTGACAGCGGGTAGCACTTCCACACCCAGAGACTGAGAGCTACTTCATACATGGATAAGAGAGCCCTGGCAGGGGACCTGGCTAGCAGACCCCTATGAAACAGAATCAAGGGACCTGGGCCAGTGACAGAGCAGACTCAGCCAGCCACACAGCTCGTCTGAGCCTCAGTTTCCGCTCACCCCTCACACAAATGGGAGGTCACTTTTGCTTCCCTGCATCGCTGAGGAAAGTGGGCAGCAGATAAGATCCTCCATAGCTCGCAGCTGCACGCAGCCATTGCTGGAGCCAAAGGCTGATCTGTGGAAGGCCGAAGCCCACGACTTTCCTGTGACCTGTGCAGATGTTGGGGGTGTTGTCGGGAGGTGGGCACGCTTACATCCGGTCTTTTCTTCCTTTCTACACATGGCAAGCCTTTGCTTTTCTTCCCTGCCATGTGGTTATGTATTCTGTAGGGAACACAGGACCAAGTCCAGCCGTTGTTCCTCTCCCCAGCCCCACTTAAGACTTAAGGCCCTGTTTCCTCAGGCTGAAGGAGCGGAGCTGTAGTGACGCGTTAGGATGTAGGGACGTGTGACGCCATGTTCACGCATTTATTAGCATCTATCCTCATAACGTCATAACAAAGCAGCCCCTGCTATGACCTCTGTCACGGGGCAAAAATGAAGCTCAGAGAGGTTGTGGGATTTGCCTGAGGTGGGCCGGTGAAATCCAGCGTTGCCAGGAGCAGTCTGTGGTGAGGCTGAGCAGGGAAATGGGAGGCGAAGCGTCTTCCCTGGGAAAAAGAGGCAAGGTCTGGGTGTCACACTACTGTGGGGGACTGGATGAGTTCTAATCTTGCAAACGCTCTCCCTGGCCTTGGGCAAGCAAGCCTGTGAGGATGACGACTGCAGTTGCTTTTTTATAGTGTGTTTTGAGCCTTACCTCGTGTTCCGTGTTCTGTGTAGGACAAATCAGGTGCCATAAAATGTAATAGGAAGAGTGGGAGAAGCCACTGAATGGCAGATGCACGCGCTTGCAGAGTGAGCCGCCCCCAGTGCTCGCGCTCGCCCATGATCTTGACTGAGGATCCTCTCATGGCCCTGACACACACACACACACACACACACACACACACACACACACACTGTGGTTTCTGTCTAGGTCAACCTTGTGTCCACCTGGCCTGTAGAACTCAGCACTGAAGAAGTAGGGAGGGGAAGGGGCGTGAAGAAGAGACTCGTCTGGCTTTGTGTGTGGAGGGGTGTCCTGGACCCTCCTCAGGCCCCACCCTTTTAAGTGCAGCACCCATATACCGGCTCCACCCCCGACTGGCCAGGGATTCTCCAAGTATGCAGCTGGGTGGCAGGTGAGCCTCCTCTGGGTTCTGCCCCTCCTATTCAGAGGCTCTAGTCCAGCTCTGGAAACACTGATAAACTGTGCTTCCTCCATTATAGGGACCTGTGTCTGGCTATGACCTAAGTGTCCCCACCCACCCTCTCCTCAGAGAACCCAGACAAGAACAAGACAGCCCCTTCCCTCTGACCAGATACAGGTGTGATGTGAAGGCAGGGTGTGTGCCTATGGCCCAGCCGCCCCTGCATGGTCTATACCCAGGAAGCCTGCAGGGTAGGCCCAGGGTTTGATCAGGCCTCAAGCTAAGGTAAACCCTGGCAGGTTCCCACCAGTGCAATGGCAAAATGGAGGTATCTGGATGGTGGCTGGTAGCCTCGCCCAGGAACAAGCCACGGCTGAAGGCTGTGCTTCAGTACCCCATAGGGCAAAGAAAACCCTTCACCTTGTGCCCACTCCTACCCACCCTGTCCCAGCAGAGCCAATGTGGAGGAAAGAGAACATCCCTGAGGAGTTCCATCTTGTCCCTTAAAGGGCTTTACAGCCCAAGCCTGGGCTGAGCCCCCTTTGCCTCTACAGTCTCACTGTCCTGTGAGGCCAAGGCCACGCATGAAAGCAGCACCCACTGCCCCGGGGCAGGCTGCACAAGAAAGGTACCACTGTTAGCCCATTTTGTAGATGAGCAAACTGAAGGGCCCAAGAAGTTAAATATCATGTTCTGGGTGAGACAAGAGGCAGAGCCAGGATTTGAACCCAGGTAATCAGAGTCCAGAATGGTGCCCTTTCTCACTGTACCATACTGTCCACCCTTCAAGAGTTCAGTCCAGGGAAAACCACACCTGACTCTTCAGGGCTACGAAGCCTCAGGCAGAAAGTTAAACCTTTTGGAACCTGTATCACTTTCAGAGACAGAGTTTTCAGCAAAATTATTCCCCGTGCTGGGTGTCCATTCCCTTTGTTCCAATAGGTGCTAATGGCCCCTCATTTTGCCTCTACACAGGCAGGAGGGTGGGGTGCAGGGTAGTGACCATGGGGTGCCCTGGGAGGTTCAGAGCCCATGAAAACTAAAGGGAGCCTGGCAAACAAGCCAGCAAGTAGAGGCTCCTTCCTTACCATGGCTTCTCCATGGTACCACCAGCTGCTGTTTAGGACAAGTAGCCACTAAATGCCTCCAGTTCTGCCCACAGTTGCAAACAGCTCAGGCCCAGATGCACAGGCCACCTCTGGCCTCCCAGCCCCACCTCTAGAGGCCAGTGGAGCCATGCACCTGCATCCCTTGGAGGCCACTTCTCTGTGTGGTTCCCATCTCTTCATCTTCCTATTACCTTACAATGTGAATTGTAAGCAATAAGATGTGCTGCAGAAAGAATCTAGCTTGAGGCATCAGCCGCACAGGGTTTCTGCTTTAACCACTCTCCAACTGCTATGCCAAAACACTACGACCAAGGCACTGTATAAAAGAGAGTGTTTAATTGGGCTTGTGGTTCTGAAAGGTTAGAGTCCATGATGGCAGAGCAAAGGTGTGGCAGAAACAACAGCTGAGTGCTCACACTTTGATCTGCAAGTAAGAAGCAGCTACCACACTGGGAATGAACAGCATCTTTTGAAACCCAAAAACCCAGCACCAGTGACATACCTTATCCAGCCAGGTCACACCTTCTAATCCTTCCCCAACAGTTCCACCAACTAGAGACAAACATATGAGCCTATGGAGGCCATGTTCATCCAAACCACTGGTTTCCTCCCCTCTAGATGAGCAAACTCCTCTGACTGTGGCATCTCTTTAGCCTCTATATTCTGTCTTTGTGGTACATAATTTCTGGGTCTGGCCTCTTTTGCTCAGTATAATGTCTGGCAGCTTTGTCTCTGTTTGTATGGAACAGGGGATCATTTTTCATTGCTGTGTAAGATCCCACTGAATAGATTCGTTCAAGTGTGTCTTATCCTTGCCCTCACAGAGGGTCATTGGAATCGTGGCTTCCATTTTTGAGCAACAGCAAACAAAACTTCTTGGATGGCAGCATTTGTCTTTCCTGAGCATGTCCCTGGAGAGGAAGTCAAGCAAACTTTCCAGCCAGACAAGCGATCAGGTTCTTCAGAAGCTGCCTGTAGTTTCTGCTACAAAGTGGCTGTCACAAAATGCCACAAACTTCGTGGCATGGCAACAACCGTTTATTTCCTCAGTCCTGGACTGGAAATATGACCTACAGTTGTCACAGGGCTGTGCTTCCCTGTACACTCCAGGGAAAGCCTGCCTTGCTTCCCAGCCCGTAGCTGCCTCCCTCCAATCTGTCTCCGTCAATGCGGCCATCTCCTCTGTGGAACTCTGTCTCTATCCACTTTTCTCCTAAGGAGGACACTCTGATCCAGGGCCCCCTCATCACTGCACCTGCAGAGACCCCCATTCCCAAGTGAAGTCATACTTGCAAGCATAGCCATCAGAAATTCAACGTATCTCTGGGGCTCAACCCACAATGTGGCCTCATGGTCTGCCAGAGTGTGCGTTCATTGTTTGTCCATTCCCCTGCTAGCCCACGTGAGAGCTGACCCGGTCTCCGTCCTCCACGCACCTCTCTTCTGGCTATATGGTGGCTCACTGCTGAAGGCAGCTGATGGGTTTCCATCCCAGCTTTGCCTCACAAAACCTTTGGCCTTTAAAGCCAGAGTCACCCATCTCTGACTGCAGCGGCCCCCAGGAGTCTGCCCTGGCAGAATGTGGCAGCCTTCCCTGTGCCCTCTGCTCACTGGCCACTCCAGAGCATCTCAGATCCCAGTACCATGTGGCTGTTAAGGCTCAATGAGAGCCATAGCCAGCTTGACCTTCAGACCCCCTGAGTAAGCACTGACCCAGATATCCAAACAGCTCCTTCCTTATTTCTCCACGGCCTCTGGTCCAATGTCCCCTCTCTGCAGAAGACCTTCCCTGGCCTCCTTGTCTTAAAGCAGCATCCTGGGCTGGGGCGATGGCTTAGTTGGTAAATTGCTTGTGGTACACACTTAAGGACCTGAATTTGATCCCAGAACCCACATAAAAAGCTGAACACGGCAGTGCACGTCCATTATCCCTGTACTGGGAAGGCAGAGGCAGGCAGATCCTTGAGGCTTTCTAGCCATCCCATCCAACCTAAGCAGAGAACTCTAAGTTCAGAGAGAGACCCTGTCTCAAAGACTAAGATGAGAACACCCAACATCGACCTCAGGCTCAAAATACACGGGGTGTGTGTGTGTGTGTGTGTGTGCCTGTGTGTGTGTATGTATGTGTGTCTCTGTATGTGTATGCCTGTGTATGAATGTGTGTATGTCTGTGTGTGCTTGTATGTATATGCCTGTGTGTGTGCCTGTGTATGTATGTGCATGTGTGTGCCTGTGTGTATGCCTGTGTATATGTGTGTGCCTGTGTGTGTATGGATATACTTCTGTGTGTATGCTTCTGTGTGTGTATCTGTGTGTGTATATGTGTGTTCCTGTGTGTGTGTGTATGCTTGTGTATATATGCCTGTGTGTGTGCCTGTGCCTGTGTGTGTATCCCTGTGTTGTGTGCCTGTGTGTATGTGTATACCTCTGTGTGTATGCTTGTGTGTATGTATGTGTGTGCCTGTGCCTGTGTGTATGCCTGTGTATGTGTGTGTATATATATGTGTGTGCCTCTGTGTGTGTGTGTGTGTGTGTGTCTGTGTCTGTGTGTGTGTAAAATCATCTCTGCACTGCCCCTGGTTTCCCCATAGCCCTTTACTCACTGATCTGGTGTGGTAGGAGCTTCCTCAATGGCTTGTTCTCTGGAAACGGATTGTTTCATTCTCCTCTCTCTGATCCACCCTTATTTTCTGGAAGGTTGCCTGGGGCTGTCCACACCGTGTTTGCAGTGAGCAGGGTGAAGCTAATATGAGGCAGCAGCCGCTGGGGGCCCTGGAGGGCTGTCTGAAGGAGGCTGACGGATGACAAGCTGATGAGGCTGGAGCTGGGCACTCAGTAGGTGTCCACTGTGCCAGACTCTGGCCACACCTGCCATCCCATACTGATGCGAGCTTGGAATGAAACATCTTTGAGGCTGGACTTGTGGTTCAGTTAGTAGGATGCTCACCTGGCATGCATGAAACCCTGCACTCCACACCCAGCACTATATAAACTGGGCATAGTGGTGCATGCCTGTAACCCAGCATGTGGGAAGTGGACATTGGAGGTTTGGGGGTTCAAGGTCATCCTTGGTATATATCAAATTTGAGGTCAGCCTGAGCTATGTGAAACTCTCTCAGAAAGAAAAGAAAAACGAGTAGAGTAGACTTAGTACCACATGACTGAGAAATCAAACACCTGCCGTGTCCGTTCCTAGGCTGGAGCCTATGACCTGTGACTCCCAATTTGTTGCCTCTTGGCTCTCCCTGAACCCACTGAACTCTGCTCCCCTGCCTCTCCATAGCAAGGACCTCTGTGATCCCATCAGTCACCTGGGCAATCCAGCCGGATCACATCTGCAAAGTCCTCTTGTCATAGGAGGTGACATATTTAGACACGCGCATCTCTAAAAGGGACACTATTTATTCCATCCCCGCATAGCTGTGAGCATCATTGTAGCACCAGCTCTCAGTTCCACATTTGCCTCCTCTGTGGAAGGTGACCTCACTGGGTCTGGGGGTGTTCCCCTCTTCCCTTTGCAACCCTAGTTCCTCTGATGGAGTCTGGTGTGGCACAGAAGCCCCATGATGTCTCAGGGGCAGGAGCTCAATAACCCACCCATGTGCTCCACCTAGCCAGCCTGGGTCCATTTGACATGCATCTGTGGGGTTGAATCTTCCCTGAAGATGTTGTAGGGGGCCAGTGTGAGACTTCGCCTGGTGGAGAAAAATGAGGCTGGAGGGGGGTAAAAGGGGGGTAAGAGAGGACAAATAAGAGAGACAGGACTCACAATGACAGGATTTACCCCAATACCCTTCACACAGCTCCCTTCCAGTACCTATGGGACAGCTGTGTAATTAAACCGATAAGTAATGAATGTTTATCACAATAGATAACATGGCACTCTTTCTGGAGCCCCAGGCTCTGAGCCCCAAATCTGCTGCTAACTCCTGTGGAGCCCTGAGCAAGTCCCTATCTCTCAGGATCTCAGTTTCCCCATCCCCGAAGTGGAGATGGCAGTGGCGGTACCTATTTGCAGAGGGCTTACAGGCAGAAATGAGACAGGCTGTCCCCAGGGCTGGCCCAAGGCGCATGAAGAAATAAGCTAATTTAGGACTGACTTCCAGGTGAGCGGTGTATGAGCCTCAAGCCTTTCAGGGGAATAGTGACCCGAGCTGGCCGTGGGCCAGGCATGATGCTGGGCTCAGGGAGACAGCTGTGGACAAATCCAGATATCCAGGGCTCCCATTCACCACATGGGTAGAGATTACCCTATCTTCCATTTCATAGAGGGGAAAACCAAGGTCCTGAGAACCTGCCTAGAGACACACGCCAAAAAGGCAAGGAGCCGGCGTGGATAACAAACCCTCACTCTCAGCCGCGATGCTCTGAGCTGGTAACTCAGAGCCCTGGAACTCTGCCCTGAATCTTACTGAAAAACTTGGATGAGGTTCCTAAGCAAGGGTCTCTTCCCCCCGCCCCCATAATGACCATCTAGGGATGATGTGAAAATTTGGCTTTGATCAAATTAGGCCCATGTTGTGGCGTAACTTTCCCCATTCACCACAAAGCTAATAAACTAATAAATTAGACAAATGAAAATATCACTGGCCAGGACCACACGCTAAAGTATCACTGTAATTGCTTTCACGGCCGGGGCCAATTTCTCAAATTTCGCCTTGGCCAACTTTCCCCAGCTCACCATGCCTCTAATAAGGCATAACTCACTCTATAAACATTCGGTTGACTTATTTTAACTACAGTAGAACTGAAAGGTACCTCAGGAGCCTATTCTCATGCATTTGCTTCCTTAGGAGGGAAGCCCATCCATGCTAAAGCAAAGAAGCTCTGTAGTGTGGGACTTGGTCCCTAGCCCAGAGCAGCTGTCCCTGCCTGGCCAGGTTGCTCTGTCTGAGAATTCTGTAGGCCATCTGCACAGATAAACAGGACACACATTTTGGGTGGAACTTTGTAGGACCTGTGCTCTGACATCTATGGACATTCATTTAGGGTTCTGACATAGGTTCCATCTATGATGAGCCCCGCTTTGGAAGAGAGAAGAGTAGATCAGAGGGATCAAGCAACTTTCATAGGGCCATGTAGAGTGTGGTACAGTAGAGTTGGGGCCTGGGTAGGCTGTAGTCTCTACAGTTAGCATGCCTTGCCTCTTGCATGTCGATATAGATGACTGATAGGTCCATCTTGGCAAACAACTGGGGACCCTGGCTGCTAGGAGATCCAGTCTTCCAGTCTTTGAGATTAGAGGAGATATTCATAGCCTTGAGAGGAGGACATAGGGCTGGACAAGCAGGCTACGTCTGTGCTCAGGGGCGGGTGTATGATAGAGATGACCGTTAGGTCCCAGGAGTCCACAGTGGTCGTCTTTACTTGGCTGGAGGAGGTGAGGGAGGGAAAAGGGCTGAGTGCACTAGCCCGAGGTCATAGTTGGTGTGAGCGACTGGGATGAGGCTGGATAAAGAGGAAAACAGCTTCTGGGTGGAACGCACAGCAGTGGTGTAGACAGAGGAGGGTGTCCAGGGATCGCTGGCTGCAGTGAAGTTGGGTGAGCATGATGATTAGTGGATGGATGGGTAGGTAGATGAACATCGTGGATGATAGATGGATGGATGGTAGATAGTAAATAGGTGGACAGATGGTGGTTAGTGGGTGGATAGATGGTGGATAGTAGATAGATGGATGGTAGATAGTGGACAGAGAGATGAATAGTGGTTAGTGGCTGGGTGGATGGTGGTTAGTGGCTGGATGGGTCATGGATGGTGGATGGATGGATGGATGGATGGATGGATGGATGGATGGACAGACGGATGGATAGATGGATAGATGGTGGATGGAGAAGTGGATGGCTGCACTGGAGATATACTAAGAACCAGAACAGAAACCTCGTCCCATAACTGACATAGCAAAGTTATTCCCTGTCCGTGAGGTTTGAAGCAGAGTGCAGACATGCTCTAACTCTGGGTTCCGGCTCCTCTCCTGCTCCCTTTCTGGAAGGCAGAGTCTTTGATGGGAAACCAGGACCCAAAGCCAACCCCAAACCTGAGGCGTGACAGAGGCCAATTGGGGTTGTCAGCCATGCCAGTCACTGGGTCTGGGTTCTGCCAGGCAAGATGCCAACCAGCAGGGCCAGGCTCTGGGGATCTTGGCCCTGTCAAAGCGGAGCTATCTCCTGGCCTCTCCTTCCTGGCATGGGCCTGGCCAGTGCCATGACCAAAGCGCATGAGCTACAGAGCTAAAGACTGGGGAAGGAACGTCTCCTTTTGACAGGGCAATCTCCCTAAGCTTGCCAGAAGCTGCACCCGCTCTGCCCTTGCTCAGAACCTCGGAGGGGGACTTTTGTGTCTCGGCCTTTTCAATCTCCCAGCACCAGTGGGGGCAGCTGTCCCCATCACATATGAGCCCCCATACCTCGCCCTACAGTCGGGTGCCTGATGTCACCACTGCCCCTGCTTCTTATCCACAGCCCCTCTCAGGATTGCCGGGAAGAGTCCGATTTCATTTGCCTCACGTTGGCGGGGCGAGGCATCATTCTTAGGGTGTTCTATAGAATGTGCAACTTGTACCTCAGGTTCCCCAACTACTGACTCTCCCTGACCTCCCTCTCAACCTACTCAGAGAGTGTGGTACCATATCATGTACTGATGCCAGCGCTAGGTGTGGGGCAAATGCCAAGTGGTTCCACCCCCTGTTCAGGACTGATTGACATCTCTTTCCACCACTCACTGGGGTCTCCCTTGCACCTAGTACCTGCTCTTCAGGGTCAGGGTGAGGACTAACAATCCCACAAATCAAGCCCTCAGAACCCATACAGTCTTGAGTAATCTGGGGCCAGTATTATTCACCATCTCCTCCAGGATCTTCACTTGGGCGACTCTAGGGTCTATGACAAGGAAAAGAAACTTCTAGTCTTTCTCACACCGCCCTCTCACTCCTGCACAGCTGGCAGCAGAACATTACAAATTAGGTTGAATTAACTGCCCATGGTCGCAGCGCCTCCTAGGGGTAGGGGCTCAGCAATGGTATGGCACCCCCTAATGGTGGGGCCTCAACTTTCACCCAGTCTGTTCAATTCCCAAGGGTCAGTAGCTTCACCCACCTGAAGCTGGCAGTGATAGTGTTAAATAGATTCTACACCTAGCAGGATGATGGGCTGCACCACACCCAGGCGCTGGCATTTTTGTAGGGCCAGCCAGGCTGTAAATGGCAGAGTCGCTACAATGAGAGATGACAGCTCCCAGGCTCACCTCCCTTCCCAGTTCTTAGTTTCCCAACACTGCCACAGAGCCCTTCTCCCATCCTGGCTCTCAACAGACAACAGATGGCAGGGGCTTTGGCTGAGTGGTGTGTCAGTGCTGGCCGCTGCTCACTTCTGAAAGCCTTGTCTCTGCTGACGAGGTAGTCGTGTGTGTGTGTGTGTGTACATGTGTGTGCAAATGTGTATGTTTGTACATGCATGTGTGAGAGTGTGTTTGGTTAAGCAAAGCTGTTTCTATCTTAGCTTTGGGTAGAATCCAAGTGACTCCCTCTAACAATGTGTGCCCAGTGAGACGCACAGTAAGAGCACAGGTGGGTGAGCCCAGTGAGACGCACAGTAGGAGCACAGGTGGGTGAGCCCAGTGAGACGCACAGTAGGAGCACAGGTGGCTGAGCCCAGTGAGACGCACAGTAGGAGCACAGGTGGGTGAGCCCAGTGAGACGCACAGTAGGAGCACAGGTAGGTGAGCCCAGGGGACGCATAGTAGGCGCACAGGTGGCTGAGCCCAGGGGACGCAAAGTAGGAGCATAGGTGGCTGAGCCCAGGGGTCACACAGTAGGAGCACAGGTGGGTGAGCCCAGGGGTCACACAGTAGGAACACAGGTGGGTGAGCCCAGGGGACACACAGTAGGAACACAGGTGGGTGAGCCCAGGGGGCACACAGTGGGAGCACAGGCGGCTGCTCCTAGTTCTGTGGAGGGGTGCCCACTTTAGCACCCAACCACTCTGGTTCTTCCTCTCTTGCCCTTTCAGAGTCTCCTGTGAGTCCTCCCTCACCAGCTTGGAACTGGAAGGTCGGTTGTCAAGTTCTGCGTGATTCACATTGATTATTTCTGTTTAATTGAATCAATAACAAACTCTGGAAAATCGAGCGATTTCACGTGAAAATCTGTATGTGTCGGATCTCTGCTAGGAGGTTAAAGACACGGCTTTCTTTAGTGGTTATTTCCAAATTATAGTCCCCAAACACTGGAAATAGAGGCTTTAAATCAAACAGTGGCCTCCTTGATCTGCATGATCCATAGCACTGAATTGTAGAATTGGTTCGAGGTTACACAGATCAGAAGGAAGAGAGGGAAGGAAGGAGGGAGGGGGAGGGAGAAGGGAGAAAGAAAAGAAAGTTTAACCCAAACCAGTTTCTTCTCTCTCCTGTGTATCTCAGGGCTCCAGTGTGTCAGGGGTACAAGTCACTTCCCTCTTGGTATCTCATTTTCAAAGTCTCCTCAAAGTTCACGAAGACTGCTCTAACTCCAGCCATTGTATTTGTACTCCAATGTGTCAGTCAGCTTTCTCTGCCACCAAATCTACCAAAGGACAACTTCAGAGGAGGAGGAGCTTTCTTGGGCTGTCAGTCCGTGGTGACCTGCCTCTGCCCCTTGTGCCTATGGTGGGGCATGGGGTGTGTGTGGTGAAGCTGCTCAGGTCACCAAAGTCAGGAAGTGAAAATAGAGCAGGAAGAGGAGGAACAAGGTCTCAGTCTCCCTTCTGAGGATACACCCCCTCCCTTCTCTCTTTGCCAGTTCTAAGGGTTCTACCAGTCCCTGTTACCCCACCCTATCAGGATGGAATCTAACCCTACAGAGTCTAAGCCTACGGTCTCTGTGGGGGTGGAGTGTTCTGGAAGTTGTACCTAACTTCTCTCCTCACTCACATGGTCCCCCTGCTACAAGGAAGCCTGGGAAATGTAGTCTTCATTTCAGCCAGCATGTATCCATAGTAACTGTGGGCTGAATCACCCTCGGAAACCCTTGGGACCACGATTGCTGTGGGTTTGGAAAATTCTCGGATTCTGGAATATTTTCGTATGTATTAATGAGATATCTTGGGGATGGGCCTCAAATCTAAGCATGTAATTCACGTTTCCCGGGCTCCTGACATACACAGCGCCAAGGCAGCTATCTGCTGTAGTTCTCTTTCTGAACAATTTTGTTCACGGAGCAACGCTTCCACGGTGTCGGATTTTCCACAGGGGTGTTCCGCGGAGGCTCAGAAACCTCCAGACTTCCGAACCTCTCAGATCCCAGAGTTTCCTATTAGGGATGCTCTGCCCATGTAGCCATGAAGAGGCGAGATGCTGAATCATGCGGCTACCTCGCCCAGGCTGGGCACTCACTCACGAGCCTGAGACCAGGCTCTGCCCTGGCCTCTCAGCGCCTGCCAATCCCGGGAATTTACACAGTGTCGTTCATCTCAGAAAGTTGTTCCAAAGAACTCACAAGGACAGGAGGGCCCAAAGAGTGGTTGGCAAAGCGTGTGGGTTTTACTATAAACATAGAGACTATTAATATAAACATAGAGACTGCTGCTTCCGTCCACGCGTGCCTCCAGATGTCACAGGAGCACCCCTCAAATCAGGAGTCTCTTCTTGGGTCCACCCACTGAGGCTTTCCCTCTACTCCCAGAACACCCTGCCCATGCCCAGTCCTTATTTTCTATAGGATGTAATATGATCATGCTATTTGACAAGCTGTTTACATGTATGTGTGCGTGGAGGCCGAGGACAACCTCAGGTGCTGTTCGGGAGCCGTTGGCCTTGTATTGAGAGTCTCTCATTTACCTGAAATTGGCAATTGGGTCAGGTTGGATGATTAGCGAGCCTTGTCTCTTGCCTCATCTCTTAGCTCCCTGGCAATGGGATTACAAGCACAGGCCGCCACGCCCAGCATTCTTAAGTGGGTCCTGGGGATTGAACTCAGGCCCTCCCGCTCACAAGGCAAATGCTTAACTGACTGATTCGTCTCCCCCAGCCCCCGGTTTATATGTTTAAAGCTGACTTTGCATGTATCTGCCATGTGCGCCTAAACCGTGGGCTCCAGTGGACAGTGGTTGGCTGGGATGGGTTGGGTTTAGCTTTTGAGACAGGCTCTCACTGTCTCACCTTAAGTAACCTGGAATTTGCTCTTCAAACCAGGCTGTCCTCAAACTTGGGGAAATCCTCCTGCCTCTTCCTTGCCAGCACTGGAATTATCGACGTGAGTCACCTTATCTGACAGACAGTGGGCTCATTTTTTTTTAATTTTCCTTATTTGCGGCTGTATTTCCAAACCCTAAGGCAGGCTGGCACATAGTAGGTGATCAATAGAAGCATGCTGATGGAATAATAAATGAATGACGGATGCCCTCCCTCCTCCAGCACCGAGCGCCCTGCTCATTGACAGAGACAGACCAAGAAGCCAGCAACCTTTCAGCTTCCGGCTCCCAGTGGCAAGGAGCCCAGTGCCAAGCACGCTAAGATAAATACCTATTACCGCGGATGGGATCTCGGTGCCGGCTAGAGTCCAGGCATTTTAATTTTGTTTTGACAAAGAGGCTGATGGGAGAGGTTAGCGAGGCCCCCCTGTCTCCCATCTGCTGCGGCCCTGGGCACCCCGGCCTGCCCTTCTCTGCCTTTGGCAGCGCGTAGCTCAGGACTGTGAAATGTAATTGGCCTGCCCTACTTTTTAACAGAACGCAGATTGAAGGATTGGGTTTTTGGTGGGATGACCTGTTTAAGAGTCTTAAGAGGGAACTGGGAGTTTCAATTTTCCACTGCCAAAGCCAGGCTGTTTTTAGCTTGGCTTTGATGAAGCAGCAGGAATTGGGTTCGGCCTGGGGTCACCCATCAGCTGACCTCATTGGGAAAGGCCTCCTGCGGGGCTCCAGGACCAGCTGCAGCGGGGCTGGCAGGCAGAGCGAAGGTTTGCTTTACTGATCTGAGTAATTGGTCCCGCACAGACCCTGTCTCCCCCACGGTCCACCACAAAGCCCCACCCCCAACTTTGGCGCTGTGAACTTCTGAGTTTCCCAGACCCACGCTCCTGCCCCAGCTGCTAGCCGAGTGACCTCTGACGGTGTCTCTCAGTGCCACTGTCCCCAATCTGTTCAACCAGCGCTCTCATTGTGATCTGGCTGGGGGTGGGAGGGTACCGGTTGTGAGCTAAGATGCCATGGCTGCCTGTTGGGTTTGCTCAGGCTTTGAGGTTGTGTCGTGAGAATCTGTGTCCCTGCAGGCAGCTGAGATGATCAACAGCCATGTAGCAGGGCCCGGTCAGGTTTACCTTGCCCTCCCAAGAAGGCTGCTCTGAAGTGTGCCGCCCTGGCGTCCTGCTGCTGGGCCAGGAGTCAGGCCCCTTCCCTTTGAGCCTGTCTTCAGATCCCTTGTCCACCTGTGTTGAGTAGATGGCCTGTGGGTGCTTTTGTCCCATATCAGAGGAGTTCGTGTGACGGTGTCTTGTTAGAGTTAGCTTTCGGGAACGAAAGTAAGGTGTGGTCCCTACAGTGACCATAGGCAGAGCCAGGGTGTGCACCAGGCCCCAGGCTTCTGTGGCTGCCAGGAGACTCCCATAGAAACCCAATCCTCTGCCTCATGATCCTATGGTCTGTGCTCCTTCTGCTGCCTTGCAACTCTCTCTGGTCTGAATGGGAGAAACTCTCTGGGCCTCTGTTAGGAAGGCAAGAATCTACCCTAACAGTACCCCCTGCAGGCCTGCTGGTTTTCACCATCACATTGGGGATTAAGAAGAGGGACTTAGGTTCCTTAGGAAGAGGGACTCCCGTGCCTCAGTTTTCTTCTGAGGCTGCCATGAAGATTGAGATGGGAGAAAGTCACGGACACTAGATAGCCTGCCCCCCAGGACACACATCAGTAACCTGGGAGTTCCCCCACTTACAGAAACTTCCAGAGCAACTCCAAAGTCTATGATTTGTCCTGTGGCTGAGCTGGAGGTTGTGGGGGAGGGTGCGGAGAGTTCAGCTTTCAAAGTCCTCACAGAGGGTTTGTCATGAAGCAAGGGCTCAGTGACACAATGCACTCTGTCTCCTCTGGAGTGCTGAGGATGGGTGACCTCATTCTGGCCTCGCACACATAGGTGTGTGGCTGTATTCACGGAGCAAAGTCAAAATGATAACCAGTATAGACAGGAAGAAGGGAGGATGAGGGTCTCCCCACACTTCCTCTCTTCTGCCGACCACCAACTCCAGTCAACAGGTTTTACCTTCCTTTTACCTATTCTTACTGGCTTATTTGAGGACAAAGACAGAGCCTTCAAAGAAACAGAATAGCCACGAGGGACAGGAAGGAGTGGCCAGTAGGCCACACAACGTTGGCTTTTCTGGCTCCCTCGATACCCAGCACCCTCTGTTTGATTCCTCTTTGCCCAGCTGCCTAGTTTAGTCTGCATCTCTACCCAGTGTCTTCTGTGGAGCCTGTGCCCCACACGGCCTGCCAGGCCCAGTTGCAACAGGATGAAGAATAAAGGGCAGGGCCTTTCTGATCCCTTGCCCCCACCGTACTCCTATCCACTGCCACCTGCTGCCTGGAGCCAGCAGACATGAGCAGCCTGACCGTGAGGGGCTAAATGAATCCATCAGGACCTGGAGGAGGAAATGGTTTCCATGGTAGCAGCAAGAGGCCAGGAAGAGAGGCCTGGAGAGGAGGAGGCAGGGAGCGAGGTGGGGTGGGTCTGAACGGGAGAGGCAGGAGGAGAGGCAGTGAGCAGAGAGTCAGGGTGGGGTCTGCAGAAGAGTGGAGAGTGGATGAGGAAGGGGAGGGTTCGGGTACAAGGCTGGGAGTATCAGCTACACAAAGCAGGAAGGGTCAAGATAGATAACAGACCAGAGCAGCGAGGCCTGTAAGTGGTTCCAGTCTGTCTCCTCCCAGGGTCCCTCCTGGACTTGGTGTCCCCAGGCTGGCTCTCTATGGTTTTGCTTGAGCAAAATAAAATGGGAATTTCCAGGATGAGGCAGGTGCTGGCCAGACTGCCCACAGGCAAATCATGGCCCATGTCTCTAGAATACCCCTCAGGTGAGAAGGAGGTGTCCTCCAGGCTTACCCCACCCTGGAAGCTTCACACTCAGGGTTCTGGACAGAGGGCTCACTTCCATTTAAGAGGCAAAAGCCAAGGTTCAGAGTGCACAGTTCCACCCAGCTTCCTGCTGTGCACTTTGGACAGTCCTTTTGACAGAGACTGACAGGGAGTGCCCTCTGGGTACTTCTCATATAGCAGAGTAAGGGTCAGAGAGCCGCCATTAGACCCTTAAACTCTTAGTGAAAGGGCCTAACGCTCCAGGACAGTTCTGCTAGTCTACTCCATCTGTGGCAGCTGAGGTCCTCCCAAGATCCCCAGAGAGGGCAAGGAAGGGACAGCCTAGTGGTCATCCTCTCTAGACGCCCCTGTCCTGTTGTCCCTTCCCATCATCACCCTCCCCCTGCCCAGCCAGCCTGTATGCGGTTAGATAGATGCCTTCAGGGCCGGTACCCACAGAGCAGCTAGAAACCCTTCTCAGGTCTAAAGGGTGAAAATTGCACTGGTAGGTTTTAAAGGCTCCGGGAAAGGCGCTTGCACGGCCTCTGCCAGGAAAGGAGAGAAAAGAGGAGGCGGTGACGGAATGATACCAAGGCCCCCAGGGAGGCAGGCTTGTCTGAAGCCTGAACACTTGCCCAGGACTGCCCTTGCCCAATTGATCCTAGTCAGTCATAAAGCTTTGAGTACCCAGCAGGAGCAGCTCAGGCCCCCCCAGGATAGCCTACTACAAACACCTGAGTCTAGACTTTTCCTGTGCCCAGTCTGGACTCACATTGGGGCATAATCCAAGTATTCATTAATGCCATGGCTGGATGTAGGTCTGGTCTGACCTGGGTGTGGCCATTGCCGAAGCAGATTTTGCTCCATTGTTCCTGTGTGCCCAAAAATCAGACCCAACAGCACAGAGAGCAATAGCCTTTGTCAGCTCCCTGAGGTCATATTAACTAAACTCATACAGCAGGAAGACGTCCACACACGTCATCCCCTGTCCCCAAGGCCCACTCACTAACAAAAGGCATCATCTGTAAAGGACTGGCTTCTGTCAAGCCCCCCAGTTTACTTAAAAATGAGTTACTGAGAGCCAGGCGGTAATGGCACGTGCCTTTAATCCCAGCACTAGGGAGGCAGAGACAGGTGGATCTCTATGAGTTCGAGACCAGCCTGGTTTACACAGTGGGTTCCAGGACAACCAAGACTACACAGAGAAACCCTGTCTCGGGAAAACAAAAAAAAATCAGTTACTGCCTTCAGGACCTCCCGTGTCTCCTATCCCCCATGAAAAAAGCACACAGCGCCTGACCCTCCTTGGGTCATTGGGTAGCCACCTTTCTTGATGTCCCCAAGAACCAGCGAGTTGTTTTCTAGTTCCCTATTTGTTGGTGTGTCTTTGTGTTCAGGGGTGTGTAGAGGTACCTTAGGGTGGAGTGCCTATGGTATGATACCAGAGCTCAGACTCAGGCATCCTTCCTCAATATTGGCCAGGGACTGACAGGGACTCTTAACCTGGGTTCCAGTGGTTAAGTTAGCCTGGCTGGCCAGTCAGTCCCAGGGATCTGTCTCCATTTCTCCAGCCCCGGGACTACAAATGCACTGCCCATCACCAAACCCAGATATGTTTATGTGGGTTTCGGGGGACCAAATTCAAATCCTTATACTTTACCAAATGAACCATTTCCCAGCTCCATCTATTTATTGATTGTCTGAGATGGGGGTCTCATTTTAGGGCATAGGCTTCAGGTTCCGAGGTTCCCGAGAACCTTCTGCTTCTGCCTCTGCCTCCTGAGCAGCTGAGAAGTGTGTGCCACTGTGTCTAGCTTCATAGTTGCTGAAAGTCTTTGTTTCTTACTTGTTACTTTGTTTAAGGAAGCCTCCAGTGGCTGGGAGGAGAGCCTTCCCTTCACTCCTGCAGGGGAATAGCTAGAGAAAGGGGCCTGCCATCCCCAAAGCAACAAACAGCTCCAAGCTATGTTTTTCCTATTGAAGGGGCTATGGGACAAAGTGGATTCAAACTCATCAGCTTGTATTAGAACACAGATTCACCTGTCTCGTGGAGGCCTCCACGCATAGCAACCACTGCCACGGGACCCTGGGTGCCACTATATGTCCACCCCTGTAGGAGGGCTTCCTGATGCCATCATCAGACATCAACATCCTATCACCATTCGCAGGCACCTCCAGGGAGTGTTCATCTGCTGGGCCCTGTGGCTGGTCCTGTCCTCTCTCTGTCCACTGCTGGCCAGTGTCTGGCCTCGGGCTAGCCACGCCCCTCTCTTTAGTGTTTCTGCCTGTCAAGCATTAGGTGACTAGTTATTCTGGTATGCTGGACCTGAGGACTTTCTGATGAAAATGGGCAAGGCTGGGACCTCCAGGACTAGAGGGTCACCCTGGTTGGATGAGCATGTACTAGGTGGTCTGGTAGGGAGGGGACAAAACTATCTATAGGCCATGCCTATATGACAAGTGCCTTTGCTCAAGGGACAGGCTTTGTGTGCAAGCCCATGTGTGTTGTTTTTTCAGTGTTGGTCCTTAGTGCCATTCACCTTGTGTTTTGAGAGGTTCTTTCATTGGCCCAGAGTTCATCCATTAGAGTAGACTGGCCATCAAACCCTGGGTAATCCTCCTGTCTCTAACTCCCTAGTGCTGGGATTACAAATGTTCCCCATCTGATCAAGTTTTTTTTTTTTTCACATGAGTTCTGGGGTAGAATTTAGGCTCTTGCAAGGCAAGCACTTTGCCTACTGAAGCATTTTCCCAATTCCTGGGACAGCCTCTTAATCCGTCTGTCTTCTGCCCTATGTCTCCCTCATGAACCCACCCTTCTCCCATGGACCTCTTTGCAAAGGGCTTTCTGAAGGAGAAAAATCAAGGTGCGTCACAGAGGTGTATTGCATGTTGGGGAGGGGCTCATTTCTAATTCTAGACTGTTCTGTCCTGTCTTCTGAGAATTAGACCTCCCTCTTTGTTGCCAAGTAGCTCAGGGATATATACCCACACCGTGGTGGAGGGTGACAGCAGGTGGCTTTAGTCAAGTCAGACAAGACAGGCTACCCTTGGCCTGGGGTCTGGAGTCTGTTTCTTCTGGGCTAGGCTGGAGTGCAAAACCACCTCCAGGAGCCATGAAAGCCAGGAGGCGCTGAAGCTGAAGCTTGCAGAGATGCATAGGAACAGAAAGGGTTCAGAGAGCAGGATGGAGACTGTAGTGTATATGTGATTAGCTTTGTGACAGCCTCTGCGATTGAGGCGACCCCTGCAGGGCTGTGACATCTGCCATCTAATCCTGTCCCTTGGTACCTGTTAGGATCCACGCAGTCTAAGCTCTAGGTTCCAGTCTGGGGGATGGAGAAGCCCATGGGTAAGAACCACCTGGACTCTTGTGGGCAAACGTCAACAGATGGATAAGCCCAGATCGCAGGGAGAGCCAAGGAGACTCCGAGTGTGTTTCCTGGCCAACTGCAGCCTCTGCTTCCCGCTGAGGGCCTGTGCAAAGCCTTCACCCCACCTTCAGCTGGCAGAACTCCAAGGGAGGGGGTTTTCCCGTGCTTGCCTAAGGTTAAGCCATGCATTCGGCATCCTCCTGAGGTCTTCCACTGAGGCCTTCCATTCCCAGCCGAGCTGTGATCATCTTTTCCTGCTGTCTCCAGATATCATCTCCCTTGGGTCTAATGATCCCACCAGTAGCCAGTCTGTCTCCTCCCAGGTCGGGGGCATTGGGAGGAACACTGAGGTTGCCTCTGAGAGGAAGGTAAGAGGCTGGGAGGACAGCAGAGGACAGGGGCTGGCTGAGCAGTTGCACATCTGGACCACTGGTCCTTCCTTGAACCACTCACTCTCAGCTCCCCATCCAACTCTTCCCAATTGCACAGGTACAAATATGAGAAGCAGGGCAAGGACCTCACTCCACCCCTTTCTTCTTATAAGGAGTGGGCAGCTCTTATTAGCAAATACCCAACAGCTGCCAGAGACTTTACAGCCATTTTTTTTTATTAGCTCTGCCTCACCAAGTCGCTCCGCTAGGGCAGAGCGGGCGTCAGCATCAGAGGGCATGACCCTGAACTGAAAGAGAGAGCAGGTGTTTGAGGGAGACATGGGGGCTGGGGTAAGGGCAGAGCAGCCAATGGAAGCAGTCTGGTGATTTCAAGAGCTGTAAAAACTTCATGACCTCACACTTGGTCTCTTTCCAGCAGGGATGAGGGATGGCAGAGCCCTGGCAGGCTCTGGGCTCATAAGATTGCAGGGGGTGTGTTTAACCTACTTGCAAGAAAGAACTCTTCCCTTCCCCTAAGAGGCTCTGTTTCCATGCAAACAATGCTGTCCAAATGAAAAGGCGCTCTCATCTCTTCATTAAAGCTCGGCCTCAGAGGACCCATTGCTACCTGAATCTTCACTCCTAGCCCGCAACGAGGTGCCGTGTGTATAAATGAAGACGTTTGAATTACAAAATGCCTTTTAAATAGAGTGCATTATACAACTTTGGTCCTGAAGAGTCTCCTCATTCGATTGCTGGGTTTTTGGCAAGGAATGTGAGGCCACAAGCCATTTTCTTCCCTCCATCTGTTCCTTCCATCCTCCTTTTTGGGCCCAAGCCAGATCTGAGCTTGCAGCTAAGCCTGGGCTTGATCCTTCTGTGTGGAAGGAAGCCTGGAGGAGGCTGCATGTGTGGGAAGGGATGGGTTGCATCCCCGTGCTCAGGAGATCACCATGGCAGCAGGGTACTGGTGGGACAGGCTGGATGGGCGGGGGGGGGGGGGGGGGGNGGGGGGGGGGGGGGGGGGGGGGGGGGGGGGGGGGGGGGGGGGGGGGGGGGGGGGGGGGGGGGGGGGGGGGGGGGAGGTTGGTGGGAAGGAAGAACAGAAAAGAGAAGTTTTGCATGAAAGAGAGGCTCAAGATGGAGGGAGGGGGGCTGGAGAGATGGCTCAGTGGTTAAGAGTACTGGCTGCTCTTCCAGAGTTCCTGAGTTCAATTCCCAGCAACCACATGGTGGCTCACAGCCATCTATAATAAGATCTGGTGCCCTCTTCTGGCCTGCAGGCACATGTGGAAGGAATGTTGTATACATAATAAATAAATAAATCTTAAAAAAAAAAAAAAAGATGGAGGGAGGGAAGAAGCCTGTCCCTGAACGTACCCTACCTGTGCGAAGAAGGGAGCAGAGCAGGGCAGAGGAACCCACTTGAGTCTCATAGAGAAACCCGCATCTCCCTACCACTCTCCTAAGTTTTGTTTTGTCTGGCTGGTACCCCAGAAACCCGGGCCTTCGGGCATGGTAAGTGCACACTGGGGTTTGCCCACAGCCCAGGAGCCTTTCCGCCCATGCCACACACCCACTGCCACCTGGGCTTGAAGTTTGAGTGGAAAGCTCCCTGAGAACAGTTCCTTAGATGTGGGAGCCAACCGGATGTCCAGAAAAGGTAGAGGTGCTGCTAGAGGCCCTTGAGTAGCATATGGAGAAAGGCAGAACTCGGGCCGGCTCAGCAGATAAAGGTGCCTGCCTGAGTCCAGTCCCTGGCAGAAGAGAAATGCCTGCACAGAGTTGTCCCCTGAGTGCCACACATGCCCATACACAACACATATTGTGTATGCTCATATATTGTGTGCAAAGTGATACGCTTTAAAAAAAATTAAACCTGAGAGAATCAGGAAGTTGGCTCAGCAGGTAAAGGTGCTTGCTGCCAGACCTGCAAACCGGAGTCCTCCCACTCCTACGACCCTTTGTGGTGGAAGGAAACAGACTCCCTCTGGTTGTCTTTTGACCTCTACACACATGTACCCATGCTATGCAACACGTCTACTCATACACACCCACGCACATACGATAGGTAAATAAATGTAACGAAAGTTTTAAATAAAAAATAAAGGCAGAAAGCCACTGAGGTGGGGAGGGGGACTTGTCTGGTCCCTTTAGAGGAAAGTCAGGCCGTGACTTTTAAAGGGAGCCACACACCAGCCATGCTGTCCTTCCACGATGGTCCAGGAGAAATGGAAGCTGGTATCCGAGGATGTATTGCAACTGCGTTCCTAATGGCGAGAATCTAGAACAGTAGACAACAGTAGACAAAGAGATAGAGATGCCCGACGGTGGGGTGATGCTCATAGCCAGAGCCACGCAGTATAGGATGTGACTCAGCCATGACCAGGAAGGAGCTGGTGTGGACAGAGCCACCCAGGAGTGTATGGCAAGATAATAGAGGCATGGA
Organism: Alexandromys fortis; assembly: GCF_014885135.2. NCBI lineage: Eukaryota > Metazoa > Chordata > Mammalia > Rodentia > Cricetidae > Alexandromys > Alexandromys fortis. Next base: position 1,931,220 of record NW_026067894.1, read on the forward strand.
AGTTGTGTGTTAGAGGCTCTGCCCTCATCTTGATGCTATTCCCAGTTTAAAAAAATCATTTTTAGTATATGTACGTGAGGCAGAGGGTGACAAAGACAGAGACAGAGCAACAGAGAGAGGTGGGGGGAGCGTGTGAGTGCATGTGGCTCGGCCCACATATGCAGGCTGAAGAACAGCTTCCAGGAGTCAGCTCTCTGCTTCCACAACAGCGAAGGATTGTCACTCTTGCCTCTGCTGCTGGGCAGCACACTCCAGGCTAGTGGACCCACAGGCTTCTGGGAGATTCTCCTATCTCCACCTCCCATCTCACCCAGGGAGTGCTGGGATTAGAGATGCTCTTCACGTGGGTCTGGGAACCAAAGGCAACAAGCACTTTTACCCACGGATATCTCCCAGCCCAGTGGCGGAAGCTTTAAGTTCATCTGTTGCAGCTTCAGTGGGGCCTGGTGGGTGGTATTTGAGTATCTAACAGGGGAGAGTAGGACCTGCTTCCTCCTCCTTTGTCTCCTCTGGGATACCTGCAGTATTCTGTCATAGGCCCCAAAGTATCAAAGCCAAACCTTATGAGCTGAAATCTCTGGAACACCCGAGCCAAAATAAACCACGCCTTCATTTATGGTGATTGTCTCAGGTGTTTTGTTGCAGAAGCAGAAAGCTAAGGCAGAAAGCCAATATAAGGCAGCAGGCACTGGAAGAGAACTTATAGCAGATCCTGAGCAGTGGCTTTCGCAGGGACAGATGGATCTGCCGTCTTCTAAGGATGGGAAAGTGGCTTGCAATAAGGCGCGAAGAAGCTTCAGGAGCAATGCATGGGGGTCATTATGCTGATGGTAGCCATAGTTTCCATACGCTGGGAACCTGTGACGTCTGTCAAGTTTAAATACACCAACACTGAAGTTCATCTGTTGCACTTCAGTAAAGCTCAGGACAAAACTTAAAACCAGCAAGTGCTCAGGAGGCTGCTCGGTTGGTGAAACCCTTGCTGTGCAATTGTGAGGACCTGAGTCTGGTCCCCAGCATCCATATAAGAAGCCAGGCCCAGTGGTGCACACTTGCTATCCCAGTGGTGAGAGGCCAGAGAAGGGCAGATCCCTGGAACTCGCTGGCCGCCCAGCCTCACTTGATTGGAGAAGGCTAGGTCCCAGTGAGAGAGACCCAGACTCAAAACACAGGATGTCTGACTGCTGACCTCTGGTCTCTACATACACGCACACCCATGTGCATGTGCACCCACATACATGTGAGCACACAAAAACACATGCGTACATACAGAGAAACAAAAATGCAGCTAGTAAAATAGGGAACCGGAGAGATGGCCCAGGGGTGAAGAGCACAGGCTCCTCTTCCAGAGGACCCAAGTTCAAACAGCTGGCTCACAGCCACCTGTAGCTCCAGCTAGGGGCAACGGACACCTCCGGCCTCCTTGGGCACCTGCACCCCTGTGAACAGACACATGCACGTAATTAATAATAAAGAATAATAATGTAGCAAAATTCAAAGCATAGAAAAGCCCGGCAGAACGGTGAGGCTTCTGGGAGATTTGCAGAGCAATGCTAACTCACCTAGAGCATCGCAAAAGCCCCAGAGGCCACAAGGTGGGGCTGACCTTTTTTTAAAATGATGACCTTGTTCCTGAGGCAGGTTCATTACTGTCCAGCTCAATTCTTCTGAGAAGGAAGGAGGTGTGCATGCAGACAAGACAGCAAAACAAGTTCCCAGTGTCTCCATTCAAGCATGCATCTCTGTCTGGTTCCTGGCTATAGACTAAGAATTGAAAACAGTGTGAGGCGGTGGCTTAATAATTTGTCTTAAAATTTTAATCAATTAATGGCATAGGAGAAAGCAGGAGGGCAAGCACTTAGAACTTGCCTGGCTCCGTTCTGTGTGCATTTGTGTGCTCCTTCACTGAGTCTTTGTAAAGATTAATCGCTGGCTCTCCTGGTTCCCCAGCAAGGCAGAAGGAGGCCACATGCTTGGTCTTCCTTTGCCTGGTCGGGCTCCTAAGTCCACTACCTGTATTCATTGAGAGTCTGAGGCTCTTCTCTGTGGCCAATCAAAGCCAAGACTGGCAAGGCGAGCAGAGAAACTAAAGACCTTCCGGGACTTGACAAAGTGCATGGGAGATACCCCGGATTCCCTGAAAGCTTAGAACAGAGAATTTAGGGAAACGAAAAGCCATCCTTCTCCTTCCAGCAGAGAGGAAGCATATGGCTCTCGTTACCTGGGGAGGTGGCAGGCTCAGAATAGAAACACACAGAGGCAGCAGAGGCCAAATCACTCAGGAGGAGCTCAGCTCAGGAAGCTGTGAAGTGCAAGGGCAGAGTGAGGAGGGGCAGGGAGGCGTGTGCATGTGCCCGCCCCCACATCTGCCACCTCTGGCTTGGGTTCACACCAGGGCATCTACCTGCTCACCTGTGTGCCTCAGTTGCCTCGTCTGTGCAGTGGGAGATCATAGCCCTGCTGTAGGAGTCTGTGAGTTGGGGAAACGCTAACTGAGAACCTTTCCCTGTGAATGTGCACAGGCTAGCACTTCTGGGGCTAAAAGCCCACCCATTGCTGTCACACCCAATCATCAGATGGGAAAAGTGAAACCTTGGAGGAGGGGGAAACAGCCTCCGCCAACACCACAAGCTGGCCAGGTTCACCAGAGACTCTGGCTTTTAAACAGCTGCTTTCACTGGCGTGTACCTCCCGAACACTTTGGAGCACTTAGCTAGAAGGCAAGAAGCTTTTAGAAAGACCCCAGGGGCTGGGAAGGGAGGTGGGTGGATGGTGGCTGTAGGCAGACACAGAGGAGAGGGAGCTGGGTCTGTCCACACAGAGGATGAGCAGTCAGGGCAGCCTGCCTGGCAGAGGCGGCTCAGGAACTCTGCCTGCCTCTAGGATCTATGGCACTGGACACTCATGATGCACCAGCCCTGGGTGGTACCCTGAGCCTGACAGAAGTCACATGCTCTTCTCGGAGGTCCAGATCGCGGCTGAGATTGAGCTGGGGGTCGCATATTGATCCAACAGGCACTGGTAAGAGGGAGTACGGATAGAGTATCTGGTGGATATCTCCACACCACCACAAAGCTCAGCCTTGAGAGGCACACAGTAGGTCTAAATGCTAGGACACATAGTTGGATTAGACACCATAGACATAGATCAGGGCAGACAGTAGGTCTAGAGTCCAGGCCACATAGTAGGCCTGGATGCTGAGGTACACAGCTAATCCAAATATCAGAGCACACAATAGACACAGTAGGTCTAGATGCAGGTCACACAGTAGGTCTAAGTCTGTGTGCAGATGTGGCCCTCGGTGCCTGCCCCGCCACACTCCACACTGCAGAAGCCACAGTCTTCAGCCCTCGTCCTCCCCAGGATGAGGCTCAGACCAGCAAGCGAAGGCAACACTTGTGCTCCCCCTGTTCCCAGCTTTTCACAAACACAATTACTCGCCTTTCAGAGATGCCGTCAGTGTTGGTAAACTCCAGCCGCTAAACTGCATTGCCCCTATCTGCACACAAACGCCGCGGTTATTAATAGTTTATCGATCTGATCTCAGGCCATCTCCGATGAGAGCGGCCTCCTCCCCACCCCCTCAGCCCCCTGCTGCCTGCGAAGACCTTCTACCCAACCTTCGGATCAATGCGGCTCAGGGCTGGGGGCGGGGTGGGCTCTGGGCCACTTAATCCACTTTCCGAGGACAACGGTGGAAGCAAGATCTCAGGGTTTGATGAAGGCGGTTAGGTGTGGAGCAAAGCTGTGACCTGGCAGCTGAGGATCGGAGATGAGAGCCAGGCCGAGCCTGGGGATGAGGCTGCGTCTGGATTCAGATGGTAGCTGAGATAGGAGAAAGGTAGCGTGGGGTGTCCGGGGACTCTTATCTTGGCTACTTTCCCATGATTTAAGATTATCCAAAGTAAAAATGTTATCTTATAAAGCAGGAACAAGGTGTATGCGGGAAGAAAGAATGAGAACAGAGGAGCTGTGACTGGAGGGAGGGGAGGTAGTGGGGCTGTGGTAGCTGAGGAGGCTCTGTGGGAAGTTCCTGGCCATTTTCTTCCAAAGGCTGAAAGCAGTTTTCAGAGCGGTTTAGAGGGGAGTACTTGGTCTAGATTCTGCAGGGAAGGGCCATTAAAAGGTACAGAGAAGCCCCACTTAAATCCTGAGCCTGGATGCCGGAGAGAACGGGGCGGGGACAGAGTGGAGAAGGGGAAAGAGTGCAGCTCAGGACTCGAGAAGAGGTGGACGCCCAGGACCTGTCCACTCACTGCCTGGGAGAACTGTCACGCTTGTGCCCAGTAAATGCTCTTGGTTAACGGTCCAGCCAGGCCAGGCAGAAACCCTGGAGCCCAGCGAGGAGCACTGAGTGGAGCTGTAGGAACAGACCCAGATGGGAAGCTGTCTTTTCTTTAAAAGCGCCGTGCCACCACGTGTCCACTGAGCTGTCTCCCACACCACCTGTGAGGTGTCAACCACACATCACCCAAACACATGGCTTGCGTTACCGTTACTTGAGCATGTCATAAGCGGAGCGGCTCCCAAACACGTCCCCAGTGCTGGGGTCCCATAAACACATCTGCATAGCCGCCCACGGGGTGATCACCTGCACGCCTCCGCCGCCAAGCCCCTACTATCTGGTGACGTCACCCGGGAGCCCATCCCCTGAGCCCGTTTCTTTACACACCCCCTGCACCTGTCTCCCTCGAAAGTCACTCAAGCAGGTCAGCTGCATAACAGACACCTGTGAGCATAGCCGAAACATGTCACTTAAGGTGGTTGTCACTCAGCTCCCAGGCACAGCGAGGACGTCGCTGTTCTCAATCTAGCTTCATTACAAAGGAAATCATTCCCAGGGGAGACAGGTTCCCTGCTGTTCCCACTGTCAAGGCACTTCCTTCTGAGAGGAGGAGTGGAAGGGGCTGGGGCGGCATCCCCCCCTCCCCAGCGCGCCCACGGAAAGGGCGCTCCCTATACTTCGGTCCCTCCTGACAGTGAGGAGACCAGATGGCAACCTCTGTGGAGTCTATGGAAATGAGGGTGTTGTTTATGCTAATGAGTGCTGAGCGCTGTGCGAGGGAGGGGCCACTAGAGGAGCTGGCTCAGCTCAAAGTGACAACAGCCTAGGAAGAGGCTGGGAGCCCAGGTGGGGGAAGTGGCATGTGGAGGGGGGGGCATAGAAGTGACTCATAAGCAAAAGAAGCTGAGACAGGCTGGAACCTGAGGTTAAACTGCTCGGCACAAGATGAAAGAGGAGCTTGGAGCAGGCAGAGGGGGAGGAAGGATTGCTCGGAAGGGGCCTCCCAGTTCAGGAGTCGCCCGGGAAGAGCCTTGAGCTGATCTGATAATGGTCTCTCCACTCCACTCCCTCCCCCCCCCCCAACGGGCCTCCGCAGGAGGGCTAGGCTGGTTAGGTGGAGGAGGACCATGAACAAATGTGGGTGTCTCCCCTGGTTTTCTCCCTGCTCTGAAAATGCAAACATCAACACCAAAGCAGAGTGCTCAGAAAGAGGCCAGTATAGGTTGGGATGTGAGGAGATCTGAATTTGCCCAGTGTAGTACCAGGTTGAGGCTTCTGCTGGCCAAAGTTCCTGGATACTCCTTGGCAGAAATTCTCTCCTCTGGAGGCATCACAGGGTAAGGGTCACCCATGGCCTCTGGACAGGTGTGTGCAACGATAGCAAGTATTTCTTGAAGTCTGTCTTCACTCAGTTCCGGAATGTGTCATCTTCATTTTTTTTTTTTTATAAGAAAGTAGATGCTCAAAGGTATGGCTTCCCCAAAGTTACATGGATTCCACACAGGGGGAAGCATCGTTTGAACTCGGTTCTTTGCAGCCTAGATGGCAGAAAGGGGCGTCCAGATTATGACCATACCCCAGGAGAAGGAATGGCATACCAACTCATTCTGGAATGACCTGACCCTGTAGAAAAATCTAGAACAGGAGTCATCAGACTCCAGTCTGTTTAGTCACAGCCTGTGAACTGTGAATATTTTAATGATTTTTAAGTGGCTGGAGGAGAAAAAGAAAAGTATGAGTATATTCTGTGACATGAACATTCTGTGCGGCAGAAAACTCGATAATCACAAATAAAGTTTTATTGGAATCCTGGCACATTGATTGGTTGACAGATTCTCTTCAACTGTCTGTGTGCTATGAGGAAACAGTGAGAAATTACAAGAGATCAGCTTTGAGACGTTTTTTAGATTCATTTTTTAATTGTCTATTAATATTTTGCCTGCATATATGTATGTACCCCGTGTGTGTGCAGTACCTGTAGTGGCCAGAAGAAGGAGTCAGATCCCCTGGAACTGAAGTTACAGATAGTTATGGGTTGCCATATGGGTGCTGAGAATAGAAGCTGGGTCCTCTGCAAGAGCAACAAATGCTCCTAGCCACTGATCCATCTCTCTCAACACGCAAGGGTGTATATGTGTGTGTGCACACACATGTGTGTGTGTATTTGTGTGTGTTTTAATTTGCCTTTGTGTTTCTGTGTCTTGGGGTGGGTGTGCACATGAGGGGTCAGAGATGTCAAATTAGATTCCCCTGGAGCTGGAGTTACAGATTGTTATGAATCATCCAATGTAGAGGCTAAGAACCAAACTCAGGTCCTCTGTAAAAGGTCCGGGCTATCTCCCCAGCCCCAAGACCAACTTCAATGGAGAACAAAGCCTGAGCTATTTGCTCTTGGGCCTTTCCAATGAAAAGGCAAGAAGGAAGTATAGGGGGACTCCCACACCATAGATCTGGAGACCTTGGAGGCAGAGCCAATGGCCCTCAGTCCACCTACCCTCTGCTGAGCACACGTATTGCAGCCTGAGTGTGGAGCACTGGTCAGTTGTCCTCTGTCCCTTGATGTGGGAGTGACATCAATCTGTTGATTTCATTGGCTGAGCAATAAAGAAACTGCTTGGCCCTGATAGGTTAAAGCATTGGTGGGAGGAGTAAACAGAATAGGATGCTGGGAGGAAGAGGAAGTAAGGTCAGACTCTGCTCTGCTCCAAGACAGAATAAAAAGAGGCTAGAATCTTCCAAGTAAGCACACCTTGGGGTGCTTACACAGATGATTAGAAATGGGCTAGTCCAGGTGCGAGAATTAGCCTGTAAGGGCTAGAGTTCATGGGCCAAGCAGTCTTTAAATGAATACAGTTTGTGTGTTGTTATTTCGGGCATGAGCTAGCCAAGCGGCCGGGGTGTTGGGGATGCAGCCCTGCCGCTCTTATTTCAACAGTCCCTGTCTATGAGGGGAGGGATTCCTTGGAGACAGGAACATAACTGTGCTTCTTTTGGTGTCCTTGGAACTGGGCACATGGTGTCCATGGCAGTATGAAGACAGGACTCCAAGGCCTCATGGTGACAGCTGCACAGAATGGGGTAGTCATGACTGTCTCTTGCCACAGTTTACCTGTTCATGGAATGTAGTGATCAACCCCTGCATTGTGGCTGTGACAGGATACATGGGAACAATTGCTGGCGGAACAGTTTGGGAAGGATTAAGAGGCGTGGCCTTGGAGGAGGTGTGTCACTACAGTGGGCTCTGAGGTTTCAAAAGTCTATGCCAGGCCCAGACTCTCTCTGTGCCCCCTCCCTTCAGATCAGCTACTGTTTCAGCACCGTGATGATCATGGACTCACCCTCTGAAACAATAAGCCAGCCCCTAATTAAATGCTTCCTTCTTGAAGTTACCTTGGTCACGGGATCTCTTCACAGCAATAGAACAGTAACTAAAACAATGGTGGTTGTGAGGAATGAGTGGGATCAGGCCTCATGCTGGTAGCCACCCTCGAAACCTGCATCACCCACAGGGCATCCTAAGAGTGTCACATGACCAGCCCAGCAGCTGCTCTTGGGCAAAGCTCAGGGCAAACATAGCACTCACTGTCCCCCTTTGAAGCAACAGACACAGAGCCTGTATATAGTGGGTGCTGCATAAATGCAGCCCATCCTCCCAGCCCAGACCACAGGTGTGCAAAGTCTTCACCGAGTGGATGAGTGGAGCCCGGACAACTGTGCACAGGGGTTGGCCTCCTGGAACACTGCCTGCTCACCCTTGTAATACAAGCCTAACCCTTTCATCTGCTCCCCTGCAGGCTGCCTGAGGTCCGGATCTCAGACAATGGTCCCTATGAATGCCACGTGGGTATCTACGACAGAGCCACCAGGGAGAAGGTGGTCCTCGCCTCAGGCAACATCTTCCTCAATGTCATGGGTGAGTCAGTGACTCAGGAAGGAGGGGCGTGGACGTGGGCGTGTGCATGCACACACTTGCAGGCTCACAGGAACTGTACTGGGACTCTTTGTCAAATCCCTGTGGTTTGTTTATGACCCTCTCCCATCCACTGCCTTTGGCTGGGAGGAGGAAAAGGTCAGACTGTGGCAAGGCTGTGACAGTGGAACCTGGTCCCAACAGCCTCTTGCTAGGGACCCATTCTCTTCCCAGCCCCAAGCTGTAAGGACCTGTGCCTTGTCCCTGATCCTCATGTATTCGGTGTGTGACAGGCTGCTTGTGGATTGGACTTAAGGAGTCACTGAGGGAAGGATGACTCTGTCCGGAGACAGCAGGCTACCACAGCCCCTGAGCCACATTTATAGAAGGTTGGCAAGGGATGTCGTCCCTCGAGCTATCCAGCTATAGGCCCTGTGGCATGGCATGGCTAGTGGAGGGAGGCCCTGAGCCTGCAGCCACTGCAGCTGCTTTCCCCAGCAGAGGCCAATGCCGTATCAGTAGAAGCCCTGAGAAGCATGTTCCGTGAGCATCTTCTACAGGTGATGACTGCCCAGGAGCCTCAAGGGAAGAAACCCAGCACCTCAGTTATAATACACACTCCCCCCTCCCCAGGGCTTTTCTTGGGGTGTTGAAAGACCAGAAAGTCAGAAAACATTCTGGGCTGAGTATGGGGCTCCTGGGTTCTCACCCTGGCTCTGTGTCTTAATTTGTGCAGCTGTGAGAGGGGACAGAATACTAGTATCTGTGTCCAGCTGATGTGACATTGGCTGGATCAACCCTCACCCAGCCTTAGTTTCCCCATTGTAAATGCAAGGCCTTGCTGTGAGTGGTCTCTGGAAGGCCCACCAGCACGTTGCTTTTGCCAGAGGAACTGCCATTCTGTGGCCACTCCCCTGTGGGAATGCTGGGGCTTGGCCTTGACCCAGTCTCTGTGTCTCTGTTTTTCTTATCAAATAATATTTGTCAGGGCAACAAAGCCTGTTATACTCTGGCAATCAATGAGAACACAAAGGCCCTGCGGAAAGTCCTCGATCTAGGGAAATTGAAAACCTCCAAAGGCCAGACCTCTGGAGCAACATTGATCCCACCACAGTAGCTTGGGGAGAGGTGGCATTGCTGGGCAGACTGGCCGGCTCCTCTGACAGAGCATGCTCAGTGTACAACCCTGCTCTGGCCACCCCAGGGAAGAAACACAGCTCAGCCTGCATCATCTAGGGGCTCCCAGGCCAATGAGAGAGACAGGACCCACTGTTTACTCATCAAATGTTCATGGAGCATCCAGGGCACCTGCTCCGGGCCCAGACACAGGGACAAACTTTGAACAGAACCTACGTTCCGGTCCTTGGTGCGTTTGCAGTGCAGGGTGTGAGCCAGGCCTCAGACACAGGCACAGATGAAGCAATACGATGGCAGGTGACCGTGACAGATGCTGGCAGGAAAGTAGAGGAGGGCAATGGGCAAAGAGGACATGGGAATAGAGGACATGTTAATTAGGACGGAGGGACTCAGAGGAGGCCAAGTCCCTCTGCGGCCACTGGGCACTTAGCCAGGTGCTCACACATACCCACGAACCCATGTCTCTCCACCCTCACAACTAACCAGGCAGGAAAGACTGTTATGAACCCCATTTTGTTTGTTTGTTTTTGTTTTCAAGACAGAATTTTACATAGCCCAGGCTGTCCTCTAGCTTTCTACCTAGCCAAGGGTGACCTTGAACTCCTAAGCTTCCTGCTATTGCCTTCCCAGTGCTGGGCCTGAACCAGGGGTTTCCTGTGATTGCAAAGCGAGCACTTCACCCACTGAGCTACACAGCTGGACTTTTGAGGAATATTTTGTAGATGCCTCCCTCATAGACCACGGTGTTTATGAGTCATCTGAGGAGGAGTGAAAGTTCTGGAAGCCTGGAGTGCTTCTGGGAGTGGCAGGGACAGTGGGAGTGTTTTGCCTTTCTGGCTTCCCAGGGCCTCCTATCTAGAGTCCACCTGTCTCTGCACCTCACCTGGAGAAGGAGCCAGGAGCTGTGGCAGCCTTGAGAAGGGCAGCAGTCACCCGCTGTCCATGCCACTTGCAAAAGTCTTCCCTTCAAGTGGCATTGCATGCCACCCACCCATGAGGTCACTATGACAGCATGCCTTCCTTTCCGTGGGGTCTGCACCCACTGACTCAGCAACCGTCAATCAAAATTGGAGGGGGAGGGTATGATGATAGGTGTGTTGGGTGTCCTTGCCCATGCGTGTACACAGAGCCCAGAGGAAGGCATCAGGTGTCTTCTATAACTATTGGCCCAGTGACAGGCTCCTTCCATGGACCGGAAGCTTGAATTTGCAGCTAGACTGGCATCCAGCAAGCCCCAACAGTCCTCCTTTCTCTGCCTCTGTGTTGCGCACACTCAGAGTATATCCAGCTTATACAGGAATGCTGGGATTCGAACTCCAGTCCTCACGTTTGCGCGGCAGGTTTTTTTTTTTTTTTAACCACTGCCTTTGTGCTCTCATTGATTGCCAGAGTATTAGGCTTTGTTGTCCTGACAAATGTTATGTGATAAGAAAAACAGAGACACCAAGGCTGGGTCAAGGCTAAGCCCCAGCATTCCCACAGGGGAGTGGTCACAGAATGAGCACTCCTATCCAGCTCAAAGCTTTAAATTGTATTTTTCCATGTTTGTGTGTACGTGTTTGCTTGTGTGATGAGTGCATGTTCGTGGGCGCATTTGCATGTGATACTGAGAGTCATCCTCAATTGCCCTTCTACGCTGTCCGTGGAGGCAGGGTCTCTCAATCAACCCCAAAGCTTGCTGCTATTACCAGTCTATCTTTCCAGCTTGTTCTGGAGAATTCCAGGTGGGCTGCAACACCTACCCAGCATTTACGTGGAATTGGGGGATTTGAACTCCAGTTCTCATGCTTGCAACAGAAGCTCTTTAACCTGTTAGCCATATCACCCCCCTCTCCCCCCCTCGCCCTGAGAGGCTTTGTTTGTTTGTTTGTTGCTTTTTTGTTTGTTTTTAATTATGCTTCCCCCACCTCCACAACATTCTTCAAATATGTCTCTGCCAAGGTCAGTTTCCAAAATCACAGACAGGCCCTCACAATCTAGACTTATCTGTGACCCTGCCTGGATCCTTTCTCGGTGTCTCAGAGACCCTCCAAGCGAGTAGAGACCGTTCAGTTCAATGCCCAGGTCCCCTTTGTGCCACGAGGGTGTGACAGATAACAGTGAGGCGGGGTGGAACCAAGATCTAGGAGTACAGAGAGCCTCCCAGGATAGTGAGGAGAGGAGCCGAGACTGTGGCCAGGGCCCAGGGTACCTCCATCAAAGTCATTGCATACTGTCAGTCGGCCACAGCTTCTCACACAGGCCTCTGGGTGGAGATAAAACTGAAAGAGTGGCTGTAATTTCACGCCTATCGTATCCTGCTATGTGGTAGGAAAAGACATTCAGGAGGCCCGTGAGCGACACTCAGGGTGTGTGCTGCACACAGCCATTAAAATGTTTTTATCCAAGCCGCCGACAAATCGTGAGCCAATTTGAGAGCTGCATGCTGGGCTCTGGGAATATGTGGCTTGCACAGAGTCATGGGAGGATGGTAAAGCTACCTCCTAGAGGTGCAGGTCACAGGGGTGAGCGTGTTAAGGGGCTCGCGTTACAAGCAATTAAACATAATGAGGCCTGGGCTCTTCACCCATGTCGAGGCTGAAGTCTTCCTCCTGGGTGGCCAGGGTGCCACCTCAGGTCATAGCATCTTGCCTGTGCTGGTCCCAGCTCAGTGCACATACCAAAGCTTGCCACATGACCCTCCATGGGCTCCTATTGACATGGCTGTCCTTGTTTTACAGGGCAGAAAGCAAAGGCCCTGAGAGTTAAGAGACCTGTCCTGTGAGTGACAGAGCCTGGGGCTAGGAGGTCCTATCTGGCCTGCATTGTTCACACCCAGCAGCTTTAACTCCATTCATACTCCCAAGGGAACACCCCCCACCTTTGTCATAGGTTGTTTGTAACCCAAATACCCATCATCGTAGGGTGTAGGACAGAGGCCTCACTCACAGAGGCCTGGTTGAAGCATCTGGCACTGGACTCTCCTATAGTCAGGTACGGTTGTGGTACCCAAGTGAGGATGTAGGGGTGTAGGTGGAGTTTTCTTTCCCAGCTGCCAGTCCCAAGTAACCACACAGAGGCTTAATTACAAATGCATGGTAGATAGCTCAGGCTTATTACTAACTAGCTCTTACACTTAAATCAACCCACGCTATGTATTGCCACATGGCTCAGGGCTTTCCCTGTCCTCCAGCATATCTTACTCCCTCTGGGTCTCCTGTGACTTCACTGCCTCTGCCTTCTTCCTCCTAGCATTCTGCTTGACTGTCCCACCCATACTTCCTGCCTCGCTTCTGGCCAATCGGTTCTTTATTAGCCAACGAGAGTAATATATATTTATAGTGTACAGAAGGATTATTCTACCAACATAGCAGTTTGGAGGATGGAGAGCAAACATCCACACTGCCTCCATTCCTATTCCCTCACACCTCCCCTCCGCTGCCCATAACAACCGTTTCCTCTCAACAGGCATGTGCCACCACATGCTGGGGATCTAACCCAGGGCTTTGCACACGCTGGGCAAGCACTCTACTTACGGAACCACATCCCCAGTCCCTACACTTTCTCCTTCCGAGGCCACCAGTCATTCGGTTAAGACCCGCCCTGGTCCAGGATATTCTCATCTCACTCTAATTACACCAAGAAGGTCACACTCTCAGGGACTAAGGCTTAAGACTTCACCATATGTTTGGGGAAACAGCTTTAAGCCATGACTGTAATGGAGCACAGAGGGAGGAAGCTGCAGCTGGGAAGCCACCGCTCTGTGTTCCCAGTGACACAGTCACCGCCATTGTGTGGGCCCTCACACACCAAGCTCTGCTCTTCATGTGTTCTCCTCAGGACACTCAAGCAAAGAGGCAGTCCTGCCATTTTCCCTCCGACAGAGGGAAACAGAAAGGTGGTGTTGCTTGCCTGGGTTCCCCAGCCACAAAATGGGGGTGGAGGTGGGAAGCAAAGACTTACCCTATGCCATAACTAACCATCTGTCTTAGTCGGCGTTCCATTGCAGTGAAGAGACACCATGACCACAGCAACTCTTACAAAGCGAAGCGTTTAACTGGGGCTGGCTATAGTTCAGAGGCTTAGTCCATTGTCATCCTGGCAGGGGAGCATGACCCTGTGCAGGCAGACATGGTGCTGGAGAAGTAGTTGAGAGTTCTATATCTGGATCCACAGGCAGCAGGAAGAGAGAGCCACTGGGCCTGGCTTGGACTATTGAAACCTCAAAGCCCACCCCCAGGGACACACTTCCTCCAACAAGGCTATACCTCCTAATCTTTTCAAATAGTGTCACTCTGGTGACCAGTGTTCAAATCTAGAGCCTATGGAGGGCATTCCTACGCAAACAACCACACCATCCACAGCTTACCAAGCAGTGGGAACTCAGACAAACAGGCCTTGGTGGGTTATCAAGAGGACTCCTCTCAGGGAACTGGAGTGGGGAGAATGTTCTCCTAACAAGGACGAAGCACTGGGTTCCATCCCCAGCACCACACAAACTGGATGTGGGAGTGCTCTTATATTCCCAGCACTCAGGAGTCCGAGGAGTTCAAGGCCACACTCACCTATAGCTATATAGTTATAGTCTGTGTTATATAGACTACAACTATAAAATAGTGGGATGGAGGCCAGCCTGGGAGACATGAGGCACTGGCATGAACAAGCGTGAGCAATCCTCCTCTCAGGGATCCCCCCCCCTTTCCAATGAGGATGGCAGGTGGAGTGACCCTTTGGACCCCCAGGTCAAAGTGCAATGCTTTCCACACCTGGAACGTTTGTCTTCCAGAGTGTTCTGCACAGCTCTCATTGTGGCTGGCACTCACCCCCACCTCCACCCTCCCTACCATTTCATGCAATGGTTCTATTGAGCCATGACTCGACATAACCATTCATGTAGGGGGTCCCATTTACATCCAGGGTCCGCAGCCACCACCATAGTCACTTCTAGAATGTTCCCATCATTCTCCAAAGAAACCTTGTGATCATAAGTCGCACATCCAACTTCCCCCCAGCATTCCTTACTCTGAGTATGTCAAACAACCAGAATCATATAAAATATATGGAGCTTTTGTGACCGGCTTCTTTCGTGAATGTTCTCACAGTTCATTCATGGCTTACCATGCATCAACACTTCATTGTATATTAGTATTAAGCAGTAGCCCACTGTATGGATTCCCTTATTCATGGATCTTTTGTCTGGAAAGGCGTTGGGTTGTTCCCACCTTGTGGCGCTCTTGAATTGTGCTGCTGTGACTACCTGTGAATGAGTTCTTGAATGACCATAGTTTCTGCCTTCTCCTCTGGAAGCATATTGCTGAGGCGAACAGTGAATGGACTCAGCCTTTTAAGGGAATTGTAGAAGGCTTTCACGGATGCTCTATAGTTTGGGGAGGGGGGATTAGGGTGGAGGGTTTTTTTTTTTTTTGCTATTGTTTCATTTTTTTGTTATTGTTTCACTTTTTTGTTGTTTCATTAGTGTTTTTGAGACAAGGTCTCACTCTGTAACCCAGGTTACCTTAACTCGCAGCAATCCTCCTGCCTCAGCCTCCCAAGCACTGGGATTTTGTGAGACTCCAACATGCCTGCTTTATGCTTCCCAGCAGTGTATGAAGGACCCAGCGCCTCCAAGTTCTTGCCAGTACTTGTTACTAAAATCCAGAGGTCTTTTTAGTCCAGGCAGCCATCCAGGTAGGGGAGGTGGCATCTCTTTGCGGGTCTGAACTGCGCCCCAGGCAGGAGGCTCTAGGCCACTTAGTCAGTACCTCCCCCTGGGACCCTCCAGTTCACACCCTTTGCTCCTATGTTGTGGTCCTTGATCTCCTTAGATGCAAGTCCCTTATCAGCTCTCTGATCTGCATATCCTCTCCCTTTCCGTGGGTTTCACTTTCAGGAGGGTGACCTCTGCAGAACAAAAGGCTTTGATTCCCGCATTCTGTTTGATCTGCTTTTCTTTTACTGCCTTGATGTTAGCACCTCAGTTAGGGAGCCATTCACTGATGCCAGGCACAAGTTACCACATAGTTTTCTTCTAACAGTTTTTATGACTTTAGCTCTTTCATTGAGCAGACAGCGCATACTGAGTTATTTTATTGGTGGTGAGAGGGAGGGGCTCCAGATCTCCCAGCAAATTCCTGCAGCACCTATCCACCCCATTGAATCCAGCTGGCAAGCCCGCTCCAGGGTAGGAAGGCCTCTTAGTTTCCATTCTTACTCTGGTGGTCACTGTACTTCACCCCACTGGTGAGAACTGTACCTCACCATCTGACAAAGGAAGGGGAAGGGTGTGTCAGAATCAAGTCTCAGAAATGTCCAGGACTTGAGCAAAATATAGGAGGTTTACGAAATATTGTCTCTTGGTGGGCGAGCCACATTTGACACACACACCAAAAAAATGTTTCTCACATGCCTGATTTTTTTTTTAAGTTTGCTTACTTAATTAATTTCTGCTACGTGAGCTTATGTGCACCACCTGCAAGCCGGTATCCACAGAGTCCAAAGAACACCTGATCCCCCTGGAGCTGCAGTTGCAGGCAATTGTGAGCCACCTGATAGGGTCATTGGAGATTTAATTAAATGTAGATAGGTCTTTTGCAAGAGCAGTAAGCTTTTAAGTGTTAAGCCGTCTCTCCAGCCCCAGACCTGACTTTATGGGAAAGTTGAAATCCCAATTCAAGCATTCTTGCCCACAGAGCCATTCCCCTCTCCACCCCACCCAGCCCTTAGCTCCTGGAACTCTGCATTCTGTCCCACAATCTGTGTTGGCCCTGATGCACACGTGCGTGCGATTGGCTCGGCAGTCATGTGACTTTGGCATTGGGTTCACGGGATGCTCCCCAGTGGCCAGTTCCTCCAGCTTCCCCATAGAAAGAAGCTTGCCCTAGGTAGATGGAGGCTTCCAGAAGAAAGAAACCAGGAGTTCCTAAGGATGGGTGGAGGCCAACCTGCCTCCCTGAGGTCTGGCAGGAGCACAGGCTTTTTGTCGAATCAGCCCAGAGGAAAAAGGCGAATTCCCAAAACGGGTTACTTAGAGGTGTCTAGAGCACAGTGCTGCCGGAAGAATTCCCTCTTGTCTGGTTTATTACTCTGCTGCTGTGGTAAAACACCATGACCAAGGCAACTTACAGAGGAAAGAGGTAATTGGGCTTAAGGTTTCAGAGTCAGTCCATGGCCATCACGGCGGGGACTATGGCAGGGGACAGGCAGGCGTGGAAATGAGGCAATCGCTGGAAGCTCATCTCCTGAGATGCAGCCTTGAGACAGAGAGAAAGAGACACTGGGAATGGCACTGAGTCTTTTGAAACCTCACAGGCAGCCTCCAGTGGCACCTCCTCCAACAGCACCTCCTAATCCTTCCCAAACAGTTCCACCAACTGGGGACCAAGCATTCAAATGTGTGAATCTGATGGGGCAGGAGAGGGGGTTAGGAGTCCACCATTGGGTGGGCACTGCTCTGAGGTTCCTGGCAGGGGCTGCTGAGAGGCAGGACTTAAAGCAGCAGGGCCACACATCCCAGGATGCCTGCTGGGAGGCAAATGATGGGCTCCAGCCCCTGTCTGGGAGCCTGAGGGGATGAGCCACCCACTGGGCACACCACTAATTACAGTAAACCAGCCCTAAGCAATTTCTAAAGTACAGACCCAAGGAGCCAAGGCTGGGTGGAGGAAGAGGTGGCAGTTTGGAATCCAGGCCAAAACTGCAGAGAACTGGGGAGAGAGAACTCAGAACCAAGAGGCTCTGGGAAGCCAGGCTGTGAACCCCAACTCCTACCTCCTGCCTCAGAAACCCCTAGAGCCCTGGTGAGGCCAGATCTGTGACCTCTCTGCTTTCACTGTGACCCAGGCTCACAATGAAGAGGTTTCTCCTTCCGCCGCTTTGACCAGCACTCTCCCCTGTTAGCACCAGCTTCAGCAGGGCAGGTGACAGCTGCAAGAAATAGTAACAGCTGGGGGCAGATGTCTCAGCAGGATGGTGGCAACTCTGTCCCCTCCCAGGATGTTCCAGTGTGTTGGCTGCCAAGAGATGGAAGCACATGGAGCCAGCACCCGCCCAGACACCCTGTTACTTCCTCTCTGAGTGGGTCTTCTTCCAGGTCTCCTCTCCCATGGGGCTGCTACAGGCACAGGCATCATGGTGGCCATGAGTGGACAGGAAGCACTCAGCCTGCTTGAAGTGTTCGGCTCACACACCATACACTGCTATTGTGGTGGGGCAGAGCAGTCATAGAAAGGTTGAGATTGCGCAAGCCAGACCCAGGATTGATCAGTAAGTAAAGCATCTGGGCACGAAGGACCATTCTGCACAGCAGCCCTCAGGTACGGGGACCAACTGGAGAGAGGGGACAGGCGGGAGATGTCTAGAGAGACCTAGCACAGGATTGAGATGCTTCTCTGAGAAGGTACCAGGACAGTTATGAGACCTCAATCAGTGCCCTCAGCTTCAGGGATATGGATTGGAAACTGAAGACCCCGGGAGCCTCCCCAGTCCTTCTTCCTGTTGACCAAATAGATCTTCTAAGATGGGCAGTGCAGGGCCTGAGATATCTGCTTGATGTGGTTGCCATGAGGGTCCAGAGTAAGGGATGAAGGCCAGAGTACTCAAGCAGGATGGGCCAAGGTCCTCCAAGCTGGATACAAATATGTCTAGAGCACGTCACTGCTGTCTTGAGGGCCTGGAACCAGCTGGGGGTCTGGAGAAGGACTGATGTCCCCTCCACCCACGTGCCCGCCCATGGGCCTCTCAGTCACCAAAGCCACCGGCTGAGCAGCAGTGTGGAATAGGCAGACAGATGGGGCTGAGCTCAGAGGAGCACTTCAGAGTGAACCGAGTCATCTAGCAAGGACAGTCACCTCCCAGCCTCAGCCCCCAAGGTCTGAGCCTGCTGCCTGCCTCCTGCACAGGATCCCCGAATCCCTACCCACCCTCTTAGAACACAGCTCTGCCAAGCTGGGGTGCCGTTGACAGCAACCCACTGGGCAACTCACATAGACCCAGCACATTCATCCCCTCAGCCATCCAGCTCATCCTCCAGAGGCCCTTTCTAGGGAAGTGGGACAGCAGATATTCCGCCAGGGGGGCAGCAGGACAGCCAGATAGCCACCGGATGGAAAGTCATCCACACCAGACACCAAGCCTCTTTTCAATATGAACAGCATGAGATGCCCAGGTACACTGTCAGCTGGTACTCCAGCAGCCTGGGAGTCAGCAGGTGAGGGTCCAGGGGAAACTGAGTCAGTTGAGAATACCAAGCTGGCACTAGGTCACACTCTGATGCCATTCTTTCTCGACGGGGAATTGAGGCTTAAGCCGCAAATGGAGACATGGCTGTCAAAGCCCACACTGGGCATGGTTTGCATTCACTGTCTCCATGATTGTGAGTGGGAGAGTAGACAGCTTGATCAAATAGCACACCCCTCTGTGAGTGTAGACCCCCTGGAACCACAGAGCTCAGGGCACCCTCCATTCCCCGAGGAGCTCAGCACCCACGGGGAAGAGAACGAGCCATGTGTCCACTCGTCTCACAAGCTCTCCTTTTAATTCAAACCACATTTACAAGCTCCCCCTGTCTTAGGGCTTCTATTGCTATAAAGAGACACCACAACCACGGCGACTCGTAGAAAACATTTAGTTGGGGTGGCTTACAGTTCAGAGGTGCAATCTATTACCATCATGGTGGGACATGGTGGCACACAGGCAGACATAGTGCTGGAGAAGGAGCTGGGAGTTTTACATCTTGATATGCAGGCAACAGAAGTGAACTGAGATACTGGACATATCTTGAGGATAGAAGACCTGAAAACACTCCTTCAAGGCCACACCTACTCCAACAAAGCCACGCCTCCTCACAGTACCACTTCCCTATGAGCTTATGGGGGGCAATTACATTCCTACTACCAGACCTCCTGTGCTCCTGCTACATTGAAGGGATGAGTCCTAGTCTCCCTACGGAGGGCCAATTGGGTCAATAGAGATCAGACAAATAAGTGTGGTTATCAGTGGCAGACTTTGCCCCAAGCACTTTAAATGTAGTAACTCACAACCCTTGGGGCACAGGCCTTCGGCACTTCAGCCACTGTGGAAGCTGAGGCCCAGAAAGATTATATATCATGACCAAGGTCACACAGTGAGTCAGTGGCAGAGTTTGCTTGTGAGCCCAATAGCCTCGTTCCAGAAGCTTCCGTATGGCCTCTCACTGAGATGCCTGTCCTGCTTTCTGGAGTCAAACAAAGAAAGCTCATCTCCTTTGAAATGTCCATATGAGTGGCTGCAGAATCCAAGTCTCCCCCCCCCCCGCCCCACACACACCTTCTGGACCGTCTGCATCTTGCCACCCATAGTGCCTGTCTGTTCACAGAGGCACATCGCTCTGCCTCCCCATCCCCATCCCCATCCGAGCATGTCTGCAGGAGCACCGTTAAGCCCTGACAAGTGTTAGGTCAGCGCAATGCTTTATTCCCCACACCACCGGGAGCAGGATTTAGTGTCTCTGGCAGAAGGTAAACTCCCCTCCCTGGGACAGGACCCTTAATTACCAGTGATATGTGATGCTGGAGCTGCTGTGCCTCAGGCCCAGAGTTATAAAGAGAGCAGAAGGCTGGGGTTCTGTCTTCCTAAGCCGTCTGAGGAACAGGAGAGTCTGGAGCTGGAGAGGTGGGAAGCTGGCAGTGTGGGAGCCAGATGCACCCCTGAGGGGAGGTGGGCTGGGGAAGCACAATCTACTCAGTGCAAAAGGTGAGGGAGATCCTAGCCCTGTATGTAGATGCTTGGCAGACCAGGCTGGCATTCTCCAATCCCCTCAAGCCTGCTTTTCCTCTCCCACTGTCTACTGAGCATCTACTATGTACCAAGCCCTCTGTCCACAGGCCATCTGAGGGGTGAAGCCGCTGGAGCTTACCCAGGCCAAGGTGGCAGCTGGGGCATTGGAACTTGCCTTAGAGGCACCTGGAGGAACGGAAAGTCCCACAGCTGGTTGTGGAAGGGGCCCAAGGACTACAGTGATGACTGACTCCCAGAGGACGCTGTCACTGCTGGTCCAAGGGAACACATCTGGAGAACCAGTGGGTTGAAGGCATAGTCTAGAAACAGCACTGGAGAGCTGGTGAGATGGCTCGGTGGATAAAAGTTCTTGCTGCCAAGCCTGGTGGCCTGAGTTTGATCCCCAAGACACACAGGTGGAAGAACCAATTCCCACATATTATCCTCTGACATCCTCCTGCATGCCATGGCACAAGAGCATGCATGCATGCATGCGCACGTGCACACACACCCCCCTCCCGAAAGAGCACTGGAGTGACAGTCCAGATCAGACAGGAGCACCCCACTCCCCTTGAAGTGTGGGCAGGGTTTCTTCCCCTCCCCCGCTGGCCTCACGAGTACAAGTTTGCTCCCTCACTATTTCCCCCAGGGTAGCCCCTGCTCTCCAGAGCACTTGCCCAAAGCTTCCAGCTCAGCTGGCTGCCACCTATCACAGCTGGTGGGCAGGGAGCAAGCAGGTGGGCACTGCCGGAAGCTCTCCACAGAGCAGGCTCAGGAGAGCAGATGACAATTGACATGGTTGGGCTCCTGCATAAGCCCAGAGGGGTCCCCATCTCAGAGTGAGAAGAACCCCAGGATAGCGGGTGTCCGGTCTGGCAATGACCTGGGACGAAAACCCCCTCATCTGACCATTGCCTCAGCCCAGGGATTCCACAGCTAAGGGGGGGGGGGGGCTCAGCTCTGCATCTGTGGTCCATGTAGGCACAGTTTCTCTCTCTCTCTCTCTCTCTCTCTCTCTCTCTCTCTCTCTCTCTCTCTCTCTCTCTCTCTCTCTCTGTCTCTCTCTCCTGTCACTGATCATGGCTCCATGTG
The DNA here is from genome assembly GCF_014885135.2 of Alexandromys fortis. Taxonomy (NCBI): domain Eukaryota; kingdom Metazoa; phylum Chordata; class Mammalia; order Rodentia; family Cricetidae; genus Alexandromys; species Alexandromys fortis. Next base: position 1,952,375 of record NW_026067894.1, read on the forward strand.
GGGACTTGCTCTGTGTTTGTTCCTGCACGGAACTGTGACTATTCAGCTCGATATTTAATTTTTCCCTAAACTGCAGACTTGAGCCCTTCCCTCCCTCTCCTATTTCTCCACTGGCAGGATCCACTTCTACTGGGAACCTTCACCAGGAAAGAGTAGGGGGTAGATTTCCACCCTTTTAGATGGGGCAGGGACTGGAGGGTGTGGCACCTGGACCCCTCCTCCATTCGCCCATGTTACAAACATTTCTGGAGTGATCCTGCACCACGAAAGAGAATGGGGAACGGTCAGAGCTCGCTTTTAAAAGGAGTCCTAGCCCATGCACACAGACTACATTGTGACATAACAGCCTTAGGACCCCGGGCTGGCCAGGTATTTGCCTGAATGCTGACAACTTGCAAGGAGGCCAAGAGTCCTTCTCTCTGGGTGCTTGGGAAAGGAAGGAGGGGAGGAGGGAAGAACGGGTCAGGGCAAGCTCAATGTGTTTGGAGCCTGGCAACAGGGTGGGTACGTGATGGAGAAGGCTGGAGATGAAGACGGACTGGCCCAGGACACTCTCAAGAGTCTTCTGGGATGGATCCCTGTCACAGCCTGGCTGGTGTCCTCTGTGCTCATAGAAGTGACAGACACCAACAAGAATGGGATTTGAGCTTCTGTGACAAGCAGCCTGAGGGTGACCAGCTCCGGGCATCCAGAGTAAAGGCCTTGTCAGGTCTGGAGGGCTGTCTGAGGAGGCCACACCTGAGGCCAGCCTTGCGAGATGAGACGGAGTCAGAAGGGGAAGGTATCCAGACCCAGGTGAGGTAGGGAGACTGTGCTGGGCTGCTCTAGAAGCTGCAGCTGGGAGGACTTCCTGGAGGAACTGCTGTGCTGGGTGACATCGTGAAGCAAAAAGAGACCGGAGAGAGTGGAAAAGGAACAGAGACACAAGATAAAGAAATCAAAGAAAGAAATGAAGGTGGACCACACGGGACATTTATATTCATGGACACTTATATTAGAGGCTAGTTTTCTGGTGTTTGAAATACAGCGTAATGGCTGGGCGCTGATTGAAAAGGAAGGCAGTCGATAGAGCAGGCATGCTGAGAGGAAGAATGGATTTTTTGCAAATAATATAATTTTGAACTTGTCTGTTCCTTCTTCCCGCCCCTCCCCCAAATCTAATTGATGCCCTCCCTGTGATAAATGATTCTCAGGACTGGAGCAGGCTCAGCACCTTCAAAGAGTGGTACCTGGAGGGCAGGCCGGAGGGTCCCTCCCTGAAGACAATAGTGTTCCTGAGATGCAAGAGTAAGGGTTGCAGGAAGAGGAGACAAGAGCTAAAACAACCCTTCTGCCAGCTCAGCATCCCACATGCTCATAAGATAACATCCATTTTTTTTTCTGCTTCCCTCAAAAAACCTGGGAGCTGGGATGTTGGCAGATGTGTCAGAACCAACCCATTGCACAGACAGGAAGGCTGACGCTAGAGGGGGTGGCAGCTGATTGGTCCAAAGCTCCAAGGATATTGATACCTAGTCTGGGGATGGAGCTCTGCTCTGCTTTTGTTAAAGTGGGTACCTCAGGACAGGGAGGATGTAGAACGAATAATAAAAACCCAGAGACAGAAATTGGGGTTCAACCAGAAAAGCAAAACAGTCAGCTACTAGAGAAGTCTTACTTTTACCAAGGCTGGGCGTGTAGACTAAGCAGACTAAGCCTCTCTCTCCTCCCATTTTATATTCCCTCTAGTGCTGGGATTAAAGGCGTGTGACTCCCTAGGACTGGGATTAAAGGTGTGAGCCACCACCCCTGGATTTGTTTCTGCATCGATCTTGTATAGCCCAGGGTAGACTTGAACTCACAGAGATCCGTCTGACTCTGTCTCCCAAATCCTGGGATTAAAGGTGTGTGTCACCATTGCCTGACCTCTAGTGGCTTTTGCTTTGCTTCTGGTCTTCAAGCAAGATTTATTTATCAAAATACAAATAATATACTATTCCAGGAAGGTTACCTGGTGGGGTGGGGAGACAGGTGAACACACCTTGGGAAGGTTCCCTGCCTGTGTTGCTGGTGTTTCTTCGCTGTGTCCCCTTGCAAAGACCGAGAGATAATTTACAGAGCTGAGCGAGCGGCTGCCCAAGCTCGGGAGTGAGTTACAGAGCCCGAAACAAACTTCTGCTTGCGAGATACAGACAGGCCATATTTCAGGATTAATTTCATAAAATGGATCACCGAGCATCACCATACTCCATCTATATGAATTGCTGAGTCTAAAATAACTTCGCCTCCTGCCTCCCTCCGTGGCCATGGCACGGGGTGATGGAGGCTAGCGGGACTGTGTGGCGGTGTCTGGTTGGAAGCTGCTGTGCCTTGACAGCTGCACACAGAATTAACCGAGGAAAGTTCCAGAAGCAGAGCCTTCATCTTAATGCCTTTTAAGACAGAGTGAGAAATAACCCAGAAAACGCACTGGCTGGGTGGTTGTGGGGTGTGGTCATGGAATCTGGGGAGTTTCCGAGCAGGGCACATAAATGCAGAGGGTTTGCTTATACACGGCTGTGCCTCTGACAGATGTCCCCCAAAGAGCTGCTGGGGGCTTTGGACACCACTGTCCAGTGGAGGTCGCAGAGGAGTGGGAAGAAGCATGAAGCAGGCTCTCCACTGACGATTCTTCTCCATTAGTCATCGCCTGGGTACAGCTGGACACGGCCAGGTGCCCCCATAGACTGCTCACTCTAAGCCTGTCATTGAACCGGGTTATTCTTACCCAGGGGGTCCCATGAACTTTACGGCTGTGCTCTCCAGTGGCTGGCTGTCTTTAGATGAATGGGGACTAGATCTCAGGCCCAGGACACATAAAAGGCTGTTTGGTTTTGACCTTGATAGAGGCCTATCGGGGAAGGAAATGAAACTGGAGGTGGGGTTGGATTCTGGGAATGGGGTGGGAGGATAAAGAAGGCAGGGATAGGAAGAAGGTGAGAACCGTGGTAGAGGTGGAAATTGAGCTAAAGCTAGAGATGGGAACTGGGCATGGTGGCACAAACCTTTAGTCCCAAAATTCAGGAGGCAGAGGCAGAGGGATTTCTATGAGTTCAAGGCCAGCCCGGTCTGCATAGTAATTTTAAGCCAGCTACATAATGAGACTCTGTCTCAGAAAAAGGGGGGGGTGGAGACTTAGGACTGTAGCTCAGTTGCTAGAGTGCTTACCTAGCATACATGGAGTCCTGAATTTGATCTCAGCACCATACAAACCTGGCATGAGCTCACTTCCAGTACCAGCACTCAAGAGGTAGGAGCAAGAGGATCAGGTCATCCTCTACTTCATACCAAGTTCAAGGAGTGCTTCAATGACATGAGACTCTGTCTTGAAAAGATATGGAGGCGAAGATGGAGAGAGAGGTGGAGGTGGAGGTCAAAGAGGGGATGGAGGAGGGATGGGGAGGGAGGAGGATGGAGGTGGAGGCAGAAGTGGAGATGGAAAGAGAGATGTGGATGGAGGCAAAGATCAGACAGAGACAGCACTGAAGGCAGAGGTGGGGCCAGGCTGGGCCTGTGGGTGGATGGAAATTCAGATGGAAGCAGAGAGGGAGTTAAGATGGAGGTGAGGACGAAGATGCATGGAGACAGGAAAAGAAGTGAGGATGGAGGTTGGGATGGAAATTTATTGAGGGAGATCAAGGGTGAAAGGACACTGACAATGAGCCTAGGAAGCAGGGGTCTGTCTAGGACAGAGGGCTGGGCCTAGTCAAGGGAAGGGAAGGAGAAGGGACACAGCGACAGAGTGGAGACAGCTTTCTGGCTGCACTCAGCCTTCCAAGGGGCGACAGGGGGCATAATGTAGAGTGACATTCTCCCAGGGCACGGTGCCTGGGAGATGCTGGTGGGCAAGTGTCCACTGATGCTGGCAGCTCCTATGTGTCATCATCCATACAACCGTTGTGGTCTTATGAGCTCGACTATCTGTTCACACATGCTCAGAAATGCTGGTGGGGGAGGGGGAAAGGGATGGAGCACAGCTCCCATGCTCTGCATGGATCAGATGCAGGGCTCTAGAACAAGATGTATCTGTATGTATAGGAGTGTGTGTGCATTTGTGTATGTGCATAAGTGTATGCGTGTGTTCATGAGTTTGTGTGCCACTGTGTATGTGCATGAGTATATGTATGTGTGTGAGTTCATGAGTGTGTCTGCCATTGTGTGTGCATGATTATGTGTACATCTGCGTGTGCATGAGTGTGGGTATGTGTTCATGAGTGTGTGTGTGCGCACTGCTGTGTGTGTATCTGTGCATGTGCATGAGTATATTGTGTGAGTGTGTGCATGAGTGTGTGTGCATCTGTGTGTGTGCATGAGTGTGTGTGTGCCTCTGTATGTGTGCGTGAGTGTGTGTGCCTCTCCCCAACCACCTTGCAATGTTTTTTTTTTTAAAGCTTAGGCCTTTGAAATTTGGTTTGCTCTTTACACTTCCAGCACTTGGAGCTTGAACACGCACCATTTGGGGTGCTTGAATGCTACAGGGTTTGGGTGACTGCTGTGGTCAAGCGTGCACACATCAAGCACTTCATGGTCTCCTTGCTAAACTACATACAAGCAGAGACCATGCCAGCCTAAAACAAAGAAAACTAGCGGGGGGGGGGGGTAGCTGCCAGCAAGGGCAGTTATCGCTATTATTGAGGATACTTCCTACGTATTTTTGCATGTTCTATTTATTGAATCTCCACAAGGCTCCCTCCATTTTGCAGGCAAGCAAACACAGGGAGAAAGTTTAGGTCACCTGCCCAAGGTCACACAGCTGACAGGTATTATGGCTGGTCTCTGAATCTTGAGTGCTCTGGAGCCCACAGCCTCGAGTGCTCTGGTCTGGAATCCACAGCCCATCATAACACCCTTCTTTCTAATGAGGCAGGGATGCGTGTGTATTTCTGGGGTAGAGCACTTGGCCGGCCTGCAGGGGGCTCCAGATTCCTTCACGAGCCTGGCAAAAATGAAGTGGAGCCAGCAGCACTCATTAACACGACTGGTGGGCGTGTCAGGGGCCCTAGAGTCACGTCTCATTTACTGCTTGAGCAGTTCTGTCAGGCATGGTCTCCTCAGTGTGACCTCAGCAAAGTTGGCTGTGGCGGTGTGAATGAGACCGGCCATCACTGACCCATGTTTGAATCCTTGGTCCCTAGTTAGTGGAACTGTTCAGGAAGGATTAGGAGGTGTGGCTTTGTTGGAGGAGGTGTGTCACTGGGGGTGGACTGTGAGGTTTCAAATGCCTCCTGTTATTCCCAGTGTGCTCCCTGCCTCCAGCTTAGGCTTTGAGATGTGAGCTCTCCACTGTTCCTGCCACCACACCTTTGCTCCGCCTTCATGGACTCAAACCCTCTAGAACCATAAGCTCGGTTAATACCTTCTTTTATCAGTTGTCTTGGTCATGGCGTTTTACCTCAGCAACAGAGAATTAGCTGATCCAGGGACACAGGGGAAGGGGTGATTTTGGAGGGTCACCTTCCCTTTCTGGTGCTGCAGCATTCTGGAGGGTGAACTTTAACCAGCACAGCTTGTAGGTAAAGATGAGAACGAAGCTGGGAGGTGATGATAACGGTGGAGGTAGGGGTGGTGATGGAAACGGGGCCGAAGATGGAGATGGTGGCTAATGGAGGTACAGATGGAGGTGCAAGAAGAAGAGGGGGTAGGATATGTCAGAGGGACACTAAAGGTGGCAGGAACCACAGACAGTGAGCTCAGGGGACAGTATTTCAGACTGAACTCTGACTGGAGAATCCTTGGCTTTGGGGCAACAGAACTAGAAGCAACTCCCTAGAAAACTGGACCACCAGGCTTCTGGAGATGCTGCAAAGTCAGGGAATGAGAACTCTCAGCAACTGGGGTTTGCATTTGGGCAAAGGGGTACTGCAGACGCCAGCCCCTTTGAAGGCTGGGTTAGCTGCCCGAGAATCTGGACTCCGGGTCAGGCATTGATGGTGTTCAGTTTTAGTCTCAGCACACAGAGGCAGAGGCAGGTAGATCACTAAGCATTCAAGGCTAACCTGGTCTACATAGACAGTTCTCACTCAGCCAAGGCTTCATAAGAAGACCTTGTCTAAAACAATCAGAGAGTCTAAGCTGCAGGGCCAGGTTGCCGCCATTCAGATCTCGGCTCTACCTCACACTGACTACATAAGCTGGGGTCTCTTCACACATCTCACGGTTTCCCGTCTGTAGAAGGGGGAATAGCGCCACCTCCAACCCTCAGGCCAACGGTGAGGCTGAGGAGTGGGCTCACGGAAGCTGGCTCTCGCTGATTCTTGCTGTACGAGCGGGTTTTCAGTGCCGTTCTGTAAAAGTTACACTGCGGAGTTTGCAACTTCTGGGTAATTGAAGTGTTCTGGTGTGCGCTTCCGTTCCCCGAATTCCTACCCCACTTACCATCTGTTTGGAGCCTCTTCCAACTTAATTACAATTCTCCATCTATTGTTCTCGCAAGCTCCCCGCTCGCTTCCCTTCTCTTGCCCCCAGCATGTGTGGCTGCCTGAATGAAATGATGCCTCATACCTGGCTCCGTCTCACTGGGCCCTGAAACCGAGCGGCCCCATGCTTGCCACCCTCACCCACCAATGGGCTTCTCTGCACTCTGTCTGCCTCCTGGCTGGATGCCGGCAATGGGCCCCTGGCACCAAGCTCCACACCTGGCGGGTGTCAGGAAATGCTTGCTGAACTTAATTAAACTCAACTGGGGTGAAAAGCCCCTGCAGGAAGGCAAGGTCTCCAGCCTCTCTCGTTGTATGCTGCATGCCGCCCCCTGCCCCACTAATCAGTGTGCACAGGCCCAAGGCCAGGGAAGCAAGAATGGAAAGCCGGCCCCAAGCAGAGTTCAAAGATGATGCCTCTGGTAGATGCCAAGGAGGTCGGGAAATCACAGGGAGAACTATCTTAAGGCTGAATTCCCGGCATAGAGCCTTGCTGTTCCCCTAGCTCAAGTTCAGACTCAGGACCACATCTACTGAGCGCTGTTCCCAAGTAGCAAAGTGGCGGTCAGAGGCTCACAGTGTGGGAATGTACCCAAGACATAAGGGTGGTGGACCGGGATGTGGGCAAGGGGAAGAAGGGGAGCAGGTGAGAAGGAGGCTGCTAGCCACACTCAGCCGGGTTCCAGGAAGGGAGAGAGAAGCCCCCCAGCTTGGGGTGACTCTCAATCACTTGCTTAGCTCATTCCCAGCCCATGAATGGAGGCTACGCCATTGTCCTGTTCAGCCAAAACCCTTCCTGTGCTTTCCGTTTCTTCAAAATGAAGTTGTTACAGTGTCCCTGCTTTCAAAACTTTCAGTGGCTCACCACTACTCTCAGCCAAGAGAGGAAAGAAAGAACTGGGTGAGCTGGTCACACAGCTTCCTGGCATTGGAAGCAGAGGAAGAAGGGATGGAGGCCTTGATCTACAGCAGTTGCTGATGTCATGGTATAAAGACACCCACAGGGAGTGGGCAATGGTGGCGCACGCCTTCAATCCCAACATTTGGGAGGCAGAGGCAGGCAGATCCCTGTGAGTTCGAGGCCAGCCTGGTCCACAGAGTGAATTCCAGGACAGCCAAGACTGTTACACAGAAAAACCCTGTCTCGGAAAATCTAAATAAATAAATAAATATAAATAATACCCACGGGGACCTGTTTCAAGTTGGTAACAGTTCAACAGCTGGTTCACAAATTCCTGAAAATACCATAGGCGTCTGCACAGGTTGGAGCTGGTTCCAGGCAATGAGCAAGCTGTCACTCACCTGGCCCTCCACTCCAGTCCACCACTAGGCCTTTGCATGTGTTTATTCTGTCTTCCTGCAAACAGTTGCTTCCTTGAATCACAGGACAGGGTGGTTTCTCTGGCAGTGACTCCCCGGACCTCTTCACTGGGGCAGGTCCCCTGCTGTACTAGGATGCCATCTCTAGGATACGTCCTACCACGCCAATCTTCATGACCTCTTGAGTGCTCTGTATTTCTTCCATTGGGCCTAAAGTTCTAGGAAGCAGGGCCCTGCTCTGTGTCCCCAGCGAGAGTCGCCACGCTTGCTGTCGTCAGCCCCGCAGCAGCCCCTTCCTTTTGTGGTGCCTAGCAGGACTCTTTCTGAGTCCCCCCAGCTGAGTCATAGTCTCCTATTCTTCCCTTTGGAAGCTCCTCCCACCTCCATCGAAGTTGTGGCTGCTGACACACCTGCCCCCTTCAGTCGGTACCAGGCCCAGAACTTCACTCTGGTCTGCATCGTGTCAGGAGGGAAGCCAGCGCCCATGGTAAGTGCTTGGGGCCCAAGTCCTCAGTTGGCCAAGACTCCTGCTCCCTGAGACCTCTTCGGGTACCACTTCTGTCCACAGACAGGAAGCGGTCTGCTCAGCACCTCTCTCATACCCTCTGCCCCATCCTGCAATTCTGGGTCTTCACAATAAGGATCTTCCAGGAGGGCCCACCACCCAGTACACTCTGAGTACCCTAGATTTTTGAGGGGGATAGGAAACAATGAATGGTGTCATAGGGGGATGGGGAACAATGAATGGGGTCCAGAGGGGGGAAGGAACTTCTTCATAATCTCCCTGATTTTCCATAGAGATGGGTTCCAAGTTCATGTTCTCACCTTGACTCACCGCTCCTCCCAAACCTCCATGGGGTTTAGAAAGCCCCCCAAAAGGAAGAGAGGAAAGGGGAATGGAGAGAGAGAGAAGGGGGCAGGAGAAAAGACAGAGTGGGGTTTTCTCAGTCATGCAGAAGGGTGAGCACCCATGAACTCCTCCTCATCTGAGCATGCTTGTGGGCACACCAGTCAATCCTCAGGACTGATCCTAAGCAGGGTTCCCCCTCCCCGTCTTAGTTTGGATACAAGCCCGAGGAGTTTACTTAAAGAAACCTCATGTGGCCAACTTCTAATGTGAGGACATGAAACCCTCAAAGGTCACTGGGGCATCTCTGTGCACCCTGCCCAGAATCTTGGAGCTACATTTGGAGGAAATTTTACCCTGGGCATTTTAGAACGCTCTAATCCTCTACCCAGTGAGATTCACATGTTCCTTGGATTTAATGGGGTGGGGATGGGGAACAGATAGGGCTGGAGCAATGAGGACCTGCAGTTAGAATCCAGATGGAGAGGTAAGTGACCTCCTCCTTCCCAATATGACCATTTCTCATGTGCTGGCCAGTGGTAGGACCTGAGGATCTGACTAGCCCCTCTCAGAACCTGAGATGCCAGAGCCAGCTGCAGGATAGGGGAGTGGCTATGTGTAGAGAGGCTCCGTGGGGAGGGTGCAGGAGTACAGATGGGGGCAGGGATCAGGGGTACCGAGACATGGGGGCCTGGGGTGAGGGTACAGGACACAGAGGTCAGTGATATAAGACATGGAGGTCAGAGGTCAGGGGTGCAGAGACATAGGGGTCTGGGGTAAGGGTATATGGCACTGGGGATGGGGTTTAAGACATGGAAGTCAGGGGCCAAGGGTGCCGAGACACAGAGTTATAGCCATGAGATCACTAGTGAGTCATGGAGGCATCGTGGCCAGAGCTCAGTGGGCAGGTTTTGAGTCACGCTGCAGTCCCAAGCAAGCAGATGACAAAGGTGGCCTCAGAGCCACAGAAGGCTGAGGTCACAGTTCACGAGTCTCCCCAAGTCTCCCCATTAGAACCCACAAGGATTCCAGTCTCCCCCAAATCAGGAAGGCTGGTCTTTCCTCTAGAAAAAGGAGGACCAGAGGGGAGGGTTTCCTGGCCCTGGAGCTATGGGAGAGCAGCCCTTTCCCATCTCTCCACCTGGCTATCACTTCAGACAGTAACAAACGCCCCCTCTTTCGCTCTGTTCTTCCTGGCCTCTCCTCCCTTCTCATTCTCTTTCCTCCCCCTCTCTGTCTATAATGAGAGATCCTCATTCCCTGACATTCCTGTCTGGAGCAGCAGAACTTGAAAGCAATTCTTTGATATAAATTACAAACCTACTTTTGAAGCACTTTTCAGAAAAACAGCGAGAAGAAAAGCAAAGAAAGGGGAAGGAAAAAAAAAAACCAAACCCCCAAAGTGGACCATTGTGTGCAGATTTTTCAGTGGGGTTTTAAACTCTGACAGGTCCTCCACACCCGCATAGCACCCCTACCTACTCCCCAGCCCCTCCCCTACCTACCCATCCCCAGGCTTCTCCTCTCACACCCACAGAGTCCCTGGAGTCCCTGATCGTGACATGGCGCCTCCTGTTCTCTCTCCCTGTCTCCTATTGATTTATTTATAATGATTTATTAAAAAAATACACCCAATCCCCGAAGGCCTCTGGGTGCATGTACCAAAATAAGAAGACAGCAAATTAAATTAAATGCCTCCTCTCAAAACTTGAATTCCCTATTAGAAGAGAAAGGGAGACTACGGCTTCCTCGCCTCACGCCCCACACCTAGCTCTCTCCCACACAGGTACCTGCTTTCTGCATAGCAGCATAGCAGTTCTAAGTTGCCAAAGTGTGTGAGCAGGCAGAACACACACACACACACACACACCTTTTCCTGTTTTCCTTGTCTCATCGCTCATTCCTTCCTCATCCTCATGCCCCCGGGGCAGCCATGGACCATGCTGGAGCCCAGGTGGTAGCTAAGTGGCATCTAAAACCAACCTCCCCATGTGACTTCATTTAAGGCCCCAATTGTTCCCTGGAGTCAATCGTCTTATTTCTCTTTACAAATGGGGAAACTGAGGCTAAAAGGCTCCCCCCCCCCAGCTTGTCAGTAATGGTATTAGGCTGAGCCATCTCTCTCCAGCCCTGTGTGTATTCCCATCATGCCTTAGCTCTCCAGGGGAGGAGTGAGGGAGAAGAACCGGAATGAAGAACAGGAATGGGAGGCCCAGGCTCTTCTGAGAGTCCATTCGGAGAGGAAACCATCAATTCATTATCCCTTCCCTTGTCCTGCCTGCAACTATAGGTTTATTTCAAACGGGATGGGGAGCTGATCGATGCAGTACCCCTGTCAGAATTGCCGGCAGCCAGCTCCGGCCCCCTCCAGGACAGCAGGCCCTTCCGCGGTCTTCTGCATCGAGATGTGGACGACACCAAAATGCAAAAGTCACTGTCCCTCCTAGACACGGAATACCGGGCTGGACGTCCCTACACGGAGCGCCCCTCACGCACTCTCACCCAGGACCCCAGCCTTTTCGTGCAGCCCACCACGGAAAACATCCCAGAGACAGTAGTGAGCCGCGAGTTCCCCCGTTGGGTACACAGCGCAGAACCCGTCTACTTCCTGCGCCACAGCCGCACCCCAGGCAGCGATGGCACGGTGGAGGTGCGGGCCCTGCTCACCTGGACCCTCAACCCGCAGATCGACAATGAGGCCCTCTTCAGCTGTGAGGTCAAACACCCAGCGCTGTCCATGCCCATGCAGGCGGAGGTCACGCTAGGTAAGACTTAGACATAAAGGATATCCAGGACTCACTCCCGCGGTGAATGGGAGAGCCTGGGCTAGCCTTTGTTTGTACCTAGACTGCCCTCGGTCTCTGTTTTCTGGCCTGAAACAGGTCCGCAACCACCGTGTAACCCCATACTAGGAGCCCAGCTTGAATCCCTGCAGTACCCTGGATGGCCACTGAGGGCGCTGTCCTTACTCCTATCCTTTAGCTGATGGACCTGGGTTTTCCATGACTTTGGTGAGTTAGTTGGGGCTTTTTATTACACCCCCAGAGTCCACTTCCTTAATCACTGCCTTAGTGTAACCTACCTAGGATTGTGGTCAAGGGAACAATGAGTCATGAGTGTGGCCTGGCAGAATGAAGGCCCCAGTACTCTAAGAAAGGCTATGAAGTGAACAAAGCGGTAATTGGGGCACAGAATCCAAACAACACCCAGCAGGGATTTTGACGAGCAGGTTGGGCTTGTCTTCTGCAGTAGGCCTTCCTCTCACCTGCATTCCCTTTCCAGGGATGCCTCCAGGAAGCCTGCTTGGGTCTCCCTGGTCCCTCCAGTTGGCTGCTTCTCTTTCAAGGCTCTCTCCCTGGGTTTGTGACTCTCTGGTGAGCAGCCTTGCAAGCCATCTCAGTATGAAAATACTTTCTTCCCATTGGTCAGGGCTACTCACTTTCCCACGGTCTCCTCATGTCCGGGTCACCACCCGCCAGGCCACGAGGCTTCAGAATGCTTCCCAGACCTGCCCTGTTCGTCCTTTTCTCGTGACCACCCACCCAAGCACTGTGCACCCACCCCTGGACTGCAGCATAGCCTCCAAACTGTCTCTCTGCTTCTGGCTTTTGTTTTGTTTCGATTTTGGTTGTTTGCCTTATACTACTCTTCATCCCTACTGATCTAGTTAAAAAAAAAAATAAATCAGCTCAAAACCTAGGTAAGAGCTGCCCAGACCCTCCGGTGTAGACTCTAGGCTGATGCAGAGAAGAGAGCCCAGAAATAGACCTGCGGGCAAAGTCGATTGATTTTGACGGAGACCCCCGAGGCTGTTCGGACAGTAAAGATGAGTTCTCTAGCACATGGCCCTGGAACAAGAGAACATGAGAAAGGGAGGGGCGGGCCTGGCCCCTGCCTGGCACGCACACAGGTTAACCTGAGGATGATTGATAGACTCCAGTGTAAAAGCCAGTGCCATGAAACTTCTGGAACAAAATGGAGAAAAATGTTTTATGGAGCCGAGGTAGCCAACATCCCTTAAAGCAATCGTAAAAAATGAAAACACTAGAGGAAAAATTGAAAATTGTTTGATGGGACTGAATCAAAATTCAAATCTTTGGCTCATAAGAAAACATCCCCAAAAGAATGCAGAACAAGGGGAAATTCTCTCAGTCCTCTGTGAAACATTGGTACCCAGGATGCGTAAAACAAAAACCTAAGCCAGGCAAGGCGGTGCCAGCCTGTTATCCTGGCATTTAGGAGGTGGGGCAGGAGGATCAGAAGTTCAGGGTCATCCTTAGCTATGTGAGTAGCTTGAGGTCAGTCTGGGCTACACAAGACATGTCTCAAAACAATATTAGAAACAATAAAAAGAGAAAATCTTATAAAACCAAAAGGCACCAGTAGATACATGAGAGAACCAGGATTTGTTTTCAGTAATGGAGATCAAACCCAGGGCCTAACGTGCGCCGGATATGTGCTCGGCCACTGACTAAGCCTCATCCCCAGCCCATGACATCTGGCTTTTAAAGTCCCCTATAGACATATTAAAACACTGACTCATCAGGGAAATGGAGACTACAGCTTCAATGAGATAGCATGTGTTACTGGATTTGGGTAAACTTTTAAAAATTGCCAATACCAAATGCTGATAAGGCTGCAGAACCATCAGAACACTCCTACATCATTCATGGAGTATAAAATGGTACTGATCCTTCGAAAATCCAAATATTCAAATCCAAATATCATATTCAAACATGATAAACACCTTACTCCCAAGACCCAACAATTGCATATGGAGGGATGGTTGAGTAGATGGATAGATGGATGGATGGATTAGGAAGATAGGTGGATGGATGGGTGGATGGATATATTGAGAAGGTGGATGGGTAAATGGATGGATTGTAAGGTTGGATGGATTGATTGGACTGAATTTATGAATAGGCATAGAGGAAGGAAGGAACGAGAGGAAGGATAGATAGATGGATGGATATGCTATATGGATAGATGAATGGACAGAGAGGTTGGATGGATGCATAAATGGATGAGTAAGTGGAAAGGTGGGTAGTTGGTTGAGTGGGTAGATGATGGATGCATAGATGGGTAGATATGATGGATAGATGAATAAATGAATGAAGTGTACATAGATGGATGGATGAATTAATGATAGTTGGGTAGATGATGGATAATTGGGTAGATGTAGATGATTAGGTAGATGGGGGATGGTTGGGTAGATGGTAGATGGTTGAGTAGATTGTGGATGGTTGGGTACATGGTGAATGGTTGGATAGATGTAGATGATTGAGTTTATGGGGGATAGTTGGGTAGATGGTTGGATGGATGGATGGATGGTTGGGTAGATTGTAGATGGTTGGGTACAAGGGGGGTGGTTGGGTAGATGGTGGATGATTGGGTAGATGGTGGATGGTTTGGTAGACTGTTGGATAGATGGTAGATGTTTGGGGAGATAGATGGATGGTTGGGTACATGGTGGATGTTTGGGTAGATGGTGGATGGTTGGGTAGATGGATGGATGGTTGGGTAGATTGTACATGGTTGGGTACAAAGTGGATGGTTGGGTAGATGATGGATGGTTGGGTAGATGGTGGATGGTTTGGGTAGATGGTAGATGGTTTGGTAGACTGTTGGGTAGATGGTAGATGTTTGGGGAGATAGATGGATGGTTGGGTACATGGTGGATGTTTGGGTAGATTGTGGATAGTTGTGTCATTTGTGAATGGTTGGGTAGATGGTGGATGGTTGGGTAGATGGTAGATGGTGGATGGTTGGATACACAGAAGGGAGAACTGAGTAGATGGAACATGGTTAGGTAGATGTACAAGTGACTGTCTTAATGGGAATCTGGAATTCCATGGAAGTCTGAGAGGAGCCTTTTCTTGAGTCCACACACGCCATCCTCACAGACAGCAAGATCCCACAGGTGGGGGTATAATGGGAATTTCTGCATTCCTTTGAGCCAGGATTTCACTCTGTGGCCTAATCCCTCTCCCCATTGTCATTTTCAGAGTTTCTCTTAGGCAGGTGATGAATAGGTGAACAGACAGAGCTGGCACTCCACACCACAGCCTGAGAGGGCCTGGGCTCTCATTCTGTTCTCTAGCTGGGGTGAGAGAAGCGAACCCCAAAACTGCTGACACACCTCTGCTTGGAACTCTGGGTTATGCTCTCAAAGCAGGCAGGGGACCAGGCATTTCTTGTCAGGAGCTGCAAATGGACTTCCTGGTGGTGGTGGGATGGGATGGTGCAAGCTGCTGGCAAGGGGCGCCCAGAAAGCCCTGACAGGGGTGAGCGGGAACTCCAAGATATGCGCAAGCATCCCTGTTCAGGGGAGCTCAAAGGGACAAGAGTGTAGCAGACCCCTTCCTGGCCACCCTATGTGCTCCTCAGGGTCAACTTCACATAGGAGCCACTAGAAACAGCACAGAGCAGCCTAGAAGGCTGTGTGACCTGCTGCCTAGTTGCCCTGGACTCTTGAGCCTCTCCTGAAACACTTGACCTCCAAGCCCTGCCTTCTGCTCCAAGCCCTTCCACTCCCTCTGCTGGTTGACACGGGCAGTGACGCAGACCACCCCGGGTCATACCATCCCCAGGGTTTCCCATCTGCAAACCTACCTCCTCCACAGCACCCAAGAGAAACTGGAGGAGGCAAGAATGTTCCTTAGCCTCTGTGCCTTCCTGGGCTTGCAGGACAATCTCTAAAGGCTGGAAGGTGAAAAGAAACCAAACATGAAGTATTGAATCGAAAGACGTCGGACAAAAGTCATAGAGGGATGGCTGATAGCTCAGAGGTGAAGTTTTGGGGGATGGCTCAGAGGCGGAGCCTTTCCACCCCCAAGTCTGCCATCTGCCAGAATAGACTAGAACTTCTCCAGTGTCCCCGGCCAGAGCTGCTTCCATGCAACTGGCAGGTGGATGCAGCAGCAGCAGCGGAAGCATCCTCTCCTCCCCTCACCAGGCTGCCCTCCCTCTCAGCAGGCCGGGCCCTTCCCTCTGCCCAGGCAGTCCTTCAGATGTCTTCCCTGTGGTTAATTAGTGGTTCCTTGGCCTTATTCTCCGAGAGCGAGATTGGCAGAGCCTGGAGCTTGCTCACATCTGCCTGCTGCTCTGATTTCCATTGTGAGCTAAGTGGGGACAGCCCTGGAAATTCTGTGGAGTCTGTCCCCAGCCCCGCCAGCTCTCTGGATGACCGTGTCCTCCATGCTTCCTCTGCTTGGAACCTTCCTCGTTCACCTCATTTTTCTGAGACACTGTGACTACCACACCCCCCACCAACACAAACACACACACACACACACACACACGAGCTGTGTACCACCTCCACTGGCACCCTGCACACACCACAGGTCATAGTTTGGCTGAGTCTGTTTGCAAATTAAATACCTCCCCCGCTAATGGATAAGTTGCAGACACTTGACTTTAATCATTGTCCCCTTTACTAGTCCCTAGCCCTGCTCCAAAGCCTGACATATGGCCAGCTCAGTAATTACTATTGAATGAGTGAACAAATGAATTAATGAGGGCGGGGAGTCAGGAAACATGTGTAATTGACTCTGCAGGGACCTCGGACAAGCCTCTTTATTATGCATGGGCCCGCCCCCCCCCCCGAAAAGAAGAGAAGCCCAGCCAGTCGCCCTCCCACAGGCGAGGGGTACCCAGGGCATCCTGTCTCCTCAGCACATACAAAGCCGCTGAGGAAGACTGGACTGGGCCCGACAGGACCAGAGGCAGGGAGAACAAAGGCTGGCTAGGGAGTGAGGTGGCAGCTTCACACAGTCCACGCACCCCCACCCAGAGATTCTGGGAAATCCCCTGGCAGTAGGATTCTGGATCAGGATCTTGGAGGTCCTGCTTCTTCCTCACTGGGTGACCTTTGGCAAATCACAGTGAACTCCCTGGGCCTCCGTGAACTCAGCTGGACAGAGGGGACAATGATGGATGGATGTCGTTATCTTTCTCCCCCACTGACGTGTGAGACCCACAAACTCAGGGACCCATGTGTTCCTGTGTGTCACTGAATCCCCAGATCCCAGTTGGGGTGGGGCACAAAAGAGGGCTGTAGGAAATATGGAGAGAGGCACCCACGACGGTTTGGGGAGGGGGATGAGTGAGCCTCCTTGGAGCTCCTGAGAAGCAGCCAGTGTCTAGAACACCAACCTCTGAAACTTGCTCTGCTTCCTGGCCCACTCCACTCTCCATGCTGAGCACACCCACCCACCACCCCTCTTTCTCTTGATACAGTTGCTCCCAAAGGACCCAAAATTGTGATGACGCCCAGCAGAGCCCGGGTTGGGGACACAGTGAGGATTCTAGTCCACGGATTTCAGGTCAGCCTCTCTATGGATAGCTGAGTGGAGTGGAGGGTGGGTAGAGACATCCAATGGGGACCAGCATTCCTGGCTTACTCTCCTATACCCACAAGCAAATGCAGTTCGCATCAATCTTCAGTCTTCACGTTTACTCTAGCCCCAACCCCTGAGAGTCCTCCCCACCTAGTCTCCTATTGGACAGGCTGTTTTCAATTTCCCTATTAAGCTGAGGATGATCTTGATCTTCTAACCCTCCTCCCGCCCCCTCTTCTGTGCTAGGATTATCAGCATGACAGTTTATCAGATGCTGGGGATGGAACCCAGGGCTTTGTGTGTGCGAGGCAAGCATGCTACCACCTCAGCTACACCCCCAGCCTCGTTCCCGGGGTTCTAAGGTGCTACCTGAAGCCTATTGGATGAGAATCGGGGCCTGGAAAGCCTCTGGCCTTCCTGTGTTGGCAGCGTGCGCCCCTGATGACTCCACTGTTTCCTGCTCTGACCCACAGAATGAGGTCTTCCCAGAACCCATGTTCACATGGACGAGAGTGGGCAGCCGCCTCCTGGATGGCAGCGCTGAGTTTGACGGGAAGGAACTGGTGCTGGAGAGAGTTCCTGCTGAGCTCAATGGCTCCATGTATCGCTGCACCGCTCAGAATCCACTGGGCTCCACCGATACACATACTCGGCTCATCGTGTTTGGTAGGGACCCCACAGGACCACCCAAGGATAGGGCTGGGCTCAAAGTCATCCTCAAAAGCCCCTTAAATTTGCCTCAGTGAGATAATTCCATTCACTGATTCTAATTGCAACAACTTTAGCATCAGAGAGACTTTAGGTTCGCATCTCGGCTCTGCCACTTAGCAGGCCTCATTTCCCCATCTGTAACATGGTCAGCTCTGGAGAGACTGAGGGGGAGCACCATCCCAGGGAGTGGGAGCACCATCCCAGTGCATGCAATGCCACATAGCGGGTACCTGGGGAAGGTCCTCCACGCTCAGAACTCAGCGCCACCCATTCTGCTTCTCTCTGCTTCTTTCTGACAGAAAACCCAAATATCCCAAGAGGAACAGAGGACTCCCGTGGTAAGTCTCCACCCTCAAGACTGCACCCTTAAAAGAGAGTGCTTTTCAAAGCATCTGTTGCTAAAGCCAACGTGTCTCCCCTGGTCCCTCCTTTCCTTCAGGAAGCCATCACCTCAGACAGGCAGGTCAAGGTTAGGCAAAGGCAGGCCCTAAGCAAGGAAGGCACTATACCCCCAAACAGCTAATGGGATAGCAGGGGTCAAGTGTGTCCCCTCTCATTGCTACCCAGACCCCAAGAAGCCGTGTTTGGTGCTGACCATGGTGTGGGTCTCTGACAACTCCATGGGACACTTAAGAATATAGAAGGGTGCCCCAGGCTGTTCCTTCAGCCACCCAACCTAGAACCACCCATGGGGTGCAGACACTAATCATACACAGTGAATCTCACAATTCTCAATGAAGCATCCCTTTCCTGGTGCCCACTGGGCCATCCTGATGGCCTCAGCCCAGCAGGCCTGCATGGGGAACAGGGCACTGGACTCATGGCAGCCTGCAGAGCTGAGGTTTGATCACCCGATGCTGCATCTTTGTTGGGAACCATTTTTCAACATCTGTTGAAACCCCCCATATTCACACCAATAGGCCCCCTGTAACACGCAGGCAGGCTGCAGCCGTGACACCACCTCTGCCCTCTCACAGGTTCTGCTTCTGGCCTCGCTGGCGTCCGGCTCACCCTGGTGCTTGCCCTGACAGTGGTCCTGGAGCTCACGTGAAGATGCCGCCTCCTCCTGACGCTCCAGTGGCCCGGCATCTCTGCGATCGATTTTCATTTCTTTTCTAAACTATTTCCAGTCTTGTTCTTAGTCTTTGCCCATGTCTTGGCTTCTTCACTGGGTTTAATTAAAACAAACGGACCAATTTTCCCCACCTTGGTGTGTGGCTCTGTCTTTCCTTAGTCTAGTAGTAGCTTACTGGGTACCCCCTGGCATCCAGTCTTGGGACAGGCATAGAGATAGAATGGCAAAGGAAATGGAAAGTTTGCACTCCTCTGAGGATGGGTGGACATGCAGCTCCTGTCTTATTCAGGCTTTTAAAAAGCCAGGTGTGGGAAATGGCTGTAGAAAATGTAACAGTCAGCTGTAGCCACAACAGTGCTGCCTAACAAGTCAACCCACGTCTTGGTAACAGACAACAGCTGGCATGGATACTTACTTATAGATAGCAGTGGTCCAGATGTCCTCATCCAGGCTCACTAGATAGCTTAGCTTCAGACAGCAGACCCTCCCCTCACTGCCTGCATAACCCCTGCTGCAGGCTACACTCCAGGCTGGCCTCTGGTCTCCACTATGGAGTTATGAAATTCCTTGTGTGTTTATCCTGGAGCTGGAGCTAAGGGCACAGCATCTACCTGACATCTGATCCTCTTTCCATGTGTATCAGTCAGCTTTCAATCACTGTAACAAAGCAGCTGAGATAATTTACCTATCAAGGGGAAAGGTTTCTTCGGGCTCTCAGTTCTGAAGATGCAAGCCTATAACCTGGTAGCCACATGACTTTGGGTCTCTCATGAGATCATGAGATCATACGTCATGGCAAGGGGCTATGGAGCTGCAGAGGCAATCCACTGGGATGCAGGGGTCAGGCGGAGAGGAGAAGGAAGAAACCAGGTCCCACATCCCCTCTGAGAACACATCCCACTTGTTGGCAGCCCCTCCACCTCCCAATAGGGCCATCCTAGGACCAGACCTAATTAGAACGTGGCAGAATCATCAGAATGTGAGGAAAACCTAAGCCTCTGCCTGGCTCATTGTGAACCCTGGTTGAGCCTAAGCACATCCCATGGCCAACGGAGAGAAGAGGTTGAGCCCACCCCAGGACCTGAGAGGCACCACGAAGATGATGGAAGATGGGGCATATCAGAAGCGGTAGGGTGACATGGGTTAGGGTGGGATGAAGTGGTATGGGATGGGCATGCTACAGTGAGCCTGAGTCTCACACCCTAAACACCCTGAAGATCTATCCGGAGCTCATGAACAGCCCAAGGCTGTTGAGTAACCTTCTCCCACCTCTAGTGAACACTAACACCCTTGCTCTATCGAGCATCCTGGATGAAAGAAGATGGCTCCAAGGCCACTGCCCCAAGCAGAATCATGAATCCCAAAGATGCCTATGCCCCGCCCCCAGCACATGAGCAGGGCTTGCTGATCTGGACTGGGTCTGATGGCTCGGAGCTGGATCTGCCTTTGGACCCTAAGAGCAGGGGGCTCTTTGGGGGTGGGCTGGCCCCCAGTGGCTTTGCCTAAGGTGACTCAGCTTTGTGCCTGGTGGTCTCTCAGGCTCCAAAAGGGTCAGCTCTGTGAGGGTGGAGGAACAAGAGAGCTGAAGCACACGGGTCTTGGGAGGCCCCAGGGAAACTGACACACCAACATTTCTATTGTATTCAAAATAAAACTAGAGCCCCCTTTGATGGGAGCTGAGAAGTCAATGGATATAGGGTCGAGAGCGGGGTAAGAGCAGTTGTGCAGGCTACAGCAGCCCTTAGTTCTGACTTGAAGTTTATGCTAGGCTTGGTGGTTGCAGGCCCACGATCCCAGCACTCAGGAGACTGGCTCTGCAGGACCAGGAGTTCAAGGCTATCCTCAGTTACATAGTAAATTTGTGGTTAGCCTCGGCTACATGAGACCCTATCTCAGAAAAGACCATCTGCCTTTGTATTTTACTTTCCATGTGTGTGCGTGTGTATGTATATTTGCACATATGCGTCCATGTGTGTTCATGTGCTCTCGTATGCGTGTGTGCAGGCTCACCCATGCCACAGTGATCCTGTAGAGGTCAGGAAAGAACGTCAGATGTGGGTCTTTGACTTCCACCTTGTTGAAGGCAAGACCTTTTTTCTTGTTTTCCTGCTTGGCTGGCCCAGAGCTTCGGGAGATTCTCCTGTGTGCTATGCCTGTAATCTCAGAGACTGCAGGCATTTACTACATGGTCGGCTTTTCATGAGCTCAGTGGTTTCAAACTCAGGTCCTCATGCTTATGTGGCTGGCCCTTTCACCCACTGAGCCACCTCCTCAACCCAACAGTCGGCCATTTACTTACTCACTTATTTAGATTTATTTACTTTTATGTGTCCGGGTGTTCTGCATGCCTGCCTGGTGCCCAAGGAAGCCAGAAGAAAGCATCAGATGCCCTGGAGCCAGAGTCACACACCCTGGTGAGCTGCCATGTGGGTGCTTGGAACTGAACCCGGGTTCTCTGCAAGAGGCTCAGCACTAGCAGCTCCCCCAAATCAGCCACTGAACTTGACATTCCAGAGTCTTGGCTTTCCTTGTGCCTTTTTTTGTCCTCATTTAAGCTCAAATTCTTCTGCCCACCGATTGGTGTTTGAAATACATTAGAAACAATGATTGATGTGGTAGATATTTACCTTCCCGAGTCTGGCCAGTCAGACAACAACAGTAGTGAAGTTGACAATTCTCTCAGACATCCATCTGTGTGCAAACATCCAAGATAGCTGAGCAGTCAACCGCCACACGGTACCGTCAGCCTCCTTCACCTACTTCCTTCTTCCTCGAAGTCCTGATTCGACTCACATGAACCAACCGACTGTCCCCCACCACCACTGCCACTGTCCAGCAATTCTATGTAAGGCCCCTACTTCCAGAGGTTTCTGTTTTCCAAAGAAATTTTAATACGTAGGTTTATTCTCTCTCCTTGCCTCCTTAGAGGGAAGGCCACGTAGGCGTGAAATTGGACTTGCTTCGCCCTATTAGCAGCAGGGTTGCTGGGCTCCACTGACCCCTGAAGTGCATCAATAGCTCAGTTGTGAGCAGATGAACCGTGGGAAGCATCAGTGGAGGACTTGGGGGCGGGGGGGAGCTAGCTGGGAGGCTCCAGGGCCGAGGCACCAGGGGTTGCCATCCGCTTTGGCTTTGTACAAGGACTGGTAGGCTGCTGTTTAGGGTGGGAAAGGGGAAGAAAAGGCCCAGCTCCAGCTGAGACTGTGCGTTCAGTCCCCCATGGGTGCCTTTATCTATCCCACAAACCCCAAGCCTCCCCAGTCAGGGCCTGGGCTGGACCAGAGAAGAAACCAGCCAGGTTGCGTAGGTTCTGCCATTAAGAAGCCCCATCCTTCAGAATGCTGGGCCCACTAGAAAGGCTGCACCCCATTTGCACTCCACCTTCTGTGCCATTGCTCCCTGGGAAGAGTAGAGTGAGAAGGGGACACCTACAGGGATGCAGTCCTGTGGGGGTGGCTTTGTCCTGAAGGATAAGAGGGGCAACAGAAGTCAGCCCTCCCCCTCCATGACGTGGCCTCACTTTGGCCCAGATACTTCAGCTGTGACCCACATGTGCAGGGGAGGAAAACCTCAGATTCCTGTTTTCTGTGCCCGAGTCCCCTTTGAAGCACGGAGAGTTCAGCTGGACTCGTAGCTGCTGCCACACCAGGTCCCAGTGAACCCATCCTTCCCCATTCACCAGCCACAGTTCCCTGAGGCCCCTGCTGCTCTCCTGCCCTGGGCTCCTGTCACCACAGATCCCCCGTGATCTTCGGGGGATTTCAAGTGTGTCCAGCAGGTGTAGGGATGGCTGCAGACGCATCTCTAAAGTCACACCTGAGAAGGGTAACCAAGCTTCCTTTTCTCTTCATCTCTGAGTTGGGCTCATGAACAAGTGCCACGAGTATGTGCAGCTGCCACAGTCACACATAGTGGGGGAGGTGCTTCTAGGCCAGCTGTCCATACTCAGCACCTGGGGTCCCCTCCCCACTGGAGCAAGAATTCGGGGACATTCGTGACCTGTATCCCTCTGTTGTCCCTTCCAGACCGGAGCCTGGAACTTAGTTTCTGGCTGCCTGCCTGCTGCACACCTGTGGCGGCTGTCCCTCCTCAGCCCAGGACAGCAGCCTCTGGACCCACAGGCCCACTGCGATTCAGAGTCACCTGCTCCATCACCCCAAGGCCCCTACACATAGGCGCCGCTGGCTTCTTTCATACTACCTAGGGCTTTTACTAGTCTTCTAAAGGTGACTGTGACCCTGGCTACAAACTCCACTCTGAGTTGCCTTGTCTGTGGGAGACACAGAGCAGTGAACAAGGCTCTAAGGACTCCACAAGACAGCCACATAGGACACCCCGTGATCCAGAAAAATCTGTGGGTTTCGTTAAGAGTCTATGTATACATAGCACAGAGGAAACAAAAACCAGGGTCCTTGGGATTTGGCTATGCCGTGGGAAATGACAAAGCTCGAACTTGGGCTTGGACATTTCCACTCAGGCAAGATGCTTAGGCCAGTGCTGGGAACACCTGCTTCCTGAGCCCAGACCTGCTGGTGGAACCTGAAGGGCAAGGGAGGTGGGTGAAGGCTGGCAAGAGAGTGAGGGGAAAATGAGGAACAGGCTGGGTGGGGATGTGGGAGAGGCAAAGATGGAGAGAGGATATCAGTCACCAAGGGGCTGTTGGGGCATCGTGAATCAGGCCGTCCTGGGTCAGTTACAGAGAGAGCTGGATTCTTGAACGCATGAGGAGTTTGGGAGAAAGGTGCCACCTGAGCTCCAGGGGACAGAGAGTACAGACCGATCAGCATTGAGGGAAGTGCCAAGAGAAATGGAGAAAGCAGGAGACAGAACTGAGACAAGGGACAGAGCTACAGAGATAGAGGGGCAGAGAGTGCCAGAGATAGGAGAGCACAGACTGGATGAAAAGGAGAGACTTGAGCAGCATGCATAACCAGCAACCCCGAGCTCCTGCCCCTGGGACATCTTCCACTGTGATGGTCTGTAACTCCGAATTTTGAGCTAAAATAAACTCTCTTTCCCTTAAATTGCTTTTGTCAGCGTATTTTATCACAGCAATGCAAAAATAAATAAATAAATAAATAAATAAATAAATAAATAAATAAATAAAAAGCAGAGACACAGGGAGATGCTGAAGAGAAAGTGAGAGAGAGCCTAGCCCAGGCAGGAGGGACAGAACACTCCCGTGCCCAGCTAAGATGGAACCCAGTTCTGACACCCATGGCCAGTGGAGGAGTGAGCTGGTGAGTGGAGCGTCCCAGAAAACACTCGGGCTGTCGTTTCAGGGATGGCTCTCTCCGTCTTCTCCAGAATGACAGCCCCAAGTGACGGGTGGATGATAATGGACACGTAAAATACACGCATGGCTTTTCCAAATGCCAAAGCTTAGTGCTCAACCTAAATGTCAACCAGCCCCGGGTCCACAGAGTTCCTGATCGTGGGTTGAGCCTCCCCTGCCCCTGCCCCTGTCTGCAGCTGTCTCCCTGGGGCCCAGCCCTGGATCTCACAATCTCCACTCCAGGCTCCCTGACCCCTTGCCTCTGGTTCATCAGACCTGAAGTTCCCAGAACCACAGATAAAGGACATTTGTGGAAAGTCTTTCTAGAAACCAGTGGGCTCTCCCAGTCTGCCTTGAGGGAAAGTCCTGTAAGCCCTCAGGGTTTGCCCTTCTGTGAGAGGAGCAGGCAGCCCAATCACGGCACAGACTCACCTGTCTGTGAATCACAGTAACCGCCAGCTCTGCTACTCATCCCACAACCTCCTTTCTTCGCCTCCCTGTGCCTCTGTTTCCTCTTCTGTGAAAGTGGGGTGCCCATGTTCCTGTCACTGCCCTCAGAGATCTCAGAGAAGACATGAGGCCAAAGCATTTCTTGCCGTGCCCAGCAGTCAGTGAGGACACAGCAAACATGAACTAGTGTAATCTGTACTGAACGACAGGGAGCCATGGGTACCTCATCAGAGGGATGAGGTGGGAAATCTCAGAGAGAGCAAGCAAGCCGCCTGCCCAGGTAGACAGCTGGGCACAGGAGAAAGGGCTGACGACAAAGAACTGAGCAGCTATGGGGATGAGGAAGGAGGTAGTGCGGGGGGGGGGGGGGGGGGACTGATGGAGGGTGGGGTGACCTTGGCCTTCACCGAAGGAGGATGACAGAAGAGGTATACACAGCAAGCCAGTCAACAAGCCAGTCTTGAGGGATATATTAGTCAGGCTTCTCTAGAGGAACCGAACTGAGAATGAATATATATATACCCAGCAATGGCTGTCTACCCAAGGAAGGTTCAAGAATCCAGTAGTTTAGTCCATGAGACTAAATATCTCCACCAGTCTTCAGCATATTCCTGAGTCCTATAGAAGTTGGGTCTAATGCAAGTCAAGAAATGGACTTGCCAGTGAGAGCAAGCAGGGAGAGAGAAAGACAGAGAGAGAGAGAGAGAGAGAGAGAGAGAGAGAGAGAGAGAGACCGTCTCCAATGTGCCTTCTTCCTTCTTTCATAGCAGGCTTTCAGAAGAACATGTTGCCCCTATTAAAGGTGGATCTTCCAACCTCAAAATATCGGGATTAAAAGTGGGTCTTCCCACTTTGGATAATTTAATTAAGAAAAAATAATTCCCCAGAGTGTTGCACCGAGCTGCTTAATTCCAGATGTAGCCAAGTTGGCAACCAGGAAGAGACATCACAAGTCCACCCCTGTCGATCTGATACACCATCATATCTCCTTATGCTATCTCCTTCCCAAATGAAAACAATAACCAGGTCATAATTATGCCTAACATGATATAACTATCACACATGCAATTGCAACCCCATTATATATTTAAATAGGTCATAATTATGCCTAACATATATAACTATCCCTTGTTCAACAGCAAATGCATTATAAATTTTAGAATAGGTGGCAATGCCCCTTGGGAGATATTCTTTTAATATCTCAAATATAACCAACCACTGATATTCCTTTAACTGCTGTTAAATTACATAATACATCAAAGAAAGAAAACACAAACATCTGTATAAACACATTCTTAATAAAATATGACAGACACACTCATGTCAACTATAATCCTTGTTTCCGCAACTGGTCACGTGACCTCAGCTGATATTTAGAACTATCTTCCTCTACTTCCCATTCTGTATTTCCTCCCCCCTCTGCAAGCACCTCAGCAGGTCATGTTTCCTTCATGGAGGAGTGACCCAAACCTTCATTCCTGAAGGGTCCGAGCCTTTTGTCATCCTGCCTGGATTAGGTCGTTGCAGTTTTCCACTGACTTCAATCACAGGGCACAGTAGCACCAAGAGACACCCTAAAGGATCTCCTGCACCCCAGACACCCTTCTTACCTCCATTGTGGAGAAGCAATCCAATTTCCCCCATGGTTATCTGGATTTATCACCCCTTCTAACACTTATTCCTCTCTTAACCTGTTGGCTTAAGGCATCAGAAGCCAAAGTGGCTAGGGCGAAGTCTGAACTTCAAGTTCAAGGGAATGTTTGCTGTGGTTCTTGACAAGAGTGCTCCCTTCTCTGGAACAAAAACTTCTAGGCCAGCAGAACTTAAGGTCTCAGAAACAGGAAGCAAAAATGTTCCTAGTGGGTCACTGGGGGTGATAGTGAGTGAAACGATTCCCTTTCCATCAGTTGATTCCTGGACTTGTGACTCCTGGCGATGGGAGAAACCAGACAGTATACTGGACTCTGATTCAGAGCATATGCCGCCTTCTGGAGAACCCTGGCCCAGCCCTCCAAGCTGCTGCCATCTAGTTAATATTGTAACTGTGTCTTTAAAAGACCATTCCAGCATCCCACCAGGCCAGGAGCTTCAGGATGGTGAGGAACACGGTAAGACTGGTGGATTCCATGATTGTGGGTCCATTGTTGCATTCTCTTGCTGTGAAGTGAGTTCAATGGTGAGAAGCAATACTATGTAGTATACCATGATGGTGTATAAGGCATTCTAGAGGTCCACAGATGGTGGCTTTGGCAGAAGCATTACATACAGGAAAGGCAAATCCATAACCAGAATAAGGATCTACTCTACTAAGGACAAAGAGTCTTTTCCATAGAGGAAGCGGTCAAATATAGTCAACCTGCAACCAGGTTACTGGCTGGACACCCCGGGCAATGGTGCCATATCTGGGGCTCAGTGTTGGTCTCCACTGTTGGCAGATCTGACACTCGGCAGCAGCTGTATCCAGGTCAGCCTTGGTGAGTAGCAGTCCATGGTGTCAAACCCGTGCATAACCCCCATCTCTGTCACCGTGGCCACTTCGTTCATGCAACCATTGGGCAATGACCGGGATGTCTGGAGAAAGAGGCTTACTGTCCAGAGAATGGACCAATCTATCCACTTGGTTATTGAACTCCTCCTCAACTGAAATCAGCTTTTGATGAATATTTACTTGGAACACAAGTGTCTTTACATCCTTCAACCACTTAGAGAGAACTATCCACGTACTACTTTCTCAGATGTCTTCCTCACCAATTTTCCAATTATGCTCTTACTAAGTCCCTGACTATCCAGCCAAACCATTGGCTACCACCCATGATTCAGTGAACAGCTGGACATCTGGTCGTTTCTCATTCCAGACAAAATGTATGAGCATTTTGTACTGCCTGAAGTTCTGCCCACTGGGATTTCCCTTAACTGGTTTCTTTCAGGGTTGTCCCAGAAAGGGGCTGTAATGTTACAGCTGTCCACTTGTGGGTGTTACCTGCCTAACATGCAGAACCATCAGCAAACCAGGCCCTAGACTTCTCTTTAGTCAACCGACTGTAGAGAACACCCCATGAGGCTATCTCTCTGTCTTCTGCAATGGCCATCTAGGAGAGCAAAGGGAGATGGGGGGGGAACCGCAACCCCTGCATCTTTCAAGTTCTTGATGGTGGCACTAATTTCTGCAGTTCCTCCAGGGATGTGAAACTGTTTTTTGATTCACTATGTTTCCTGGCAGAGGCAACTCTAAAGGGTTTCATTTAGCCTCTCCAACCACAGCAGCCCCCACTCCACAGGTCAGGGAACCAGTCTGAGAATTCTGCCAACTTCTAAGTGTGTCTGTCTTGGTTCTGCATTCTGGGACTGGGAAAACAGCCATGGGATGAGTTCCGGGATCCACTGGACCTACTGTGAGTCGGACTCCAGCCAAAACTCCATTAATCCATCGCCCGCCTCCACAAGCCCCTACTGTAACCGGAAGGCCACAGTGTTTCTTGGGGTCTCCCAGAATCAGCGTCATCAATTCAGAACCAGTATCCAACAGACCCCTGAAAGTCTGATAGTTTCCTTTCCCTCAGTGTACAGTTAGTTACCCTTGTAAAAGGCCTTGGAGGCCCCTCTGGGGAAGAAATGGAGAAAGGCCAACAGTAAAACTCTTAACGTTTGTGGCCAAGATCCCTTTTGCCATGATCCAGTGCCATCTTTCTTTCATTGGCTTGAGAATTTTCCTGTTGATACAGATCAAACAGAAATGCGGTAGGCTTCTTCTCTGTTTCGTGCCCAGAAACCCCATGATTCGTTAGCCAGTACCAAAGGTCCGCATGAGTCACGCCACCAAAGAATTCACTTTTCCTGGGCTGACCATTATAGGTTCGGCCATTATGGACAAAGATTCAACTACGCTGCCTATTAACGCTAACTACAATCACCTTGACTTAGAGAGTAAGCGCTACCACCTGACTCCTACTATTTCAGGGCCTAATTAAACCCATTGTGTTTAATTCACCCAGCTGAGCAGCAGCAACTCCAGCCTACGGTCTGGCACAAGGAAAAGAGCAACAAGAAGACTCTTCAAATGTGCCGGTGTCCTTTCACCATTTTGCATCTTGTAGGATTAGTGACGGGCATGTCTTCTGGGCCTTCCCATGGTGGAGGATTAGGTTTTACACAGGGTACCCACTCCAGCATTGCAACTTCCCTGAGCCTTAAAATCCCCTCATCAACACTAAGCCAAGGGCTATCAGGCATCTCCAACTCGTTTTCAGTAGGCCAGTTCTCAACAAACGCTCAGCCAGCCATTCACACAAACCATTGAGACCTTTTTCGTAACCGAGCAAGATTTCATATTAAACCTAGAATTTCTCCTCAGTTGGACCGGATCAACAAACTCTGCCTGGTTCAGTTTTATGTCCCATCTATCATTATTTTATAGCCTTAAATTCCATTCCCACGCACAATCCCCCAAATTCTGCTTGAATGAATCAGCAAACTCATTAAGCTCTTTAGTGTTGTAGTGTTCCTCCTCACGGACTACACTTTCTATCTTCCCTCCAGGAACCTGCTTCGCCTTGTGTCTGGTTATAGGTCTAGAGGCCACTGCAGGTGGGCCCTGGGGGACATCAGTATTACCTCAGCTGGCATCTCCTTCAGACAAAGTCACTGCTGGTTTAGCAGACAATGATGGATTAATTTCCCCAGTCAAAGGTGGCAAAGGCAGTATTTCCAGAGGTGGGGTGTGAGTACATCGCTGAGGGTGGAAAGACTACTTCCTCAGCTGAGATTAAATCCTTGAGAACCTGAGAAATCAGAGTTCTCAGCCTCAACAGGGTCCCCCCCACACACATCTCCATCCCAAGATACAGAACCCCACTCTTTCTCAATTAAAGCCCTCACTGACACTCTCTGAGGTTGGGACTTGAATTTTTGCTGTAATTCAGCCAACCTTATAATGAGGGCTTTGGTTTCATTTCTGCAACTTGAGCTCTGTGGGTGCTGGGGAGAAGATTCTCTTTCAGGGCACACTCAGAAAACTCTGGAGTCTAAAGTTCAGACTGTGCATATCTGGAGCTGTCAGCTGAGTTCATTGCTGTCCTTTGACATATCCTGAGATGCTCAAAGTTGGCTAACTTTATCATGGGGCCCTTTCTTTTCCTTTGTCAGTTTATCTATCCAGAGGTGCTGGAGTGACCAACCAGCGTCATCATTTTCCTTCTATTTCCACAAATTGTCAAATTTTTTTTCTATACAGAATGACCAAACCCATTGCCTCTCATAATTGGTGAATCAGGATAATGCTGTGGGAGAGTGCTCTTGGATACTGTAAAGATTTGTCACTCATATTGGTTTAATAAAATGTGGATTTGCCAATAGACAGGCAGGAAACATAGGTGGAGCGACCAGACTAAGAGAATTCTGGGAAGAGGAAAGGCAGAGACGCAGTCGCCGGCAGAGGAAGCAAGATGAGAATGCCTTACTGAGAAAAGGTACCAAGTCACATGGCTAAACATATACAAGAATTATTTATGGGTTAATGTAAATTGTAATCATAAGCCTGAGCTAATTACCAAACAGTTTATATTTAATATAAGCCTCTGTGTGTTTTTTTGGGACTGAATGACTGTAGGAACAGGCAGTACAGAAACTTCCGTCTACAGGATAATCAAATGTATTTGTGTCCTTAGGTTTGTACAATAGTCTACACCATGAGCTTTCACTAATCTCTTAGGAGTGGCTTCAGTAATTGTAAGTGTTGGTGTATTGGAAAACCTATTCCAAACACTTAAAATATCCATCCTTATACTTCTGTTGCTCTAGAACCATTTCTAATACCAAAATCTATTAGTCAGGGTTCTCCAGAGGAACAGAACTGATAGAATAATATATATTACTAGAATGACTTATGGGCTGTGGTCCAGTTAGTCCAACAATGGCTGTCTCCCAACAGAAGATCCAAGAATTCAACAATTGTTCAGTCCATGAGGCTGGATATCTCTGTTGTCTTCAGTATACACCAGAATCAGTAATATACCAGAAGAAGCAGGCTCTAATTCCAGTCAAGGAATGGACTTGCCAGTGAGAGCAAGCAGGCACACACACACACACACAGAGAGAGAGAGAGAGAGAGAGAGAGAGAGAGAGAGAGAGAGAGAGAGAGAAGAGAGAGTTTCCTTCTTCCATGTCCTTTATATAAGCTTCCAGCGAAACATGCGGCTCAGATTAAAGGTGAATCTTCCCACCTCAAAAGATCTGGGTTAAAAGTGGGTCTTCTCACTTCACATAATTCAATTAAGAAAAAAATTCCCTCAAGGTGTACCCAGGCACTTGGGTTTTAGTTAAGTCCAGATGTAGTCAAGTTGACAATTAAGAGCAGCCATCACCAGGGCTAAGAGACACCCCCACACCACAGCAGCATCCTGTAGCTCGGGAACTCATTTATTTCAAAGCAACTTGCACTCATTAGCGCTGACT
The DNA here is from genome assembly GCF_014885135.2 of Alexandromys fortis. Taxonomy (NCBI): domain Eukaryota; kingdom Metazoa; phylum Chordata; class Mammalia; order Rodentia; family Cricetidae; genus Alexandromys; species Alexandromys fortis. The sequence continues at coordinate 1,983,276 of NW_026067894.1, forward strand.
GTTCACGCTCTATCTCTATAGCTCTGAAGATGGACGATGGCCCCATATCTCAGACTCGTGAGTGACAGCTCAAAGAGGCTTGCCATTGGCTAAAGAACACAGAGCTGAACATGTGGGGCAGCTCTGGGATTGGACCTTCCTGTCTACCTGCACCACTCTAGCAGGCCCAGACACTGAAGCCTTACATGGCTGGGAGTGTTGGTCTGGCCTACCCTCAAACCAGACCTGGGATGAAGAAGCTGGCTTGGATGGTCTATGGAACACAGGGAACACAGTGGGAGATGGGGAAAGAGTCCAGAAAGTGCCGTGTGGGTTCCCAGCCTGTACTACAGCCTGTACTCTGGTCCCAGCAGCTCTGAGATTCTGCAGTGTTATCCTTGGACCACCCATCCAGCAGTCTGGATACACAGCTGCTCTCACCGAGCCTTGAGCAGAATCTGAAACCATAGTAAAATCTCATGTGGTTTCTGCCAGGAAGAAACAAGCTTATAGACCGTGGGTGACCACTGTGGGCTTTGAAGGGGCAAGATAGCACCTGCTAGTGTCCCTCAGCATCCCCTTGGCCCTGGGGCAGAGAGTGAGGCTGTCACGGGTTTGGAATGTCCATTCCCACCAAATCCAAGGCAGTGGGATGAAAGAGTTGAGCTTCTGCGACATGACCCCTTGTGAATGGAGCTGGTACTCTTGGAAGGAAAGTCCTGGGAAAGCCCAAATCTTCCACGTGGCAATTCTGCCAAAAGATGACCAGTCAGGACATGAAGTCCTCAGTCTGAGGGTGCCTCCTCTCCTCTTCCTCCCGCAATATTTCCAGGTTTACAAAGTTCCATGAACACAAGTAGAGACAGATTTGGGAACGTGCAGGGCAACTCTCCACAGATGTGTGCCATCCATCCTGATCTTCCGAGAAGTCTTGCATACAGAAGGCATTTTCTCCATTCACAGATAGAAATAGAGGCTCAGAGAGGTTATGCAACCTGCCCACAGTCACACAGACAGTGGAGAATCATCTGTGGTTAGGGATGATACTCCAGGAAATTCTGCCTCCCTGGGGAGAATCCCAGGACAGCACTAATAATGTTCTCTCCTTTCCTCCTTCTCCCTGGGTGCTGGCCCAAGGCTGTGGGTTCTTCCATGTCCTGGCGATCCCCCAACTGATGTGTCTAAAGAACCCCACACAGTGGCTAAAGAACTGAGCTCTAAAATCCAGCTTCCCCAGGTTCAAATCCCAATGCAGCTGCTGACTAACTGTGACCTCAGACCATTTACACTGTCTCTGTGCTTGTCTGTCAAAGTACTGGGAACAGCAATCCTCCTCCTCTTGTGGTTGCTATGGGAGCTGATAAGAGAGTGACTATTGAAACTTAAGAAAATGTCTAAAGTGCAGTAGGGCCTAATAAACGATGCCTGTCGAAGCCCGAGGTGCCACCGTTAATCTCCATTCCCTAATCAGATCAGAGATAAGATTCCTCCCTTGTCCCCTAAGGTCGCTTTGTGCCCTTGAATTGGGAAAGAATAGAGAAGAAAAGAGAACACGGGGGAGGGAGGGCAGGAATGTAGCTCAATGACAGACTGCTTGCACAGTGGATGAGACCCTGGGTCCACCCCCAGCACTGCAAAAGAAAAAAGGAAAAGAAAAAAAATACCGTGAACTTACATTTACAGACCCAGATTGTCTACAAGGTTGTTTTTGCCTGTCCACAGCACAGCAGCCGAAGATGGGAACAATTTCTGTCACTTAGCAAATGGAACAGGCGGTGACCTGCAGGGCACAGTGCAGCTAGCATGTGGGGAGCTGGGTAGGAATCCCAGGGGCTTGAAGACACCACCTCCCGCCCCACCACCGCCTTCCACTTCTGCTCTCAGCCTCAGGTCATGTTCACAGACCTCCATGCCACCCACCCACCCTCTGCAGGAGCCAAGCTAGCCAGCAAAGAGGGGGCAGACAGGGAGTCACACTTGCCTGTGGCCAATGGCAGAACACAGTGGGACAGAGTGACATGCGGGGAAAGAGCGCTATTACCTGTGGGTGTACAACTGCAACCCATCTCTCTGCAGGGAGACAGGCTTCAGGCCATTCTCAGGGGTTCTCCCAGGTTTGCCCGGGGCTAGTGGACCACCCCAACCTTCATCTGGGAATAGAGCCCAGCTCAGCACAGAGGTGCTAACTCAGCAGGGGCTCTCTGGAATCTAGACTTCTTCTGAGGTGCTCCAGCTCTGCAGGGAGGGGACCCCTATAACCAGGATGAACCCAGAGAGCTAGTCTTGTGCTAAGGTCCAAGGATGGGCCTTGCTGCAGCCACCTCCCTCAGAAGCAGCAGTCTGAATGTATGTCACGTGCACCCTAGGACCAGCACCTTTTGCATACAGTCCTGGCTTCTGCCAGCTTAGAGCATCCATGGACGGTACTGATGGGCCTGAAGGAGACCAGGCTTCAACGGTGGCGTGAGCCTGATTTGACCTTGTCTTTTTCCCTTGATTTCCCCTAAAATAGAGATGTGTGTGTGTGTGTGAACGTGCGTGCATGTGCATGTGTACGTGTGTGCGCGCGCGCTCGCGTGTGCGTGTGTGTGTGTGTGTGTGTGTGTGTGTGTGTGTGTGGTTCCTGGGGGACTATTAACTAAGAATAATTTATCCAAGAAATTTGTTATGTTAGAATTACCAATTAGATATGATTATAACTTACCATGGCTAACGCTGTACTACTGTTGGAAATCTGAATCCCATTAAAATCTAATTAGCATATATTAAGTCAAAGGTGGTTTCACTGCAGTGCGCCAGCGGGTTGGAGTTGTGACAGGCAGAGCACGTGGATTCTCCCCACTCAGCACTGTGCCTAGGTGTGTGCCAGGGGCCTTGGGGCAGCTTTTCTCCTCCTTCCCCTGAACCAGCATGTCTGAGAGACACCCCGGGAAGGGGCCATGGTCTCAAGGCTCTGACTGTGAATAAGTAGATAAGGCTCCCAGAAAGTTCTTTGGGAGTGGCCAACCTGGGCATCCTGCTCTGATAGGATGGGGAGTGGCTTTGCAAGCCCTGGGAATCAGCTGATGCTGATGCAGGGGATGAACGCTGACATCACAGAATATTCTTCATGGGTTTCAGGAGGTAGCCAGGTGATAGTGGTACCCGCTAACACCTTCTGTACTGACTTCCAGGGATATGGGTCAGCTTAGAAGTTGCTCAGTGCAATTTGGTCACCAAGACACAGGTCAGCACCGTGGCTCAAGTAGTTTTGTTGTTGCTTACATTTAACCATACTCTCTGGATAACTTGTTGGAAGAAGGAGCAGAGTAGACATGTGTAGGCAGAGACTGGTCCTTGGTTTCCGGGCCACCCAGACCAGAATAATAACACAGAAACTATATTACTATACTAATTGCAATATTGTTTGACTATTAACTTAGGCACATTTCTAGCTCCTACATCTTAAATTAACCCAATTCTATTCATCTGTGTGTTAGCACGATGCTGTGGCTTACTGGTAAGGGTCCGGCTAGCATCTTTCTCCTACGTGGCCTCTCTTTGACTCTGCCCACTTTCTCTCTATATCTCTGTTCGGATTTTCTGCCTGGGTTTACTCTGCTAAATCATTGGCCAAAACAGTTTCTTTAATAACAAATGGTAATAAAACACATTCATAGCATACAGAGGGGAACCCCACATCAGACATGCATTCAGGTCCTGGTGGGGTCTTGTCAGCAGTGGGAGACAATGAGAGGTGGGGAACATGAGTCAGGTTGCCTGTGTGGGGCTGTCAGCTGAGAACCTAAGGAAGGATACTGGCTTGAGATGATGTCCTAAGGAGATTTGTTGAGGGCAGTGGGCTCAAGCTGTGACTACTGAGTGTTTTGGGGTGGGGAGAGTCTTTCTTTTGTGAAAAGGTTAACTTAGACCAAGGTCCAGTAAATACTTTCCAACCCAGAGAGGACAAGGGGCAAATGAAGCAGCCCCTCAGCCGTGAATACAGCCAGTCGGACTAGCAGAGACTGGAGCGTTCTTGAACGCTTCTGAGCTGCAGAGATTTGTCACATGGCAGCAGCTGACTGATGAAGCATCATGGGACATCTGTACATAGTGAGAAGATGTGACAATGAGCACAGGAAGGGGACAGGGCCTTCTGATCTTACCACACCTTCATGTCAATCATCACCAACCCAATTGATTGTCAACGACCTCAGCAAATGCCACCCGCCTAGCACCTCTGGGCTCATGTCCCACACACCTTACCATTTGCTCTGTATCCCACAAAACACACCAGTGGGCACCTGCCACCCTGTCCCTGTCACTTCCACGGGAGGGAAGGAACTCGGGGATGTAGGACATCTGGCATTGCCGTACAGAAAGACTGAGACACGCATTCCTGGACCTGGAGGGCAGGGACTCACTGTGAGGCAGCTTCACTTTTCCCACGGCTGAGACAAAGCACCCAACCAAAGCAGCTGGAGGGAGGCACAGCCCATCACTACGGGGGACGGATGGCAGCCGGAGTGGCAGGTGACTGGTGGCAACACATCCAGTCAGGAGGCAGAGGGATGAATGTGGGTACTCGCCTCTCTTCCTCCCTTTTTTTTTTTCTTCAGTCCTGTGACCCCCAGTCTATTGAATGGGGAATCCACATTTAAGATCTTTCCACTTTGGTTCAACCCTTTTGGAAACATCTTCCCAGAAACACTCAGAGGCACATTCATTCTCATGAGATTCTAAATCCAGTCAAGTTGAACATCAAGATGAAGCATCACAGTACCCCAGGCTAGCTCAGACCTCTCCACCTTCCCCCACAGTGCTGGGGTTATAGGTGACTACACTCGGTTTCTAATTCCTACTTAAAGTTCTATCTGTTGGGTCAGGGCCACCCCAAAGACCTAAGTTGACTTCTCAAAGAATCTGTCTTCAAATGATCATCCCTGAGGTCCCAGGGGTTGAACTCACAGACGGGGGTGAGTCTGAGATCGCTCACTTAATCACTGAACTCTGGTTACCCCCAAAGCAAATGATTCTCCTTCTTATATGCCAGGCCTAGAACTCTCCAGTCTCTCTCCGGTGCTGTGAGGCTCTCCTCCTGAGGGGGCCACATTAATCTGGGAGGCGCTGGTCCTTCCTGGCATCCCTTTCTGTGGCCAGTGTCCCACAGCCAAGATGGGGTGACAGCTGATCCTCCTGAATCCACCCCCTTCCTGAAAGTCACAGTCCAGGCTCCTTAGGGTTGTGTGCCCACGTATGGACGTGGGAGGTGGAGGAGGAACATAGGGAATCTCCTAACGGTGCCCAAAAGAAGTAGCTCCATGTAGGACATCTGGGGATGGGACAGGGCCTGTGTCCCTATATCCTGTGTAAGCTGTCTGTCTACAAGCAAAGGGGTGGGAGGAGTGACAGCCAATACAGGATGACGCTGACCTGAAACTGAGAGGAACAGAAATGGGAAGACAGTACTTAGGTTCACAGGGTCACCCCAGGTACTGGAGGTCAAGTTCTACTACGGACCCGGGAGGGGACTCGGAGGAGCAGTGTGGGGTGCATACGATGGTTTTTTGTTCAGTCTGGGTGCTGATTACAGGGTTGTCCCCATCTGATACGATCCACTGAGCTACCTGTTTTGAGGTCTAGTTAAGAATATGGAACCAAAAGTTGGGGAGACAACTCAATTGGTAAACTGTTTGCCACACAAACTTAGGGAGCTGAGTTTGGGGCCCAGAGTCTATGTAAAACAAAATGCTTGTACATGTGTGTAACCCCAGCACCAGGGAGGAGGAAAGAGATTCCTGGAGCTTGCTGGCCAGGCAGCCTAGCCTAACCATCGAGCTATAGTTTCAGCAAGAGATTCTGTTTCAAAAAAAGTGAGACGGTTCCACTTGCCACACCACAAGGTTGTCCTTGGACACACCACACACACACACACACACACACACACACACACACACACACACACACTATGCAGTCAGTTTCCGCTTCAAGTTTGACCTGCCTTTGTTTGTAGGAGGCATCACAGGAGATGCTGGACTGGTGGGAACTCCATTTCTGAAATCTGGGAGACTTAAATTGTTTCGAAACCATCTGAAGTACTATTTTAAAACAATCAAAGCAAAACATTTTAGAATTCCTTTCAGATTATTTTTTCATTCTTTTTCTGTCATGTTTCCAGTCCTGGGAGGATTGAAATAAATTTTAAGATTAGAAACAAAAATGGCAAATTGACTTTGCTGTGAGTGCGCTACACTTCAGTGAAAAGCATAGGTGAGGAAACACCCGCTCAGTATCAACGCACAGGGAGGAGTCAGAGATGTCCCGAGAGTGCAAGGACAGCAGGCCAGGCACCACTGGTCACTCAGTCCATGTTCATGACTCCTAAAGAGAGGGAGAGAGAGATTCAGAGAGAGACAGAGACAGAAAGACAGATACAGAGAGAGACAGAGATGATACAGAGAGACAGAGAAACAAAGAGATAGAGACAGAGACAGACACAGTAAGACAGAGACAGAGAGAGATGGATACAGAGAGACAGAGACCGAGAGATGATACAGAGAGACAGAGATAGATACAGAGAAACACAGAGAGAAAAAGACAGAGACAAAGACAGAAAGACAGAGACAGAGAGATATGGATATAGAGAAACAGAGACAAGAGAGTCAGAGACAGAGAGAGACAGATACAGAGAGACAGAGTCAGAGAAACAAACACACAGAGAGAGACAGAGGCAGAGAGACAGAGAGAGAGCTTTGGGATTGTTTGCAGAGAAGGAGAGAAAGCCTTGATGCATCTGCTGCTTTTCCTGTTACTGTTACGGAGTACCAGACAAAAACAGCTAAGGGAGGAAGGGTTTCTTTGGGTTCAGAGTTGGAAGTCACAGTCCATCATGGTGGGGAAGGAAAGGCTTCAGGAGCATGAGGCGGCCACCACATGGCATCCACAGTCAGGAGCAAAGAAAGAGAGAGGGGTAAAGACTGGAGCTCAGCTCACTTTCTTTTTATTCAACCCAGGACCATGGAGTGGTGCTCACCACATCCTGGGGAGTATGGAGGGGATATTTCCATCTCAGCAAAGCTAGTCTAGAAAACTCCCCCCCCCAGATGTGCTCAGAGGTATGTTTCCATGGTGATCCTAGATCCTGTTACATTGACAATCGTGATTTAGCATCAGTCTCAGACCAAGGAACCAGCCCGTGTCACACAGCTTATCCATGGCTGAGGTTCAAGTTGAACCATCTGTGTTTGGTCCTCTTGCTTTGCCAGCTCAGAGGGGCACCACTCCATTCCCCAGGACTGCCTCGCCCACCCACCCTCCCACTCACTCCCCAGGACTGCCTCGCCCACCCACCCACTCCCATCCTTGAAGCAGTTAATGTAGGTCTTCTAGGCGTGTGGACCCCGCTTCCCAAGCTCGCCGCGCTGGGATTGACCATAGAACCGTTATTAGCATCATTAATTAATGGCAGTGCTGAGCACGCAGGCCTCCTCCTGAGGTCCCTGTGGACCCCAAAACACGTTCTGTGCAGAATCAGCTTCCCCACCTCCAGTTCACATCTCCCTCCTCAGCACCAAAGGCATGAGACGCTCGGAGCTTGGACTAAATTAACTCATTAATCCAAGCAATCCTGGAGGGAGATGCCACACATTGCCACGGGCCCTAAAATTAACCTGGTCCATCATGCACTCGGATTTCAGCTCCAGAGGCGCTTCCGGAAACATCTTCCTGGCATCTGGAACAAGCTGCCAGAAAGTTGTGAGAAACTCAGAAAAAAATCGTGTCTTCCCTCTGAAAGAGGAAAGAGGGAGACCATGCCGTGCACGCTAGGGCTCCAAGCACAGGTCGTTGTTCCTGCAATGCTCCCTTAAAAGCTTTGATTACATTTATTTGTGTGTTTGTTTGTGTGTGTGTGTGTGTGTGTGTGTGTGTGTGTGTGTGTGTGTGTGTGTGTGTGAGAGAGAGAGAGAGAGAGAGAGAGAGAGAGAGAGAGAGAGAGAGAGAGCAGACACCATGGTGTGTTTATGGAGGTCAGAGGTCAGCACGCAGGAGTCTCTTTCCTCTTTCCACCATGTTCTGGGAACTGAACTCAGGTCGTCAGGCTTGGCGGCAAGCGCCTTTACCCACTGAGCCATCTACGACCCAGCTACTTTGACAATCTTATGTGAAAGATCTCTGTATAAAAAGCCAGTTGTCTCCAGTTGTCCAGCTTCACAGCAAGGATTCCTAATTGGGTTAGAATCTTGACTCTCAGCTGGTGAAGGCCCCTTTCCCACCCCAGGGCTCCTTATCATTGGGCTTCCCTATCTTTGGCTTCTGCCTCTGTTCCCTCCCTGGTTCAGTGGCTGAACCCTGAGGATCAAAGGGCCCTGGGCTTCTCTTTCTGGCTCCTCCATTCACTTTTTCTGTGACCTTGGGGAAAAATCACCTCCCCTCTCCAGGCATGGCGGCCACTGCTAATAGAACCTTACGTTTGTAGAATGCTTTTAACTTTATCAAAATGTACTCGTGCGTTCTCTGAGAGGCGTCGGAGACCAGCTTTATCAAGGCGCTGATTTGACAAGCGAAACAGCAGAGAATCCAAATTGCCCAGAGTTCCTTGGAAGAGATCTCCAGAGAGGGCTCTCATGGGCGACCCCTATAACAAGGCCTGGGATTCTCCCCACAACAAAGCGCGTCCCTGGATATAGGCTCAGGGTAGTCATTTCAAATGGCATTGGGACCGCGCAGTCCCAGTGTGACCCAAGAACTGCAAGAGCTTCCTTTATCTTTCCTGCCTTTTATATTAAAAAAAAAAAGCCACCACTCTGAACATTTCAAAGATTTCCCCCCCCCAAAAAAAGAACCTTTTTCAATTTAATTTAAAAAATAAAAAATTGCCTCCTCTTACGTGGCTTCATGGATGAAAATAGGCCACCCCCCCCCAGGCTTGGGACAGCTCCTCACTTCTGTGACAAGTGGGGATCCTACAGCCCCACAGCCCCAAGCTGTCCTTTAGGAGGGGAGAGGAGAGAACAATGAAGGCCCTGCTGTCTCCCTGGGCCTCCCTCCAATCTAAGGCTGGCTGCCTCTGCCTGTGCTGAAAAATTCCAGTGCTGCTTGCTACCTGCAAACCCACTTTGCTGGGAACGCCTCCATTTTACAGGTGGGTCAGTAAGTAGGGGATCAGTAAGACAGAAAGGCGGTCAGTTAGGCCTACCAGATGGCTGGGGGAGGGGGTGAGGAAGGTGACCTTGCATGCCCGAGGACTTGAGTTTAAATGCCTGAACCCAGTCCAGAGCAAGAAGAGGGAAGAGCTCCTGAGAGGGCAGCGTCCTCTGAGCTCTGTGTGCCCTGAAGTGCGCATTCATTATACACGCATAAATAGAGGAGTAAATACGTTTTAATTTTTAAAAGAAAAAAAAAAGAAAGAAAGCCACACATCTGGTACTCAGACAGGTTGGACTGGAGTCCTCGGGTGGGTGCTGGAAAAGCTCGCAGGGAGACACTTCCAGATGAGAGAAGAGCGAATCTTACTGAGCCTTGAGGCCACAGCAATCATTGCTGGCTTCCTATCTGCCACGGGGCCATCTTCCCTTTTGTAAGCACCTGCTTCTTATCTTTGCCAAACCTACCATCCCAAGCCCTGTCCCCTCTGCCTGGACCTCAGAGCCTCCCACATTCCCCTCAGCCTCCCAGGCCTTTCCTCCACAAGGCAGCCAGCGCCATCCTTCCTACAATAAATTAGATCAAGTATCCCTCCCTGCTCAGTCTTCCTCGGATCTGCATGGCTCTGGGGCACCCCAGTGGCTCTCCTGGGTCCCAACTGGTCTCCGAAGCCCCCACCCCTGCGGCATGGAACTCTCCTGCAGCACCCTAACCCCACTGCTCACTCCCAGTCCTGTTCTTCCTACCAATGCCCCCTCCTTGTTCTCTGGGTCATTTCCTCTCCTCCCCCACCTTCTGCTCATATTTATGCATCGATCTAATGTTTACTCCACCCAGGCGCTTGTCTAGATAACGGAGATTCTAGTCTGAGACCCGGAGCTCAGTTCTCAGAATGGCTTCCGGGAGGAAGCCTCTTGGATCATTCGCGAAGCTGTGTGGCTCTCACCACTCAGCCTGCACCACTCAGCAGGAAGCCACAGGCAGCTTGGATGCATCACCACCCGGGGGTGCCTGCCTCGGAGAGGGCACCTCCCTGACCGAGAGCTTCATTTGGATATTCACTTCCCTGTAGGGTGACCGGTAGAAGCAACTAGGAAGTGGTACAGGCCCTGGTGCAGCCAGGATCAGGTAAGAGTTTGGCATTGTTGGGGGTGTCGGGTATCAATTGCTGGCCGCTGACCACACCTGTTGGCTTATCTGCTCTGGGTGGCACAGATGGAAGCTCTGTCACAGCTGTCACCCAGCCTTCCGCGGTTATCTGGCAGCTCCCCTGGACTGGATGGTCCATGACATCCCATTTATTTCCTTGTCTGTTGCTAGCAGCAGCTGTGGGCTGGGCACCTCAGGCTCCTCTGTATGGCTTCCGTCTCCAGCAGGCAGAAGAGACCAAGCTTCTTGCATGCCAGCCCTAGTTCAATGGTTCTCAAACTGTGGGTCACGGCCCCATGGGTCAAGCAACCCCTTCACAGGGGTCACATATCAGATATCCTGCATATCAGATATATTTACATTATGATTCATAACAGTAGCAAAATTACTGTTATGAAGTTATGAAGTAGCAACTAAATAATTTTAAGTTCGGGGGTTACCACAACGTGAGGAACTATATTAAAGGGTCACAGCGTTAGAAAGGTTGAGAAGCACTGTCCGAGAGGAAGTCACTGCCTAGGGAGGTGCAGGAGACAACAGGATCTTTGGTTTAAAGTCAGTTTCCCACCTCCGGAAACCTCAGTAAGTTTCATGTCTGCTTATGTCCCAGAGGCTGAAGCAAAGTCTCAGGGTTCAGCCAAGAGGCTCCTAGGGAGGATCTACAGAGGAAAGCTGTTTGTGAGCTGATATCCTATTAGCCTAAGCTAGTCTCACCGTCCAAAAAGCTAGTCTCACCGTCCTGCCCAGAAGCGCTGTGGGAGGAGCCAATGGAGAAGCTCAAAGTAAACTGGTGTCTCATTGGCCAAAATCACCTTATAGCCTCTGAAAAAAACCCTTGGGGAGGGGCAGGGGCGGGCACGGTTCTGACAACCAGGGTAGGAGCCTTTCTGCTCGGTTCACCCCGAGGGACAATGCCAATGCATTTTCCAAGCAGTCTCTCACAGTGTCCTGGGAGAACTGGTACCCACCATCCACAGCTGGGAGTCAAGGGTCGTTGATGCCCATCTGTCCTGGACATTTCTCTGTGCCCTGGAACTTTCCGCACTACCTCACTGCACACCTAGACGCATGTTCCTGCTCCCTGGAGCATCTCGGAACAATTCTGAGAAAACTAGAGGCAGGAACTGAGCCCAAAGTGGGGATCCCGCGCATTCCCTCAATTCTGCCCCTGGGAGGAACAGGGAAGAGTGAACGGAGCACCAGGGAGCTACTGAGGGCTGTGTGCAGCGATGGGGATGTGGCAGACAACTCCAGCTGCTCTGAGCCTCCAGGGTAGAGGCTAACAGGGCTTCTCATAGGGACTGACTGCCCACCCGACAGAGAGGCAAAAGATCATACAAGAGGACCCCCGAGTTAGGGAAGCCCCCCTCCCCGCACCCACATCAGACTCATACAGATGCCCCGGGCTGTACTCACAACTCTCTGGTCGCACACTGATCCCCCCCCCCCCCCCCCCCCCCCCCCCCCCGCTTTTCCCCAGTTCTATTTTTACTGCTTATGCAAATCTCCCATCAGGCCTAAGCGAAGCATGTGAGAAGTGGGCCAGTGCACAGGATAGGATGGGAACGACAGATTGCAACCACGCACTCCGGTAAACACGGTCTAATTGCTTTTTCCGAGGGAAAAGTGTGTGGGCGGAGGGCGAGGGGCAGGCTCAAAAAGAACACATTTCCAGTCAGCTGTGTCAGGCCAAGGAGACGGGCAGGGCTGGAGTACGACCTGGGGAAGAGATAATGGGACATGAGGGATGACCCTCGTGACAGTACGGGTCAGCTGTGTCAAGGCTTACTTTATAAAGGTATAGGAGGGCGGTGCTGAGAGCTGGCTGGCCAACTCTCACCTGTATCTTTGGTTGCACCAAGAATGGACTGGGCTGTGGCTCAGTTGGTAGAATGCCCACCTAGCATGCAGAAAGCCATGGGTTCAAGCCCCAGTACGTCTAAGCCAGGGATGGTGGTGCAGGCCTGTCATTCCAGCTCTAGGGAGGTGGAGGCGAGGGCCAGGAGTTCAAAGTCCTTCACTGCAGCCTGGGCTACCCTCCTCCTCACCCTGTCTACCATGTCCTGATTGAGAGCGCTAAAGGGGCAAGAGTAGTTGTCTGCCCAGATCCCACGGATCCAGAGTCAACAAACCCACACGGTTGAGCTCTTGCTCAGTGCCAGTTACTTCCTGACATTAATAAGGGGCGAGGCTGAGATTCAAACCCAGGCCTGTGTGATGTCAAGGACTATGCCTTTAAGCTGTAGAACACTGATGAGCTACAAGGTGTTCTGGGTGCTAGTACACGTCCCAGTAACAACACATCCAAGTGCTCACTAAGCACTTGGTCCGCGCCTGGCCCCAGGCTAGGGAGAAGACAGAGTCAGCGCTCCTCAGAAGTTCAAGATCTGAAAAGATAAGAGGACAGGGGCCCAAAGCCAAGGAGAAAGGGAAGGGCGAATAGAGATATCAGAGCAAATACCTCACAGCAGCCCAGCCCTTGGGCAACAGGGGCTCAGAGGCAGGTCTCGAATGGTAGGTGACGGTGGTGGGGAGCTGTTTGTCAGCCGCTGCCCCCAACTGCCACCCTAAAGCCTGGACCTTGTCCCCACTGCCATTCTTGCTCAGCACCAATGAACTCTGCAGTCTGAGGTAGACAGAGCCACACCAGCCTTGCACTGTGCATATGCCGGCCCTGCTCAGTGCTGTCTGCCCATTTCTTCGAATCGCCTCACCCCCCTCCCCATTACACATGGGGCTCAGCTCCTCTAGTGTGATGTAGCAAACCAGGCCCTAGGCTCTGACGTGGAGCCTCCCCCCCCCACCAACCATGCAGCCTTATCTCCTCTCCTCTTCCCTCCAGAGAAGTTCAAGCCTAATCACCAGGTTCCAGCTGCTCCTCCACAGAGGGGAGCAGGAGGGACAGGAATCTGGGGACATAGAGACATAGTACCCGGGCTTTTCAGGAAGATGGGAATGATGTGAGACAGGACTCTTCGTAGGGTCATAGGTCAGGCCTCAGGAGGTGTGTGCAGGGAGTAGGGGGCACCGTATACCCAAAGAGTCTTAGTGGTTGACTGGGGTAGAAGGGAAGTGGAGAAGCCCGTGTGTCAACACACTTCTCTCTAGAGAATGCTGCTGCTCTAGAGGAAGCTCCACCCCAGCCCCTGGCATCCATATACCCCAAGAGTCTGGGATGTTCTGGTGGAAGCTCCACCCAGAGCCCCCCTCCCATCTCTCTCCAAACCCTGCCACATCTCAGAAAGCCTGCAAATGATGAGCGCTCTCCCAGAGATGCTCAAGACCGCTCCCACAGGGTATTTAAACTATCCACCAGAAAACAGATACGTGGTTTTTCGGTCTCTTTTTCCTTCTCCTCTCTGGGGGGTGAGGGGAGAGGGCAGAAAGTCACCTGGGAGCATTTTACCATTAATCCTGGGCTTTTTAAAATTCGGTTTGATTTGGTCTGATTTGGATTGCTGCATTGCGGAGAGGATTATCAGGGTGCAGAAACTTTTCAGCTGCCCCTCTCCTCAGAGGCTGGGCAGGTGGGCGGTATTCAGAACCATCAGAACCATCTAGATCTGCAGTCAGACAGCTGCTCTTGAGGAATCCTGTGTAGGGCTCCTGGCTGACCCATCCAACCTGGCTGTCCCTGGTGAGAGCAACCGGTAATTCAGGGAACTAAAGCTTCAGGTGCGACCTGAAGGTCACCTAGCCTGTCTCAAAGTCTGGGATCTAGACAGGTGATAGGGGTTCGGAGGATCGGACCACAACTTCCAAAGTGGGAGGCACAGGGATTGAGCACCCCAAAGCCACATTTTACCTGCAGCCTGGGTGCTTAGAGTGGAGCCCCAAGAGCCAAGGACTCCAGAGATCGAGCAGAGTTGATCCCTTCCTTCCTCCAGCTGCCTAGTACCCATGGGGCTTGAGCACTGTGCTCTGCTGGGTGACCTCAAGCAAGGTGCTTTGCCTCTCTTAAACTGTTTCTTCCCACACAAGATAAGAGGGTGATGGGGACCCCACTAGATGACACGATGCTCAAGGTGTCCTGGAGACAGTGGGGCCTCCTGGTGCTGCCCACACTGGGGAACCACGCAGAGCAAGTCGAACCTGACCCCCTACTTTGGACATACTACTCAATGACGAGAGAGAGAGAGAGAGAGAGAGAGAGAGAGAGAGAGAGAGAGAGAGAGAG
>NW_026067894.1:1997808-2006906 GCF_014885135.2 Alexandromys fortis
GAGAGAGAGAGAGAGAGAGAGAGAGAGAGAGAGCGCGAGCGCCCTGAGGGTGTTGTTAGTGAGCTGAACACTCTCCTGTCAGTCTGAAGGGGGTCTGTGTCCCAGAGAGACCAAGGTGAAATGAGCTTGGCCAGCTGAAAGGCCAAGACTCACAGCCACAAAGCAAATCTCAGAAAGGCCGATCCTGCCGGAGGGCAACCTGGAGCTACACTGATCACCGTGTTAAAAGGTCCTACTTCATTCCAGGCATTCTACAGGCCTGGCTTGGCCCTGTCCTCTTCTGAGGTGATCCAGGAACCAGGAATGCCCGGTTGTGCCTACCGTTCGTTACCTCTTCCAGAAGTAAGAAGGCAAAGCTGGGGGACTTTGGAGCCAGTCCTACTTCTGAGTAATCCAGGAAGCCCTCCTGGCAGGGGCGGAGGCCTAGTGCAAGTCGGGAATGACCTCTCTGTCCAGGACAGAGGGTGTGAGGAAAGAGTTTCTGCCTGAGAGCCCTGTTTGATCTCGGTCTCTGTTACAGATCTCAGACGCACTGCAGCAACCCCCAGTGCTCCAGGGGGTTCATCTAAACATGATTAAACAACCATTAGGGCTCTGAGGTTGGGAAATGCAGATTTACAGACTTCCAGACCTCCATTTAAATGCAAATGTCGCTTCTAGGCTGGAACTGGGTCCCTCAGCATTAAAGGCACCGCTTTTCTCGGCTTCTTTACTGCTCTGGAGGTGCTGAGTCACCTTGAGTGGATCCCCAAAGCTGGGACACCTGCCAGAGCCGTGAGCAGGCAGGGCCAGGCCCTCAGGTGGAGGGTGAAAGTCCCTGCCTCTCCTTGTCCACGGGCACTCTTCCTGGCTTGATCCACGGGCAGAGGTTAACCTCCAGCACATAGCAGCAGGTCCCTCAGGGGACCTCCATGAGTTGGTGCCCAGAGAACCTGCCACCAAAGGCGGTGGAAGAACACAGTGGAACTTGTTGACCACACGCTGTATGCCTGACAAAGTGCCGTCTTCCTCTTCCCTAGATCCTACGAGTCTTCACACACTCACTGCGTTTTGTTTTGTTTTTGCTTCTTAATGTTAGGGATCTGGATGGGACCCAGGGCCGCACACTAGGCAGCTGCCGCACCCCTCACAGGCATCCCATCTTTAAAAGAGAATTTGAGAATGGAAAGGTGGAGAAGCACTAATAGAATCCGCTGAAGAGGACGGAGCCCTGAGTCAGGATTTGAACCCAAGACTCCCTGGCTCACCAAATCACTTAGTCACCCCTCTGGGCCTCTGCTCCTAGGCTCCTGTGTGGCCTTTGTTGAGAAACTTGCCCTCTCTGGGCCTCTGCTGTGGGATCTAAAATGGGTGTAATAGACAAGAATTAAGGGGTTCAGGGTCCAAGCAGTAGGCAGGGAAATCTGAGGAGGCGCTACACTACAAAGTCCTTCAAAGCCAAGCCTGCAAGTGGGGACTGTCTGTGGCACTGTGGGGACTGGGGGGGGGGGGCACCAGGGACCATGGCCAGGGAAGCTACTGTGCCTGAGTACCTGAGTGCTGTGCTTAGTCCGTCCACACGCCCTCACCTCCTCCGCTAAGCAGCCTTGACAAGTTGACTTTCAGGATTACCACGTGTGTTCCACGAGGCAACCATGAAGGAACAGGGAGTCAGGCCAAAAGTCATCTAAGGCCACGGCTGTCCCTTAAGAAACAGACCCAAGGCAGCAGACACTGGCCAGGCTCCTCACACTCCACTCTCCAGCCTGCTGCTCTCTCTGACCCATGTGCCTGGGGAAAACTAAACAGGCCATCTCTGCTGGGTTAGCCCAGGCATAAGACAGAGGAGGGATGGTGCTAGCCAAGGCTATGCCATTCTGTACAACACCTCCATTTCGGTTGAATTGTGACAATTCTCAGAACTAATTTGGTTTTACAGCTGAAGTAACTTCTCCAAACTGTTGCTCTCTCGCCACCTGCCCCCAGCAATGGCCAAGGAGGAGAGATGTTTGCTCATGACGGGACATTGGTTACCCCTAGCAACGTAGGCCAAAAAGAAAAGTTTTCTATTTCCTTCCCATCTATCCCCTTTCTGTCCATAAGCACCCCAACCTGTAAACAGATGGGGGGCTCTAATGCTCATACCAGACATCCCCTCCCCCACACAGCTGCCAGCCATTCCTTCCTCTGTCTGTCCTTCCTTCCAGCTGACCTTACCAATGGGAAGGAGATGGGCAGCGGTTTCTGGCAAGTTAGGATAAGGTTCCAGGCATCAGGCTGTGCTGTTGTTCAGGCCAAATATGGAGACAGCCATGGAGACCTAGAGAGCCATGAGAGAGCGTCCACGGAGGAGACAGCTTTTCTTCCACGGACTAAGATGACTCAGATGAGCTTGGACTCCATCCCGCTCCCGCAGCCTTGCTCTCTGGCCTCCTGGACTCTTGCTCAAATCTTTTTTTTTTTTTAAAGATTTATTTATTATGTACACAGTGTTCAGCCTCCATGTATACCTGCAAGCCAGAAGAGGGCACCAGATCTCAGTACAGAAGGTTGTGAGCCACCATGTGGTTGCTGGGAATTGAACTCGGGACCTAAGGAAGAGCAGTCCGTGCTCTTAACCTCTGAGCCATCTCTCCAGCCCCTCTTGCTCAAATCTTGAATGCAGGGAATCGGCCTCCAGTGTCCTCTGGCACCATAACAACTCTCGACCTGAAATATGCTCAGTTGAACTTCCCAGTGAGGATGAAGGCCAGCGGCTCCAGATATCTACAAACCCTTCCCACTACCCCACAGCTTGCCCTGCACTTGGCCTATTTGCTTCTGATATTTGGCCTCGGATATGGAACCATAAGGTTAAGAGAAGCCATGGATAGCTCTATACACAGACACTACCACCCTCTAAGACAAGGGACAAGCCATCTGCGGCTGATAGGGAAGACGTCAGAGGCCCTGATTTAGCCTCCATGCCCAGGTAGATAGGGGGTGCTATCACAAGACTCACAGGGGAAGAGCACAGGCTTGGGATGTTATGGGCTCTGCCTGACAGCTGTCAGTCCATGCTGTGACCCTGAGCAGTGGACCTCAGTTTACTCATCTGTCTGAGGGGTACCATGGTAACCCATTCGACTTCCTGGGATGCTGTGGGCAGGAGCTGGCCAAGACCATGAGCAGTGTTGTGGTTAGGAAGAAACCGGAGGACAATGAAGGGCAGGGTAGAGAGGCAGATGGGTACAGATGAGGTGGGAGAGGGGGAAGGCTGCACACGGACGGACGACAGAAGGCAGAGGCAGGTGAGTGCATGCTAAAGAGGAGAGCCAGATGTGTGTCATCAATCAGATTTTATGTTCCCTGCCCACCCTCCCCACCCCGCCCACCCCACCCCTCTCAGCCCCTCCCCACTCTGTGGATAATTGGGAAGGACACCGATGAGGAGCCTGGGCCGTGGGCTCCTTTGTTTGAGGTTTTCTAGGTGAATTATGCAGGAGGTTTCAGAGTGAGGGCCTGGGAGCACTTTATTATTGATGAGAGACAGCGGATCTTCTGCTGACAGCCTGCCTGAAAGATATGATTAGCTTGTAAAATATTAATCGCTGTTCTGGGGAGGACATGGATTAAAGCCCCCAAGGAGTGCTGTTATCCAAGGTCCCTAATTTCAGGGGACTTTGAAAAGGTTTTAGCGTAACTTGGAGGAGACAATTAAATTCAATTAGAATCACCAGTGCTGAAATGTCACTCCCTCCCGGGAGGCTGGGCTGAGGAGGGTCTCCCCCACCCACTGGTAAGGTTCTGTCCTTGCTCTGTGTAGGTTCATCCTTCCTTGTGGCTTCAGCTTCCACCCAAACTCCAGCTGGGGCTTCTCCCGAAACGGCCCCAAGCCGGCTGGCTAATTTTATATCCACGTGACACAAGCTGGAGTTATCTGAAAGGAGGGGACCTCAATGGAGAAAATGCCTCCATAAGATCAGACTATAAGGCATTTTCTTATTAGTGATCAATGGGGAGGGTCTAGCCCATTGTGAGTGGAGCTGGTGGTCCCGGGGTCTACAGGAAAGCAGGCTGAGCAAGCCGTGAGGAGCAAGCCAGTAAGCAGTACCCCTCCAAGGCCTCTGCATCAGCTCCTGCCTCCAGGTTCCCACCCTGCTTGTGTTCCTGTCCTCACTATTTGTGTTTAATCACAGCCTTAATAACCCTGACTAAGGCACCAACCAACCATCCACCTGCTGTCTCCATGAAGGGCCTGGGATACGGCAAAGCCACCTCCAGGTGGTCCCATGCGATGCTGACCCGGCCATCTCCAGCCACTTATCCTGGTACCTGGCCCTTCCCCTCCCCAGCCTGAATGCCTATGAAAGAAACTGAGAATCTTGGTACACACCTTTAATCCCAGCACCTGGGAAGACAGAGATGCTGGAGGCAGGTCTACCAATAGCAAGCTCCAGAACAGTCAGTGCGACATAGTGAGATCCTGTCTCAAAAACAAACAAGAACCTTGAAATTCTCTACTCCTCTTCTCCCCCTGGCCACGCCCCTTGTTCACCTGAATAGGTGTGACATGTATATGACGCATGCTCTCCTGTTCTCCCCCTCTCCTGACTCCATCCACAAACCCATGGGAGAAAGACTACCAGCACTCTGGCACTGTCCAGGCTAAACAACGCTCCTTGCTTTTTCTTCCCTTTGGCCTGCAGGGATCAGCTCCCTGAAATGAAGGGCAGGAAGCAGGCGCTTTGTTTCTGCTGAAAAGGACTTACTCCTCACTTGGACCACAAGACAACTGTCAGCAGGATGCGGACCCAGTGGTGTCTTCTCTTTACTGGATCACCTGCTTGTATCTGTGGACCGACCGGACCAGTTAATCACTCTGGGAGTACAATAGCCTCCAGTAGCCCCAGCTGTCTGACCCCCTCTGCCCTCAATTCCCATTACTGTGAAGAAAAATAATTTCCTCTTTTCCCTTTGTAGTCATTAACTGGGGCTTCTGGAACAAAAGACAGATTAACAAGAGAGAAACAAACAGCAGTTGATTGACGTTTGTTCCTGTTGCATGCTGGGAAGAGTCGCTAACTCTCTAGAGTGGCTCTCCAGGGAAGTTTAAGCATCCGGCCTCAACACCCAAGTTTGTGGAAATGAGAGGAAAAACAAAGGCCGAGGGAGGCTGGGGCTGACTGGAAGGAGAGCCTGAAACAAGGCAGGTTTTGTCTCTCAGAAGCCCCAGCTCAAAATTGCCATTTTGCCAGAGGGACATATGATCCATAGTCATATTTTGAGGTGGTGCGTCTCTATGGCCACTTTCCAAAGCCTCGTGTTCTCCAGGCTCATGGTGTCTGCACTGTCTACACATATGACACGTATCACCTGCCATCCTCCCTGGGCTCCTAATCCTCAGCCACCATGTCAGATGGAAGATTTCTCTGAAAACTCTATAGGCTGAAGAACTGGCTCAGTGAGGAACTGCATAAGGAGTCGGGATCCCCAATATCCACAGAAAAGCTGAGTGTCAGACAGGAAGATGGGGGGCCTATTGGCCAGCTGGTCTTACACACAAAAAAAAACAAACAAACAAAAAAACAACAACAACAACAAGGAATTCCAGGTTTAGTGAAAGACCTTGCCTCAAAAAAAAAAAAAAAAAAAGTGGAGATTCAAGGTATCTGCCATTGTATGCCCACATGGTATCTATGTACATATACACATATCTATTCCAAGGATATACATACATACATATAAAACAATTCAGGAATCAATTGTGATGCACCAGCTGGATTAAAATTGAAGCCATACACCCAGAACCAACTCAGCACAAGCTTTCAGGTTCATTCTCTCGCAAGAACCTCTCTCCCCACCTATAAAAGCCCTGTGCGCTGAGCTTCCCAGATGTTCCTGCATTTGGAAGGTGGAGTATCTTCATAGCTTTATAGTTTGTAGGCCTGTCCCCTCTTAGAAGCTGACATGAGGGGCTATGCAGATAGACTTGAATGTGGTGGTAAGAGATGGGGAAGCCAATTGCCAAGACCCTGTGTTGAGCGCTCTACACGCGTGATCTAACCGAGCATCTGGGATCTCCACGGGAAGGGCATGTTGCTGCATCTCACATATATGGGCACAGCCCAGAAGTCACACGATCTGCGAATGACAGGACGAGACCTCAAACTTGGGGTCCTTGCTACAGTTCCTTGTCTGTTTTAATGTTTTATTTTACGTGTTTATTATTTTGACATATTTACTTTGAGAGATAGGGTGTCTTAGCTACCTATCTGTCTCTGGGATAAAGAGCCCTTCCAGAAGCAATTGGGGGTGGGGAGGGAGGAGGTGTATTTCCACTTCCGGTCCATCATGGTGGAGATGCAAGGCAGCAGGAGCCTGAGGCAGCTGCAGCAGTTTGCATCCTTCTACAGTCAGGCAAGGGCGAGCAAAGGAAGCCAAGTAAGTAGTATTCGCTCTTCCTTCTTCTGCAGCCCAGGATCCCAGCTCGAAGAGTTCTGCCCACCGGCAGGATGGGTCCTCTCACCTCGGTTAACCAAATCCACACAATTCCTCCCAGGTCCACCCGGGGGCTTGTTTCTTAAGTGGCTCTGGATCCTCTCAGGCTGACAACTGACCCCAGCTGTCACCCAGAGTTTCCGCATCTCAGGCTGGCCCCTCATGCTTATTCTGTAGTAGACGATGACTTTGAACTTCTCCTCCTGCCTCTCCATCCCCAGGACTATTACAGCTGTGCATGCCCACACCCAGCGGCGCTGGGGATGGGATTCAGGGCTTTGTGCAGGCAAATGCTCTACCAACTGAGTAAACCTCCCCAACCCCTTTCTGTCTGTTCTGGGTATAGAGGCAGTTAGAGGCTAGAGCACACTCAGGGAAGAAGGCAGAGATGACGTTGTATGATAGCCCTCAAAATAGGGGCAAGTCAGCGCAGACTGACCTGGTACCTCAGAGACATAAAGATCAGGTCCATCAGTGAACATTTGGGAAGCACTTAGATCAAGGCCTGGCAGCTCCTGGGCCATCAGCTGCCAGCTATGATCCTCAGTGTGGCTATTGTGTTTATTTGGGAAGAAAGGTTTACAGTCAAGTAGTGGGTTAGGCATCTGAACTGTGACTCCATCCTGTCGTCTGGTCTCCCGTCTGCTGCAGCCCTTTTCCTCCCTCCCCTTTCTCCTTCCCAGCCCCGAGGCAAAGACACTCTGGAATTCCCCCCCCCCCCCAACACACTCAATTCCAGGAGCCTCCGGAGCTTCAATATTGTTGCAGCTAATTTAACGTCATTAAAACGCAGCCGTTATTAGCGGCTCCTCAAGCAGGTGGATGGCGCAGCTCCAGCTCCGGCAAATGAAACTTACTGCTCTGGGAGGCTGATCTGCCGCTCTTCCATGGTGTCCTTGGCTTCTGGGAAAGTGGAATTGCAGCAGGGAACGAGGCAGCCCTGATACTCAAGTCTGAGCACCCAAGTCCCTCTTGGGCTGAGACTGGGTACTGCGCACCCCACTCACTGAGTTATGTGGGGAGCCAGGGAGCCAGGGATAGGTGACCTTCACTTGACCGCTTAGCCTCAACCCTTCAGTTAATTAATACAATTAATTAATTAATTCGGTTAATTCAGTTAATTAATTAATTAAGTTTAATGGGGGCACAAGTGCACCCCAAAAGTACAAGAATCCTAGAGCTGGAGTTATAGACAGTTGGGAGCTGCCTGGCATAAATGCAGGCAACCAAGCTCAAGTCTCCTAGAGGAGCAGTAAGTACTCCTAACCACAGAGTCATCCTTCCAGGCCCCAGTTCTACAGCTCATCATGACAATCTTGGCCTGACTCTTCTCCCTTCTGAGACTCAGTTTCCCTACTTGTGCACAGACAACAACCATGTCTGACTGGCTGCAGTGAGCACCTGATAAAATTTCAGATTCCTGAAGCCCGTTCTCTCCTGATGGAACAGAGCGCTTCCGAGCCCTCACGACCTGCAGATGAGGCCTGGGTTAGAGCGGAGGGGTTCTGCGTACATTACGATCAGCTGAGCCCCAGTCTCAGAAGGCAGGCCTGCCATGACAAAAACATACCGAGGTAATGGAGAGCGGTGTCCGGCTGGCCGCTAGGGGCTCCATGCAAGCCAGCTGTGTCTACTATCTTTCTCAGAGGTGCACTGGAGCAAGCCTGACGCCCTTCTTCAAAGCCCTTGTCCTTATGGTATTAGCTTTATAGTGGTGAGCAGACAGACTTGGGCCTGACCATACCTGCCCAGTCTGTCTGCCACAGGTGAGAATGATCCAACTAACCCCTAGTTTCCCTCAGACAGTCTTGGTTTTCAAGTGCTTTGTATCCCGAGAAAGTCAGAGTAGTTGGTCACGTGCTTTTGTTTAAAGCGAGGTTCTGGGGGTTGATGTCGCGGCTTACTGAGTAGACCGCTTGTCTAGCATGCATGAAGCCCTGGGTTCAAGTCTCTGCTTTGCATAAGCTGGGCATGGCAGTCCATGCCTGGGACCCCAGAACTGGGAAGGTAGAGGCAAAAAGAAAAAGAAAGGAAAAGGGAAGGGGAGAGAAAAACATGCCATTTTCTTTCTTTCTTTCTTTCTTTCTTTTTTTTTTTTTTTGTCAATTTTTGAGACAGGATTTCTCTGTGCAGCCCCAGCTGTGCTAGAACTCACTCTGTAGACCAAGCAAACCCCGAATTCAGAGATCCACCTGCCTCTACCTCCCCAATGCTGGGATTAAAGGTGTACATCACCACCACTGCCCAGCAGCCACGGAATTTTCAAAGCGAGATTAGCAAAGGTTAAAGCCACTGCTTTGTTAAAGAAACGGTGAGTTGTCCTGCTGAGACATCACCAGGCTGTGAAACAGCACAAGCTGCAAGTCCTTGGCCAGGAGGCAGCGCATAAGGAGCAACATCCCCAGCACTCTTTAAAATACATATATTATCTATGTGTAAGTCATGTCAGGCCACGGCGTGCATACAGAGAGCAAGGATGACCTTGCAAAATCACTTCCCTTCTGCGCCCCCACCAGGAATCCTTAGCTAGAACTCAGGTTGCCAGGCTTACTCGGCAAGTGCTTTTACCCTAGGTGGACTTGCTGGACCCCCAATTCTTTTATTTATTTATTGCCTTTTTTTTTTTTTTTTTTTTTTTT
>NW_026067894.1:2010121-2099390 GCF_014885135.2 Alexandromys fortis
CCATCTGTAATGGGGTCTGGTGCCCTCTTCTGGCCAGCAGGCATACACACAGACAGAACATTGTATACATAATAAATAAATAAATATTAAAAAAAAAAGAAAAAAAAAAGAGTTGCCCTGGTCCTGGTGCCTCTTCACAGCAATAGACACCCTAAGACAACCCTCTTCAGGACTCAGTGCTAAAACAATCAGTTACTACCACTGAGAGGCACCTTTCTCCTGTTTCTCCTAGAACTTGGCAGTGTGCAGCCCTGGGGCTCTCGGCAGGGCACTGTTTTAGGGCAGAAGGGACTTCACAGGCTGGTGTAAATGCTCCATTGTATCTGACCTTCTACATTAGTGTGACACCCAAGTCAGCCACTGAGGCAGAAGGTGTGACCACCTATGAGGACATGGCCCAGTGCTAGGGACTTGTGCTGGTCACCAACAGCTCAGGCAAGTCTGCAGTAACGGATCACCCGAGGACTTGGGGCTCAGCACAGCAAAGAATCCTCTTCCCGTGTCACCCATACAGTGCAGGTTCACAGCCGTCTCTGTCCCATTTACTCAGGGGCCCAGGGTAAGAAGAGGGGCCTCATTTTGTGATGCTGTTACCCCAACATACAGGAAGGAAAAGTAGAGCTTGCAGAATTCCCATGTATCCCAGGCTGGCCTCTAACTCATTTTGTAGCTGAAGTTGACCTTGAACTCCTGGTCTTCCTCTGACTCTCCTCCTCCAGCCAAAAGCTTCAATTAAAGGTGTGTGCCCACCGTACCCAGTGTATGTTGTCCTAGAAATTGAATCCTGAACTCCTCGCACACTAGGCAAGCTCTCTGCCAACTGAACCACATCCCTACCCTCCACGTGTGCTTTTACAAATGCTTTGGCCTAAGATTGGCTCCTATGCTATCTACTTGCTTTCCATTGGCTGGAGTAAGTCACATGATCCCCAGCTATCCGCGCATCCAGGAAATACAATCATCTACCGGTCCTGAGAGGAGAGAAGAGCTGGATCTGATGAACACTGCTCTACTGTGTCAGGGTGTTTGACTTACAAATGCCACCTACTGTCCATCAATGCTCAGGTGGGGTGCTTAATATTTATTAGGCCCATTAAAAAATCAAGGACATCGTCTTTTGTCTCAGTGCAGGGGCTTTCAGGAAGGGGCTTTCCAAGGGTCCTTCGGACCTCCCTGGAATCTTCCTTTCTGTGATCTGGACCAGTAGTTTTCCATTTGGGAACCAAGGCACCTCAGGAGGATCCCCCTAAGCTACAGACGAAAGGCAATTTAACTAAAATTCAAATCATCGACTTTGTTAAGAAAATTCGACAATTATGAGGGGGTTGGTTTAAGGTTATGCCTTGCTTCAGCCAGCACCTCCTGAGATGCAAATGAGAAGGGGCACAGGTTTCCAGGAGCTGGGTGCCTTGGGGACTGGCATCTGTCCGGAGGAAGGTTTGGAAATGACATCACCTAGCAGCCCAGGCTTGCAGCCCCATGCCCTTCCAAGTTGCAGGGGGTTGGTACAATTCTCTGATGCACACATCAGCATGTCACTGACCAGATAGGAGTCTTCTGTCCCTTGACAACAGCCAGGAGCAGAAAGACAGAAGCATGGGTGGAAATGGGCCAGTCTCCAAGGGAACTCAAACGACCTTCAGTCCACCGCCTTTGGGTCCCCCACAAAATGCCTAAGAACAGTGTGCACAAGTGGCCTTGAAGGACATAACTGGGAACGTGCAGGAGAGCTCTGGGCAGGTGCTTGCTGCCCCAGCGCCTGGCTCTCCTCTAGCTGATGGACAACCGATATGGGGCCAGGTGTGCCAGCACAGGTCAGACATACCCAGGGGAGTGGCTGTACCTGCCTTCTCCCTTGCCAGGGAGTCTGAAAGAGCTGTACTGAGAAAAAGAGAACAGAAGAAATAGATTATTCCAGTAAAGCAGAGTGGTTAAATCAAACACAGTCTGGTGCTGCTAGGTGCCTACAGGAACTTGAAGTAGCAAAACAAAATGCTGGTGACAGCACTTCAGGATGCAAAAAAATAGGACACAATACAGCATCCTCAAGATCTATCAGATCTACAGAGTCCTGCGGCTCAAGAAACCACTCTGCTACCCAGCTCCCTTTTTCCATCTTTGACAGTTCAGGATCCCAGCCAGGGAATGGTGCTGCCCACAGTGGACGAATTTTCCCACCTCAATTAACCTAGTCAAGAAAATTCCCACAGACACAGGTGAGTCTAGATTCTGTCAAATCGATAGGTAACGCTGACCATCACACCCCGAGCTGCTCTGCAGGTCTTCAGGGAGGCAACCTCCTGGCAAATTGTGCTTAGCTTCCTATTTATTGCATATTACAACTCTCCCTTTTTATTTAATCTTGTATTTGAAAACACAACAAATTAAGGCAGGCATCAGGGCATAAACCCAGCACTTGGGCGGGTGTGGGGGATGGTTCCAGGCAGGAAATCTTATGTTTAAAGATAACATGGGTTACACATCAAGATCGTGACTTAAAAAACTCAGAGGGGTGGGTACAGGAGAGAAGAGAGAGACAGAAAGGGTGGGTGGGAGGCGAAAAAGGAACCATTGAGCTCTTCAGGGAAGGCACAGCTGAACTTGAAGATGCCCTGTTCCGTCCTTGCTGTGATTTTGGTCAGATTCCCAGATCATGATACCAGCCACATTGCCAAGATCTCTATCCCAGAGCAGATAGCAAGGTGTTGCTGAGACACCCAGCCCCTCTCTCAGCCCTTCCTTGCTGCCCACACTGTGATCCCTCTTGAGCAAGCATCCTGGCTCCTGCCATGTGATAGAGCTGGCTGTGGGGCCAAGACAGTGCTGCCTTCACAGGGACGAAGAGCGATGGAACAGATGCTTTTCCTATGGAGTGTCTTTGAAATCCAGGCTGTGGCCAGCAGAGTCTTTGAGTAGGGTGACCTGGGCAGGGCTTCCTCCTGCTTCCATCACTAGGAACGTGGTAAGGTGGCCACCACCATCTTCAATGGCCCTAGCTCCCTCCTGCCTCTACTTCTTACACCCACCCCCGGTGGCCCCCAAGGCCCTACACAAGCAAGACTCTAGAAACTTCCAAACCTCATACGTCTGACTGGAGCTCTGTCCTGTGTTCTCAGGAGCAGGACTGCCTTGTTCCCACCACATGTGGAGCTCCTGAGGGCTTGGCCTCCTTAATTATCTTCACATTCCAGGGCCTGCCTCAGCTAGGGCATAGTTGGTCTACCCTAAATTCCACCCCAGCACGGCAGATACCTGGCAGAGTGGAGTATGCCTGTAATCCCGGCATCCTGGGGGCAGAGGCAGGAGGAACAGAAATATCAGATCACTCTCAGCTACACAGGGAGCTTAAGGCCAGCCTCAGCTACATGAAACACCATCTTTAAAAAGTAAGTGTTTCACCCAGCAGTGGTAGTGCACGCCTTTCATCCCAGCCCTTGGGAGGCAGAGGCAGGCAGATCTCTGTGAGTTTGAGGCCAACCTTATCTACATAGCTAGTTGCAGGACAGCCAGGGATATCACATAGAGAAATCTTGTCTCAAAAACAAAACAAAACAAAAAACCCAAAACAAACAAAATGTGTTTGTGGAATTCCAAATCTTGTCAGTAAGGCGAAAGCTTAGTTGCTCTCCTAGAGGGGACAAGTATTCTCCAAATTGAACCCAGGGTCTTGCATGCGAACTGTGGGCACCCTGCCACAGCGCCATACCCTAGACCTAAAGAACTCATCACTGTTTTTCTTTGATGATATCTGATGGACTAAACGCATATATTTTCAACTAATTGGACCCACCTTAAATGCGCAAACCTCTGGGTTTTTTTTTTCTTTGTTTGTATGTTTTGTTTTTCAAGACAGCATTTCTCTGTGTAACAGCCCTAGCTATCCTGGAACTCTCTCTGTAGACCAGACTGGCCTTGACTCACAGAGATCCAGCTGCCTCTGCCTCCTGAGAGCTGGGATAAAAGGTGTGCACCACCACCACCACTACCCAGCTCAAACCTCTGATTTTTAGTAAAATTTAGTTGTTCGGTGACCACCACATTTTAAACTGAGGCCCTTTCCATCATGCTGAAGAGAAACTGTTTTAAAGAGCTGCCCTAACCCGTGGGAAGTCTCTCTCTCTCTCTCTCTCTCTCTCTCTCTCCCTCCCTCTCCCTCCCCCCCCCCCCCCCCCCCCCCCTCCCTCCCTCCCTCCCTCCCTCCCATTGTGATTTTAATTTTGCTTTTTCTGATGACAAATGGTGTTGAGTGTCTTGTGCTTTACTCATTGGCCGTTGTTTATCTTGTTTGGTGAAATATTTATTAAAGCTTTTGCCCGTTTCTAATTGGCTTATTTGTCTTGCTGTTGAGTCATGGGAGCCTGGATTTTTTTTTTCCTACCAAAGCTACAATCTCATAATTGCTTTGGGGAGCAGAGAGGAATTTATTTGTTGGAAAAAGAGATTTGTGTTTAAGTCTTGGCTTGACCACTTTGAGGACCTGGGGTTCTCTGAAAGTCCCCTGAATTCCGAGTTCTTGTCCTCCCTTCCACTGAGCAGGGTAAGAACGTTCTGGAAAGAGCATGGTGCCTAACAGTTCCAGTGACACAAGCAAAGTGTCTGGCGCATGCTCAGCTTTTGTTTGCAGGAGTGTTTAGGGGACCTGAACTGAGCTGGGAGCTGGGGACAGGGAACCGGGGAAGAGACGAGTCCCTGTACTCACCTGGCTAGCCCAGGAGACTGGAGGCAGGGGACACACAATATCAAAAGAAAACAGGGTAAATGCATCATGTAACATCAGGAAAACATGACAAGATGCAAGGGCCTCTGGATCAGGTTCTTAAGCAGGAGCCTATCTGGGTGTAACCACAGTCCAAACTGACAGGTGCTTAAACCACACTGAAGATTATTCACCTGCCTCCCTCCATCCCTCTCTCCCCACCAGCCCTCTGTGTGTGTGTGTGTGTGTGTGTGTGTGTGTGTGTGTGTGTGTGTTTTCAACATGCACATTCATGTTGTGTGCAATATCTCTATAGGCCAGAAGAAGGCATCAGATCCCCTAAAGCTGGAGTTATAGGCAGTTAATAGGAGTTATCGTGAGCCATCCCACACAGGTGCTGGAAACCCAACCAGGTCCTCTAGAAGAGCAGCCAATGCTCTTTAACCACTGAGCTGTCTCTCCAAACCTGTTAAGTTTTCTGTCTCATCATCACCAGGGCTCTGCTCCTCCTCCAGGTCATGGCTGTGCCTCCTGGGAGCACTCTGTCTCATCACCGTCTCCTCAGTGTAGACTGCCAGAAGGATTGCTTGGGAGAGAGGTCAACTGTCCTCCCTTCAGGAGAAGCCCTGACGTCACTCACACCTTATTCATGCATCACTGGCCTGCCATTACAGGAATACCATGCCTTGATTCAGGGCAGGGTGGGAAGCAGTCTTCACGCTGTTGCTTAACTGTTTGGTTAGCTAACACTCTGGGTTCTCTTGCTTTCAGTTAAAAGGGGCAGGAGGGGGGTGCTGGGGTGATAGCTCAGTGGTTAAGAACACATACTGCTTTTGCAGAGGACCTGAGTTCAGTTCCTAGCGCCCATATTGGAAAGATCACAACTGCCTACAACTCTAGCCCCACAAGGTCTGACTCTTCTAGCCTTTTGGGGCACCTGCACACACAGACACACACACCACACCCCTTTCTTTTAAAAAGGGGGAGAAGGTATCATGTTTCTGCCATGGGTAGTCAAGGTAGTCTTCTCTAAGAAGGACCTATAGAACGAATGTCCAAGAGAAGCAAAGGAGGAGCCATGCGAGGCTCTGGAGGAAGGTCAATCCCAACAAAAATCAGCAAGGGCTCCAATGTCTGTGAATCGCGAGCAAGTCTGGAGCATTGGAGGGTAGTGTGAATTCTAATCGGTCTTAATAATAAAAACCTGGAGTCAACATTAGCAGGTGAAAGCTGAAGGATCGGAGAAGCAGTGCAGCAAGCCACATGCGAAATCCTCAGACCAAAAAGAGAGCAAGCTCCCGTCTCCTCCCACCTTATATTCCTCTCCCTGCTGAGCCATACCCCTTCCTGTCTGTCTGTACAGACCTCCAGACCTCTATGGTTAGCTAGAGGCTAGTTTCACCCTCTAATTTCCAGGCAAGCTTTGTTTGTTAGAATACAAACAAGATAGCCCCACATTGGAGGGAGACCCAGGTCCAGTGATACCTGTGTCTCCAGGAGGCAATGGGTTGACTGTCTCGTGTACTGGAAACTCAGGCTCCAGTTATAGCTTTTTCATGGGCTCTGCCTGGGCAGATACTTACAGGCACCCCTGCCCTGTCCTCTGGCCTCAGCTGCCACTGCTGTTTCATCATACACAAGACACCCAGCAGGGGGTGGGCATGTCAAGCCCAAATAGCGACAACCCTATCATCTTCAAAGCTCCGCACACCTTTCCATTAGTGGCGCCCAGGCTCCTGGGGCTGCTTTGTGTACTGAGGGAGCTTTCTCTTTCCAGCCCCAGGGTAAGCTTGTGCCTCTCAGCCTGTCATTGCTCCCACTGGGGAGGCTGCAGTGTTCTGAAATCCTTCAGAGATGCCTTGGGGATCCTTGCGGCCTATTCCTGAGGCTCATATCTCCATAGGGAGCCTCGCCCTGGGAGATACTCACTCAGCAAACCCAGCTGGGGCCCAGCTTTGCCTGCAAGTCTTGCTTCCCTGAAGGCACCCCTGACCCTCCACCCACAAGTCCCATGCTGCCAAAGACAGCTGTGAACACAGCCCAACATAAAATCCTAAGCTTACTTAAGACATTGTAAGGATTCTTTCTGCAGTTTTATTTTCTAATTTAATCATGCGGTTCTGAAGCCTGAACTCTGTTAATGACAACGTCATGTTGTGATGTCAAAAGGTTAAAGGCGCCTGCCGGGGAACTGCTCAGTTGTACAGTCAAGAGCGAGGGGCCAAACACCAGGCTGTCTGAGCGCAGATCACAGCCTGGCTGGACATACAAGCTTCATTCTATTGGACCAGGCTCTTGGCTCCTCCAGCTTCTGTGTCTTCATCTGCTCCACAGGAGAATTCCCAGCACAAGGGATTCTGGGAGATTAAGGGCTCCAGGGCACCTGGCACAGATGTTCAGCCTTAGAGAATTGTTTTATTCTACCAACCAGCTCTTTTTTAGGATTAATCCTGCCCCAGCCTCTCCCTTGGCCCCCTGAAAGCCAGGGGAGTCTGCAAGGTCTCCCTGTGACATCAATATCTCATTGCGAGTCTGTCCATGACCTGCCCGTGGCTTGACCCCCTTCCGCCTTCGTTCATTACCACGTTTGTTCTCTCGCTCTGGTGTCAAGCCCCTCAACTCTCCTTGCCATTTCACTCAGACTCCTGGCCAGGTGTGGGGGCGCAGGAGGGTCATCTCAACTCTGGAGGGGTGAAGGTGGGAGAAGGGAGAGTTCTAGGCTAACCTTGGCTACCCAGGTAGACCTTGCTTAATGCACAGCTCCCCCAGAGCCTTTGCATATCCATCTCAGCGGTAGAGCACTTGCCTGAGGTAATTGAGTTGCTGGATTTGATCCCTGGCAACATGAAACAGCAGCAATAATAAAGAACAAGACACGTCACATACAAATGGAGACGTCAGTCAGTCTCTGCCAAAGTTTGCTGCTGTGGTGTGTCCTACAGGCTAGGTAACCCCCTGCAAGGCTGAGACTAGGTGCTCCTCCCATGAGGCAGTTTTGCAGCTGCTACTCTTTCCGTTCCCTCTTTAAAGACCACTCCCATCTTCCCCACGTGCTGCTCTGGGCACGTCATGGTCTTGCAGGCCTTGTGCAGACAAGTCTTCCTGGGCCGATCTGGGGGTCCTCTCTTTGCAAGCCACTGAGTGTTCACGTCACTGTACCTACAGAAGGATCCTACATCCTGCTTCCCAAGGCCCAATGGAGCCACTGGCCTTGTGAGGGTGGGAATCCCACCATAACCACAGCCCCACAGAGATGCACAAGTGTGGGTGCTCACCTGCAGGCCCAGCTGAGGACCAGCCCTGCAGGCCAGGGGTTAGGGATCTGGGGAACTTTTGGAGTCCAACCTGACTGAGGTGTGGAGCCCAGGTGTGTGGGAGGCCAAGATGGAAAAGGGGCTTGGGAGTGGGAGTAGGCAAGATATCCTTGCTTCCCTGGGGAAAAAATAATGACAGGAGCCCTGGATAGAGGGATGTCTTGTATGTGTATGTGTGTTTGGTGTAGTGTGTAGGTGTGCATGCCTATGTGCACATATGTAGAGGCCAGAAGCCAGAGATCTTACTCTGACACTCTCTGTTTTATTTTTAAAGACCAAGTCCCAATGAACCTGATGTTCTCTGATTGGTGGGACTGACCGGCCACTGGGCTCCCAGCAGCCACCTGTCTCTTCCTCCTCCCAGCGCTGGGGTTGCAGATGTGAGCGCCACGCTCTGCTGTTTACATGAGTGCTAGGAATTCAAACTCGGGTCCTCATGCTTGAACGCCAGGCACTTTACCCACTGAGTTATCTTGCTAGCCCTAACGGGTAATCTCGGTGTCACTCCTGGGTATCTCTGACACAGTGGCTTAAAACAGCCAATGCCTGCAGAGTCCCCAGGGACGCAGAGCAAGTTTGCCCTATAGATGTGATGAAGCCCTGGCTTCTTGAGCGTCCATCTGGGGATCCTTCCGTCACCCCTCACACCTTTTTGCTTTCTTTTCTTTTGTCAGAGTTGGACTTCGAACCCAGGGCCTTATGGATGTTAGAGAAGTGGTCTAACCATTGTGCTACACTCAAGCCCCATCTTTATTTTAGGTGACAATCCATGAGACCTGAGAACACCCAATTCTTCCATCAGCACGTGCGAACGCACAAACATGAGTGCATGCGTGCATGCACGCACGCACACACACACAGTGTCACTCCTCCCTTTCTTTTATGAGCAGTGCCCATACACACCCGACCCACCATTGTGTTGACCTACTCCATATTCAAGGCTGAACCCACGGGAACGCATCACGGATACACTGGCTTAGAGATAGAAACTACAGCCGACATGGAAAGAGTTAGACCCAACAACCTCAGAAGGTGAGTGAGAGACTCAATGCCCATTCTAGCTTGGAGAATTTCCGCCCAGCCATACAGCTGCTCCCTAGCCCCCAACACAACGAATCTGTACAGGTGGCAGAGGCATCCACACGCAGCCCACAGAGACAAAAGGAGATTATGTGTCTAGAAGGTTCTGGAAAAGCAGTGACAGCCTCCAGCTAAGACATGCAAGAAAAACCGGTTGTACAGGCTGCTATGGCTGGCCACCATCCTAGTCCAGCCTTAACTTAGCCACAGAAAGACTGATGCCCAGTCTGGGGGTACGGGTCAGCTGGAGTTCAGTCCGTGTGCTGTAGGGACTACAGACTTCAGACACATCTAGGTTTTCTACTTCTTTCTAATCCATATCATCCAGCTTATTAGAACCTCAACTTCCCTAAGAGTTATCCTAGCTTGTGACCCTAAGAATTGTTCAGGATTTAGAGAGGCGGAAAGCACAAAGGCTGGCTACGACTGTCCTTGTTTGCACTGTATTTTTTTTTTCAATACTCAAAAGGAGCAGGTTCTAGAATTGAAAGACCAGTGTAGCCCCTTAGGGGGAACAGTCACAGGGAAGCAGAACCAGGGACCCCAGCAGCAGAAAACCTGGACACCTTCCTGGGATTGCCCACCACTGTCCCTGGCAGGGTCCTGCTGCAGGGCATGCAGGCAAGCAGAGAAGAGCCAGCTCTCCACTCTCTTCAGACCAGGAGGTGGAGCAAGACAGGGTTTCTCTGTGTAGCAACGGAGCCTGTCCTGGAACTAGCTCTTGTAGACCCAAGCTGGCCTCGAACTCACGAAGATCTCCCTGTCTCTGCCTCAGAGTGCTGGGATTAAAGGCATGTACCACCACCAACCACTTTTGCTTTTGAAGCAAAGGGAGGTGATCTTGAGTTTGGAGATTTCTAGTCTTCAGATTTGCTCAACCCTCCTAGGAGCATGTGGCTTTGTGTGTGTGTGTGTGTGTGTGTGTGTGTGTGTGTGTGTGTGTGTGTGTGTGTGTGTGTAGGCTGAGGTCCACGCGTATGTGGAAGCCACGAGTCAACCTCTGGTATAGTTCCCTGGGAGCTGTCCCCTTTGTATTTGAGTCAGTCTCTCACTGGAACCTCACTGGGACTCACTGAGTAGGCTGGCGAGCCGGGGATTCTCCTGACTCAGCTTTCCCACTGCTGGGCACACAGGTAGAACACAAACACACCCAGCTTTTACATGGGTGCTGGCGATCGAAGCCAGATCTTCACCCCCACATTGTAAGCATGTCGCCAGCCAAACCGTATTCCCGGCCTCTTCTGCTGGTTGTTCTCAGCTTCCTGTGCTCATCCAACCCTGCGCAACCTGCTTGCCCCTCGTGCTCCCTGAGTGGCCTTTTGAAAGAACACATTGCTGATCTTAGAGAGCTCAGCAGGCTCAGCCCTTCATGTCCTCCGTCCTTGTCATGGGCGCTTACCTTCACGCTGTTGTGGTTGCACCTACTCTGGCTCCTATCTTGGAACCTCTGGGCAAGCTGGGCCAGGTTATCCTTCCTCCATGATCTTTGGGCAAAGTGGGGTCTTCCAGAGTCAGGGCCAGGTGTTCCCTTTGTCCATGACCTTCCCACCCTCCCCCTGGATCCTAGCTCTGGGAACACAGGCTCACAGCCTTTCAGTTCCTAAAGGGATCATAGAGTTCTGCCCTGGGCTCTTCGTGCCCATGGCCCTGGTGATTGTTAAAAGGCTTCTTGGCCTGGCATCAATACCCTCATTTGTTTATTCAGCAAGTGTTCATCAGCTACCAACGAGGAGTCAGGACCTGCCTGTGGGCACAGCCTGCCCAGCTTTGAGTCACTTCCTCTGCCTGGCTCTGTCTCAGCTGTTCCTGAGGGTGGGGTGGGGGGAAGGCACCTGAGAGATGAATCCCGCAGGAGAACAATAGTTTGCATGAAGCCCAGCTCCTCCACTTCCTGGAAAAGACTCAGACAAAGTCTCTTTGCTCTCGGGTCTTTCCCCTTCGTGAAGTTAGGGGGTGCTTATCTGGAGAATGGGGTAGAAACCAAGGGGCAGATCCATCCCAGAGCACATGGAGACCTGGGTGAGTGAGGCCTGCAGGGTCCTGGAGCAATGGTCCAGCCAGACACACTGACTTGGGGCAAGCCAGCCCTTTGCATGGGCTCTGCTCTCTCACCGGCAGTCCCAGGGTTGGGCTGTCTGAGGTCCCTCCAGCTTGGAGAAGCTCTGACTGAGGATAGCCTAGGAACTGTGGCAGGCAGGCAGGCAGGCAGGCAGGCAGGCAGGCAGGCAGGCTGGTGGCTGAGCTCTTCTAAGGTGGTGTCACAGGTGGAAACCATGGCCTTGGAAGACACGGTGTCAGATGGGCAGTGTGCATCTGCTTCCACGTAGACGGCCATGAGAGGAACCCACCCAGCAGACAGCCACAAGCACAAGTCGAATGCCATCTTTTAGCTACTGAACACGAAATGATTAGAACTTGGGACCCAGAAAACCAAAAGTAACTCTCCCTGGGGTAGTATCTGGGGACCTTGAACAAGAGATCAAGGGATTGTGGTTTAAACTGTCCCCTCTCCTCAGGGATAGCTGTTACTTCTCTGGTCTCCTTCCAGTGCTTGGTGACTGCTGAGGCGACCACCAGACCTGGGTTTTTCTGGAAATTTCCAAAACAAAAATATTCTTCCCTAGTGTTCTCTCTCTCTCTCTCTCTCTCTCTCTCTCTCTCTCTCTCTCTCTCTCTCTCTCGTGCATTCTGACACATATGTTCGTGTGTGGAGATCAGAAGTTAGCACTGGGTATCTTTCTCAATTGTTCTCCACCACAGTTTGGAGACATGGTCTCTCACTGACCCTGTAGCTTACTGATGCGCTACACTGGCCAGCCCAGGGTCCTCCTGCCTTCCCCTCCCCAGCACTGGAGTTGCAGGTGCTCACCTATGGGCTTGCTTTCTACGTGGGTTCCAGGGACCGAACTCAAAGCATGGGGAGCATTTTACAGACTGAGCTGTCTCCTCAGATACCTCCCTTGGTTCTCACCTCCATCTTTCCTGCTTCAAGGGCCACCATTTGCTTGGTCCCCTGTCATTCTACCCAGTTAGGAATTCATTCTGACCACTTCTACAGGGGTCCATTAACCCAACTCCTGCTTTTGTACAAACAGACGTGGTTTGAGAGGGCCTCACATATCCATTAAAACTCAGCTCCCCTAGCATCCCACCCCCACCCACCCACAGAATTCCATATCAATCCAGAAGCTTCTGCAAGCAGCAAGCTCAATGCCTCAGTGACTAAGTCAACAGTAGGCTATTTTCAAGGTGGACTGGGGATGTAGCAGTGTCGTGGGGACTTCCTGTCCACCAGGGCAGGAGAGAGAAGGAAAGAGGCAGAATGAAAACCAATCGTCCCTTCCTTCATGGACTCAGCCACCTGGTCACTTCTGCTTGTCCCTCTCAGACTGTGACTCAGCCAAAAGCCTCTTGCCCAGCTGCAAAGGAGTTTGGGAAATAAAATGTTTCTGGTTGTCCAGGAAAAGCCATCTGAACCATAACTGAACAGACACTTGTCCTGTGTCTGCTACAGGCCTGCCATGAGGATAGACCAACAAAGGATGGGAAGTCCCAAGCTCAGGCCTGGCACATAGTCGGTGTTCAGCAAAGTTCCTCCATCACCAGTACCAGGTCCCCAAAGGATCAAGTCCCCAAGGGATCAGGCCCCTCTGCAGCCTGCTGACTCCTGATTGAATGCACAAGGCCAGCATCTAGGCTGTTCCCCCTGCAGCCCTTATTCCTCTTCTCACTTAGCCACCCTCTCTACCTTCTGCCCCCTGTGCCTTCCCTCTGCAAAGCATTGGTATACAATGGAGCAGTTCTGGTGGGCACCTGTGCTATGTTAAAGCCTTAACGTTGTGTAGAGCCCAGAAAGTCTTTGCTTCTCTGACTGTGGATGCCTCCCCGGCCCCTGCACAGGATGCTGGAGCCCCAAAGTCACAGTATCCTTAACTGATTGCAACAGCAACAATTAGAAGCAAAGACTCACTGGCCCCATTTTAGAGATGGAGAAATCGAGGCCCAGGGGTCTCAGTGCAGTGCTTCTAAACTTATTTGGCCTTTTCATGCAGAAAGGAAATTCAAAATTCATACTTCAAACCTTACCACCCCTCTGAGGAGCCAATCCAACATGGATTGCTCGAGAACTCAGTGTGTGCCTGCCTTTAGCACAGGGCTGGAGACTTCCAGAATTGCTCCAAAAATCCATGAGCCACAACCCAACACCTAGGGATATATTCAGAGTGCCTAAGGGCTGGGTCTGAGCAGAGAACTTCTGCCCCCAGTGTGAGGCTCTAAGGACAAAACTGGGTTTCAAGCTTGGATTTTGCCAATGTGAATGCAGTACCGCAAAGTTCCCGGGAGGAGCGCCATGAGTAGAGAAATGGCCCGTGTGGTGGCAGAGACAACGGGACAGTAAACAGATGAGCTTGGCTGAAGCAGAACGGGTATTTGGAGACAGTGACAAATGAGGCCAGGACATCACAGGGACTGGAAAGAATGGACCAGCCATTTAGATTTGATTGGAGAGGCTTTGGGGAGCCCTGGGACGTTCTGTAGCCAGCTTGTGGCAGAAAAGGCAAAGCTAGAGCCGAAGAAAGGTGTCCTAAGACGTCTGGGAGGACAGCCAGGCTCAGGGAGCGCAGTGCAGCTGGCCAGCGTGGCAGGGTGGGAGTCATCAGGGATCCTGTAGAGGAGGGACAGTAACTGGATTGGGTATGACAGACAGTCTGTGCCTTAGCAAGCCAGACTCGACCACCTGCTCCTGGTAAGCTGACTAAAGCAGCCAAATTAATAGTAAAAACAGGAAACAGAGACTTTCTCAATATGATCATATCAGGAAAGGGACAAAGGCATCCAATCACATCCCCAAGTCCATCTCTGGGGTCCAGATGTGAGGTTAATACTTAGGTAGAGGCCACAGATGTGTACATCTGAGGAGTCCAGGTCAAGCTGCGGTCCT
Organism: Alexandromys fortis; assembly: GCF_014885135.2. Lineage (NCBI taxonomy): Eukaryota > Metazoa > Chordata > Mammalia > Rodentia > Cricetidae > Alexandromys > Alexandromys fortis. Next base: position 2,024,154 of record NW_026067894.1, read on the forward strand.
GCCCTCTGTTGACTCATAGTTACCTCTCCTGTAAGGTGGTCTTTACAAATTGTAAAGCTCTTTCCTAGAAGAACACTTTCTTCCCTTGCTGGCCCAAGCTTTAGGTTCTCCTTTCTCCCAGCCTGAGATTCCAAGGATCCCAGAGTCCACTGTTTCAATAGTTCGATATCCAGAGTGAGAGAACAGTGTCTTTAAACCATCTTTGCCCCTGCTAGAAGGTTCCAAGACCAAGACACCAGGAGGAGGCCACCCTGCTGGGAACAAGTCTGTAGCCCTGGGAGGCTCATGGCTTGCCTCCCACAACTGCCTGCTTTTTAACTGTGCAACTCTGGGCAAGCAACCTATCTATCATCTGTGTCCTGTTAAAATACAGACCATCCTGCCTTCTGGGCAGGTGCGAAGATTTGTGGGAGAAAATCCATATGAAGTCCTGTCCCAGAGACCCACGACATAGGACTGGGCACTGCTCTTCTAAGCCATCAACTACCCGCGGTCGCTCTCTATTGGCTGCTTGGCACCATGAGTCCTCTAGACCATTCTGACCTGTTTCCTGAAAAACAACCCCACAAAATGGGGACCATCGCACCTGTTTGAGGGACAGAGAAACAGTGGGGCACAGAGGAACACTTCCATCAGCAGGGGCTGGACGTAGCTCAGTGGGTAGAGTATTTACCTAGAATGCAGGAAGCCCAAGGTTCAATCCCCAGCACCACACAAGCAATACCTGGGAAGTGACAGGTTCCTGGCACCCACGGGGCAGCTCACAGCCATCTGTAACTCCAGTTCCAGGTGATCCACTGCCCTCCTCTGGCTTCCACGGTTCCCAGACATGCATGTGTGTGTGGTACACATACGCACATGTGGGGGAAACACCTATGCACTTTAAATAATTTAAAAATCATCATAATAAATAAATTTAAAAGGAAGTAGATCATACAAGAACTCAAATATCCAGGAGCCACTGCCTCAGGATGGGAGACAACACAGGGACTCTCAATCTCCAGGGTCGTGCAGTTGATTTTCAAGGTCATGGTGACTTGGACATCTGTCTGGGTACTTCTGGTCCCTCCCTAGATGCATTCAGGATCTAAAAAAAAAAAAAGATTTTTGATTTGGGGGACAATGGTAGAACCCAAATCCATCATGCTAACCAGCTGCTAGGCCATGCTGTTTGGGGGCAATTAGCAAGACTTGTTCAAGAATGGCTTGAAGGATGATTTACTCAGCAGTGGACGTAAATCTACAGCCTGGCCAGGCCATTGAGAGCTGGAGGAGGTGGTGTCTGCATGGAGCCAAAATGGTGAAGGAACCCAGTGAACGCTGCTCTGGCTACTGTTTTTAGTGAGACTGCAGGCTCCAAGTCCACAGTGAAGAAGGATCTTGGCCACGCAGGAAGACTTTACTGACTCGTGCTCCCACCTCGGGATGTTTCCTGCCCTAACCTCCTTCCACCCCACGAAGAAAACACCAGGACACAGGCTGCTGTCTCCTATGGCAACCATGAATTTCACATTCAATTTCGCCATCAAATTCAAAGGCACACACTACCCACGCTTATTTTATTTCTTAAATCTAAACAGCATAGCCCTTCATGACAAGACTTGGAAACTCCTTCCAGGCCAGGACCCCTTTCACCAACCACAGCGAGCCTTGTCCTTTCCTGAGTCCCGGTGTTACTGCTGCTGATCTGGGCTCACCTGGAACATGGGCAGTCCATGGTCCACATGTGTGGTGGGTCCGAGGAAACTGACTTCTGCAAGAGCCCTTGAATGTGAAGGCACTCTTGTCTCCTAGGAGTCGCAACGTCTTCATCTCTAAAGGGAGTGATGGTCCCGTTGTCACGGTGCCTGCTGAAGAAGCCTGTGGTCCTGACTTCAGATCCCCATCGCCTGTGTCAAAAGCCAGGCACAGCGACCTACATCTATAAACCCAGTGCCCATTGGATGTGCACAAGTGAATATGGGTATGAGACCGAGTGAGGGTGCAAGTGTGTGGGTGCATGAGTGTGTGATGGTGTGTGGCAGTGTGGTCTGTGTGTGTGAGACCCGTTGTGTGTGATTGTATGTATGATTTTGTGTGGGCGTGTCAGTGTAAGCGGGAAGGCACAGGTGAGTATTGTGTGAGTTCATGTATACACAAGTGTATGAGAGTATGATTCTGTGGGCAGGCACGAGTGTGTCAGAGCATGTCAGTAAAGACTGTGTCCCTGTGACTATGCGAGTGTTATGTGAGTGTGTAAGATTGTGTAAGTGTAAACGATGGTGTGATTTCATGTGGTTCTGTTGAGCACGCTTGTGTGAACGTTTGAGAGTCTGTGTATGTTTTGAAGGTGAGAACATGTGTGGAGGGCAAGTGTATATACACATACACTGTGTATGCGTAAATTCATGTCGCTGTGTGTGTAACTGAGTGAGACTGTGCTTGTATACATCTGAGAGTATGTATCTGGATGTGTATAGATGTGAGCTGTGAGTCTGTGTGGGAATTGCACATAAGTAAGAATCCATGTATCTCTGTGACTGTGTGTTGGCATTTGAGTGTGTACTTAAGTGTGCAATACTATGCATGTGTGAGAGTGTGTTAGTGTGACTGTGATTACATGTGAGGAAGAGAGTTTGAGGGTTGTGTGATTGTGAGTGTGATTGTTTAACAATGTTGTGCGTGTGTGTTAGTGTGAACATGTGTATATTTGAGGGTGTTGTGAGTGTGTAAAAAGGTATGTGTGAGCACAGGGCTATGATGTGACAGTGTGTTTGTGAGGATGTTTATAAATGTTCGAGAGTGTGATTCAATAAGCGTGTGTGTGTGTGCAAGGATGAGGGTGAATGTTGTGTGAGAAGTGTTTATTTGAGTGTATAAGTATTGTGAACACAAAGGAATTTGAGTCTTTTTTTGTTTGTTTGTTTTTAGAGACAGGGTTTCTCTGTGTAGCCCTGGCTGTCCTGGAACTCCCTCTGTAGCCCAAGCTGGCCTTGAACTCACAGAGATCCACCTGCCTCTGCCTTCTGAGTGCTGGGATTAAAGGCGCACACCACCATTGCCCAGTGTGTTTGAGTCTTAATGTGAGTATGTGAATGTGTGCATTAGTGTGTGTGACTGAGTGTGAATTCGTTTGAACTTAGGAGGGTCTGAGAGGATGATTGTGTGTGAGTGTGGATTTTGAGACAGTTTCACTATGTAACTGAAGCCGACTTTGAATTCACCTCCCTCTGACTGTTTAGTGCCGGGATTCCAGGAGTGAGCCCCCACATTTGGCCCATACACTCTGAACCTCAGTTTCCCCATTGGCCAAACCAGGGTCAACTCATCTCTGAACTTTGCACTCCAAAGATCCACACACTTCCCTCATGTGTCTGGGCACATGAAGGCACTCACTCTACATGAAGAGGGCACACATCTGTCTTCCACGTTTCTCCAATGTCCCTGTCCCTCATTCTCCACACCAACCTTCCTAAGTCCTGGGTTTCACTTACCACGGTCACCAGGATTGCGAGCTCCACCCTGGGAAACTGAGCTGGGCACAGCAGAGGCCTAGTGAATGAGGATGCAAAGATGCCTGCTCAGAATGGGCCTGTTGATCTGTGTGGCATCCACGTGAGGGCTCAGCCTTCCCCTGGGGCTACCATGAGAGTTCTCAATTTATCCTGCCTGAGCACGCAGGAGACCAGATTGGTGGCAGGCAGGCGCATCCACAGAAGCCTGATATAAGCTTCCAATTATCTTTTAATTTCACTTCTGTCTTCATTTGTTCATTTCGGTTTTCTCTAAACAGAGACTTTAAAAAAAAAAAGTCTGTAATTTATGGCCTTTAGGTAGCGTTTGTTCACCTGCAGATGGAAGCCTGAACTAGAATCCTAACACCCTGGAAGGGAGATGCTGCCTCCAGGGACCCCAGAGTCTCCCTTCTTCTGCCTTCTCTGCACGAATTGTGGCTTCTGACCTTCCTGGCGATCAATGCTCAGCCCTGACTTCTCCTCTCCCTCTGTGCTCTGACCTTCCTGGAGCCTCCCTCCCCCCCCCCCAGAGTAGACACTCCCCCTCCTGAGGACCATGAGTGACAGACCCTCTTCTCATGGCTGCATTCTCTGCTCTGGTGGCCTCCCTGTAACAGAGGAGCAATACAGCCACATCTCAAACATTCACAAGTAGAGCGCTGAGAGGTGGAGACCACCACTTCATGTGTGAGCATGCGCTCTGACCTGACCAGAAGCCCACCTGATTCAGCTGACAGCCCCTCCCTTGCTGGATCTGCTCCACTAAGTCCAGGTCCACTGGGCCACTAGGAGTCAATCGCACAGAAGACAAACGCCTTGCTCGGGGCCTTTGGATAGAACAAAGCCTGGGAAACAGGCTGAGGAAGGACGAAGAGCTCGGTGAGGCACCATGGAAGGGCCCAGGGAGGCCTAGAGTTTGATTGAACCTGGACATAACACAGAAGCGTAAACTGAGGCTGTGGAGTAGAGGGTCACCCTGATAAGGGAGTAAGGATCCTAGGAGGCCAGCAAGATGGCTCTGTGGGTAGAAGCTCTCAGTCAAGCCCGGCAAACTGAGTTCAGTATTCAGGCTTTACACGGTGGGAGGAGAGAACAGACTCCTAAGGTTGGCCTCTGATCATCACGTGTATGCTATGGCATGTATGTATACACACGCGCGCGCGCGCGCACACACACACACACACACACACAAGTGTAGCGTTTCCCACGATCAGAGCCCTCAGAACCAAGTTCCTGGGCCCTCCAAATGGATCTTATTTTCACTTTGCAGTCAGAAGACAACACCAAAAGAAGAGTAGACCGTGTGCAAAGGGCATCTAGGCAGCTCAGCCACCTGAATCCTGGGCACGGATGGAGGGTTCAGCGGAGCAGGGCTGGGCCCAGCTCTTGCTCACTGACTTGGAAACTCCCTTGCAGCTGCGACCTCTTCACCCACCCGTGAGAACCCTTGGAGGACCCTGGTGTGTGCAGGGAACAGGGATAGGAGCCCCTGAGACTCCCAGAGAAGCAGGGATAGGAAGAGCTGAGACTCCTAGAGCTTTAGCAACAAGGGGCTTCCCACATGTTAACTACAACCTGAGCCGGTCCACCTGCCGTCCCTCCCCCTCCACTTCTCAGATAGGGAAATGGAGGCACAGAGAAGGGAAGTTACTCCCCTGAGGTCACATGGTGAATAGCAAACTTGGGCAGATTGGGTCCACGGTCTGCAGTGCTGATGTTAGCGTGTGTGTGGGTTTGGGTTGAGGGGTGTCTGTCCGTCCTCCACGGACCTCTTTGCCTAGGAGGTTGGCTCCTCCTAAAGAAGAGGGTGTGTTTTGGCGTCTCACTTTCTCTGATGCAATGCATTTCCCCATCTGCTTCAGGGCTGGTTTCTCTTCAGCTTGTCAGACCCAGACGGCAGAAGCGATCAAGAGCCTGGTCAGGTGGCTTGGCGGCTGGCCCAGGCTCAGCCTCCCCCACTGCCTCCTCGCTTGGTCAGTTAAATGTTGACCCCTCTGTTGGGGCCAGGACCGTCCCTACTGGCCCAGGACCTGTGGCTCCACCTGCCCCAGGAACCACGACAAAAGCTGCCCAAACCTCCCACCCAAGCATTTGCAAAAGAGAAAACAAACACACTGCACACAGAATCCAGCTGCACACGCTTCCAGGTATCGGGTGACAGATCTTCTCGGAGCTTCCTGCCTCTTTGATACTCTCTCCAGCCGCGGCAGGAGGCTGATCTCGAGCTCAGCCTCAGGTTAGAACCCCTGTCCCCCAACTTCAGGGAAAGATCCAAAGATCCAGTGACCTTAACCATCCCTTGCCCCAGTGCCACCTCAGCCAACACAAAGTCACCTCTGCTCCAGGAACTCAGCTGGCCAGAACTGGCTAGGGACTCCCTCCCACTCGGCAGCAGGATCCAGGAACTGGTCCTTATTGGGCAATCATTAATCAGATTCTTGGCATTCCTCTGTCCCTGGCCAGCATGCTTCCCACCGGAGCTGGAGCAGAGACCTACGACTGGCATTTGGACATGCAGCTGACCAGCAAGGTGGTGCTGTCCGCAGCTGCGCTGCTCCTGGTGACTGCGGCTTACAAACTCTACAGGTCCAGGCCTGCCCCAGCTGGGCAAGCAGGGAGAAATAACAAGGCAGATGATGACGCAGAGGGCTGGGGGCAAGCTGCCTTCCAGAGGGCTTCTCCGGGGACCCTGCCAAGAGGGACAAGACGCAGGAAGACCAGCAAGGGGGCTGGGGCCCCACTGGACGGCAGCTTGGAGGACCCGGGAGACTCCTGCCAACTGGTCACCCCCGGATCTGGGGAGTCCACAAGGAAAGGCTCCGGTGAGAATCAGGGAGGGCAGAGCCCAGACTCTCAGCAGGAGCCTCCTCCCTGCGGTGGCCAGGAAGAAGCAGGAACAGCTGTTAGAGGTAAGCCCAGCCCTCCCCACCTCCCTCATTTGGGCTCTGAACCCATAAGTTCCCCAGCCAGACTTGCCCCAGGAGTGGGCTGCTGCTGGGTGGGTGACAAGAGAGCTCCATGGCCAGACAACAGACCCCCAGAGCAAACAGGGTCTGGGGACCCGGGAGCCCCCAACTGCTGCACTGATTCCACAGTGGTGAGCAGTGACATGAGACAGAGCTGGGCCTTCACCCATGTGACAGGGGTCAGCAGAGGAGAGGCTGGGGACCTCCAAGCTGCTGCAGACATGGGCCTGGCCACGCAGCAGCGGGAAGGAGCCACCAATGCCTCCTACACCTTCTCGTCCGTGGCCCGGATCCGGATGGAGGAGAATATTATACAGAAGGCAGAGGGACCGGGGCCCAAGCTGAAGGGCAGGGTATATGACTATTTTGTGGAGTCCACATCCAAGGCTGTCTCGAGGCCGGTCCCCTTCACGGCAGCTCTAACTGATGCTCCATCCCCTGGGCCTGAGCCAGAGCCCCTGGTCACAGGAGCCGACTCCAGAGACCTAGCTGATAATCCAGAGAATACAGCTGAAGTCACGACCCCACCTCCTGTGCCATCCCCCTCCACACCAGGCTTCAGCAGAAAGGTGAGTCTCCTGCAGATCGCTGAGAACCCGGAGCTCCAGCTGCAGCCTGAAGGCTTCAGGACGCCCCCTCCTGCCCACCTGGATCAGAAAGCGCAGATAGATTCAGCCTGCAGCCATGGGGAGCCCCATGTGCAACTCGTAGCTGGCACCAATTTCTTCCACATCCAGCTCACCCCGGCTTCAGCTCAGGAAGTCCACCTGGACCTGGGCAATTGCTTCGAGGTGCTAACCTTGGCCAAGAGGCAGGGCCTAGAGGCTCTGAAGGAGGCAGCCTACAAGGTCATGAGTGATAACTACCTCCAGGTCCTCCGCAGCACAGCCATCTACGGGGGCCTGAGTGGGACAGAACGAGAGCTGATCCTCCAGCGACGGTTCCGTGGCCACAAGCGCCTCGTGGTGGCCGACGTGTGTCCCCAGGAAGACAGTGGCAGCCTCTGTTGCTATGACAATGTGCAGGATGCCTGGCACCCGCTGGCCCAGCTGCCCGTGGAAGCCATGTCCCGGGGTTGTGCTATCTGTACTCTCTTTAATTATCTCTTCGTGGTGTCTGGCTGCCAGGGACCCGGGGGCCAACCCTCCAACCGTGTCTTCTGCTACAACCCACTGACTGCAATTTGGAGTGAGGTGTGCCCACTGAACCAGGCCCGGCCACACTGCCGGCTGGTGGCCCTGGAGGGGCACCTCTATGCCATTGGAGGTGAGTGTCTGAACACCGTGGAGCGTTACGACCCTCGAGTGGACCGCTGGACCTTTGCCCCACCGCTCCCGAATGACACATTTGCCCTGGCGCACACAGCCACAGTGTGCGCCAATGAGATCTTTGTCACTGGAGGCAGCCTGCGCTACTTGCTACTCCGATTCTCAACCCAGGAGCAGAGCTGGTGGGCAGGCCCCACGGGAGGCAGCAAGGACCGCACCGCTGAGATGGTGGCCGTCAATGGCTTTCTCTACCGCTTTGACCTCAACCGTAGCCTGGGCATCAGCGTGTACCGCTGCAATTCCAGCACCCGCCTCTGGTATGAGTGCGCCACGTACCGCTTGCCCTACCCTGAAGCCTTCCAGTGTGCCGTGGTGGATGATCATATCTACTGTGTGGGGCGCAAGCGCATGCTCTGTTTCCTGGCCGACCACATCTCGCCCAGGTTTGTGCCTAAGGACCTACAGGGTTTCCCTGCCGCACGGGGCACCCTACTGCCTGCCGTCCTGACTCTTCCTTTCCCTGACGTGCCTCAAACCCCTGTCTAACAGCCCCTCTGCGGTGCTCCATGGGGATGCAGCAAAACTCACCGCCCATCACTCTGGATAAGAGGTAGAAGCAGGAACACGGCAGAAAGGTAGAAAATTATCTCTCCACCATAGGCTACAGGGCCTTGGGGAATTCTTGCACCTCCGTGGTTGGTTCGCAGGCAGGCTGAAACGGTGAAGCCAGGGCCCAGCATTCCAGGACAGTGGGTATCCACAACTGAGTGAGTGACAGACCAGCACTGTACTTCAAATTAGAATTCCCGGCAGGGGCTATATCAGGACCCCACTGAAACTTGGGACCTTAGATTTATCCTGATCACGGTTCCGGGTGCCGGGGACCCCTAGGGACCCCTGAAGCTGCTTGGCTTTCTGTGATTTACCACAGACCACAGACCAGCATTGGGACCCACTTTGAAGCATCTAGAAGCATCTAAAGCACAGGTGGGAACAACTGAAGGAGCAGGTTTGGGCAGGAGCAGGAAGGAGCTCAGGATAGCCCAGAGGTTCAGCCAGAAGGACCGGCAGACCTAAAACTGAAGGCACCCACGGGGACGCCTGTTTGCAGAGCACACTGACCTAGGCCCGCTTTTCTTTCTCGGTTGCCTCCAGTTCTGTGTGCTGGAAGGAAGAGAAGCCTCCATCTGAGCACAAGTTCTGTGTGATTACTAGATGAACATTAGTCACTGTGCTGCCGAAGTCTTGGGAGATGGGGTCCGGATGTGGTTCTAGACTCCCCTTTTTCCAGGCCACTGCCATGTCCACTCCCACCTGACCACAGCACTCTCCTCAGAGTTCAAAATCCTCTCTGCCTGCAGGCCAGGTCAGCCACCACTATTGAGCTCATCAGCACGGTCCTCTCCATGTCTGTAGCCATCCTGTCTGCCAGGTCAGATGGGAAGGAACAGGGAGAAGCAGGTCCAGGATGGAGCTAAGGAGAGGGGAGATCCCAGTGGAACTTCCAAGGAGACACAATTCCAGGAGGAAGACAGAGGAACTGGTCTCACCTTTTACTCTGCCATGCCTGTGTTCCATTCTGAGGGAGACAAAAACCAACTTTTTGATGCTCATGAAACCACCCAGGAACCACGAGGTGTGAGTCACATTTGGGGTGGGCCTGACAAGGAGGAGAAGAACACTCTGGGCTCTGTGTCCCTTTAAAGTCCTCCCCAGATCCCACTGATGACCAAGCAGATCCATGGGTGGCCACACAGCTTGCTAGAATTGAAGCTGGGGGACTTTTTGGAAGATGCAGGATTTGGAATATAGATCAAGGAGGAGGTTGTCATGGGGATGAGAAGAGGTTTTTATTGGATCATGTAAGGCAACTATCCCTGGCTGAGGACCTGGGAGGAGGGAGCAGCTGACTGATTCTGGAGTGAGAACTGAGTGAGAAAGGCTGTCTGGGCCATGGTGGGTCTTGAGGGAGGGAATCCTGCGCTCAGCCAAGGCCATGTCAATACCCAGGCATCAACCTCTGTGGGAGGGAACACTTCAGTAAAGAGAGTCAAAGAAAGCTGTGGGATATTCGTACACTGTATGAAAATGTATTGCTGTGATTGGTGTAATAAAAAGCTGAACAGCCAATAGCTAGGCAGGCGGTATAGATGGGACTTCTAGGCAGAGAGAGAGCTCTAGGAAGAAGGCAGAGCTGCCAGCCAGACAAGGAGGAAGCAGCTTGGGTAGTGCAGAGAGACGATGAGGTACCGAGCAACCCGACAGAACATAGATCAAAACAAATGCACTAATTATAAGAGCTAATGGGAGAAACCTAAGCTAAGGTCAAGCTATCATAATTAATAATAAGTCTCCATGTCATTATTTGTGAGCTGGCAGCCCAAAGAAAAATCTGAATACAAAAAAAAAAAAAAATCTGATTACTTGGCATGGTGGTCCCAGGCCAAGACAAGGTGCTTTTGGAAGATGCCTCCAGCTCCAGGTCCCAGGCACAAGCGAGCCCGTGTCTGAGGGCAGCCTCTGGTCATGAGCCAGACAGAAGGCAAAACCCCAGCCAAGCTAAGAAGGGCCTGGGATAGATTCCTATCCAGGAGAAGAGGGAACACACTTGAGACACTTTCAGAAGCCTGAGGTACACCAATGGTAGGAACCAGTGAATGGTGAGCGTGGTCTTTATAGAGAGAAGGGCCGTTGAGATCAATCTGTTGGGCCTCCCTTATGCTATGTGGCAGACATCACTAATCAATCCCTATATCCCTGACCTCCGAACTGTTCAAAACAGAAACCCAGCAGTCATGGCTGATAGGCCAGAGCTGGCACTTCAGAACTAGCTTGTCGAGGAGCTGGTTTGGGGGATGGAAAGGGTTACAGTGGAGCCAAGTAACCCAGTGAACCCAGCTTAGACATGGTGGTCAGAGTTCACTGGTGAAATGAACACGTGCAGGCAGTTTGGACTGGGCACGGCTCTGTGGCTGGGGAAACAGGGTTCCAATGGAGGAGAGCAGGCTGGTTTGTAGACTGAGCACAGGAAGAGAAGAGACTTTGAACTTAGCTCAAGTAACCGCTAAGACAAGGGCAAAGCCAGGGAAAGGCTCTGATCAGGCCTCCTGATGAGATGGTGTCTGAGGAGGAACTGGGAAGATGCACCGAGCAGGAAGGGGAATGGTTCTGCCACAAAGGCTGAGGAATGGAGCTGCTTCTGAGGAGGACAACCACAGGGTGGAAGAGGGGTAGACGGCAGATCTGGGAGAAGTCAACTTGGTGGCAGCAGCCGGCACAATTATCAGGGAGTCACAGGTACCATGTCCATGTCTGCAGCTGGGGGCAGCCAGCTGGCATCTGCTTCCCGTGGGCTCGGAGTCTAGGCTGACCACTTGACTTTGGGGAGTAGACTGGGGTCTACCGACCTCCTGGCCTCCGCTTCCGCGTGACCTAAGTGTCAACTGGCTCTCTGAGGACCGTCTGCCTTGCTTTTTTCTAGTAAGAGTTCTTACTGCTTTTGGGGGGAGGAAAATGACGCTTGAGTTACTTTCCACATTAAGCCAGCCCATGCCCTCTTCATACAAAAATAAATAAAGAGACAATTGGAAGATAGAGACGGGCATAAGAAAACTCAGCTCTGCCACCCAAAGACACCTCCTGCTGGGGTGCGTGCCCCTCAGGTCCCTTTCCTCTGTTTGTGGGTTTTGTTTGGATTGGTTTTTGCTCGGGTGTGTTTGTGCTGAACATACAATTCTGCTGCTTCCTTCTGCACACGGCGTTTTCAGAATAAGCATCTTCCGTGTTATTACAAACCCTGGGTAAACATCATTTCAATAGTCACAGAATATTCCAGCAAGTGAACGCATCTCACTCTGTTTAAACAGGCTCCCCTCCCTTTGGGCCTGTGGATTTGTCCCCCCTGTTGATTTCTTTTTCTATCATAAACAAAATGGTCTTTGTTTCCTTGTTCTTCTCTGAAGCCTCCCCCAGAACCAGAGAAGACAGCTCAAGTCCTATCTGGAAGCCCATGGCTGCCGAAGCAAACATAGCCTCTAACATTTACCCAGAATTGGGGCTTTGCCCCTTTCGAACCGTAGGACACACAGCTGACCTTGGGAATGCTCAGTGAGAGAGTCAAAGCTGGCTGGTGGGAGGGAGCGGCCCAGGCATCCTTCACACAGGGCTCTCAGTGCAGTGACGTCATCAACATTACACCCGCTTCTGTACACAGCTCCTCACTACCACTGCCCCGTTTCCAGGTGGGAGTCTAAGGACAAACCTTCCCTAGAGGCAAAATTTGAAGACTTCATTTCTTTAAAGTGAGCTAGAGGGACTGGGGGTGTGGCTTGGTCCAGCGCTTGCCTAGCAGGCATGAAGCCCAGGGTTACCTCCCTGACGTTGCAATAACTGGGCGTGGTGGGACCATGTGTACAAACTCGGCCCTTGGGAGGTAAAGCCAGGAGACTCAGAAATTCAAGGTCATCCTTGGCTATGTCGTAAGTTTGAGGTCAGTCTGGGATTCAAGAGACTCCCTCCCATCTAGATACGCTAGACAAACAAGAGTGCTGGAAGCCAACCTCACCTTGGCTGGAGACCAGCCCCATCCCTGGGATTTTTCCGACCTCATTTTACCCATGCCAACCAATCGTCCTCTGCTTAGGAACCTTCATTCTCTCAGCGCCTACATCTGTAAAATGGGTTTGTCCCCAGCAAGCTCCAGGGGCACAGTGTGAGAACAAGACACTTCCTTTTAAGCCAAAATCTCAAGGACAGCTCCAGAACACTCCCCGGAAGAACTCCCAGCTGTCTTGGAGGGTCCAGTTGGAAGGACAGGGTCCCCCACTTCCACCACTCCCGACACCCCAGCTCCCTTGCCCAGGGCCTCTGAGGAGCCAGGCTGTCTGTGAATTAAGCTCTTTTCTTGTCTGAGGTCTGAGGTCTCTCAAGATAAAAGCTAGTCCTGTTTTAGGATGTCTGGGTTTCAGACACATAAGCACCAGCTGTGTCAGGCAGGGAAGGGAGTTCAGGACCCACCTGCTTGCCGATTGGTGGTTACCCAGGTCAGAATACTGCCATTTTCTTTGGATAATTTAGAGTTTGGAGGAATATCAGAAAGCTTCAGGCCCCCTGGAAACCCTCCAGCTCCAAAGGAGCACCTTTCCCTTATGGGTTGGGAGTAACCAATCCTCAGGAAGAGGAGAGCACACGAGACATGGGCACAGACATCCAGAGCTTCCAGACTTTGTCAGCCTTGCCTGGAAGAGCCCACAGTGGCTCTGCCCCACCCCCTGGGAGTCTCCTGAAGCTGAAGCTCCAGCTAGAAGCGGCCCCTAGGCAGATGCGAGGCTGTGGCAGAAAGAGATGAAACCAGGGCAGAAGGCCCCTTCGGGGAGCTGGGGAACAGAAGAAAGGACAACCCGGAGGGAAAGCTCTGCAAACAGCTCCCAGCCTCTGGTCCTTTGAAATGCGAGAAGCAGGTCAAAATAAAACCAAAAATGAGATGGCAACTGAGTCTCCGTGGCCTTTTTTGTACACAAAGCGATGGAAACACCAGCGTTCTCAGTCCCAGGGCTCTGCAGGTGCAAGGTCGAGATGGAAGCCGCCATCCTTCCCTGATGCCAAGGTAGGGTATGTGGCTTGGCCACTATCTTCACAGCCCAGAGGAAAATGGCGAGGGGACAAAGCACCAAATTAAAAAAAAAAAAAATTCACTATTTAAGCCAGGCACAGTAGTGCAGACCTGTGATCTCAGAACTTGGAATGTGTAGACAAGAGGAATAATTAAGGCCAGCCTTGGCTACATAGCACATTTGAGGCTAGCCTGGGCTACATGAGACCTTGTTTTATTTAAGTGATTTTCTTTTTAAAAGTTGAGTGGGGTTTAATAAATATATGTTAGAATAGAGTTGAAGACAGGGGCTAAGAGAAGGGAAAAGGCCCACAGGAAGCAAGTAAGACCCCCTCAGAGTGAAGGCTTGAACTTCGGTAAGACACAGACTTCATTGTCTTTGTAGAGCCACATGCAGGTGGCTCCTGCAAGGTGACAGTCCTTAAAGTACACTCAGTCTCTCAGGGATTCAGGCTGGTAGGGTACATTCACATAAACAAGGTCTGATCAGAGATGCCAAGAGAACGTCTTGGGGAAGGAATAAAGCCCTACTCAAAGTCATGTCCATTTGGGTTGTGAAGCTGGGTCATAGCTATTTTTTAAAAAAATAACAAAAAGAAAAAGAAAGAAAAGCAGCCCATGTGTGGAAGGAGTGCTCTATGTGGGAAAGCCTTCACTGCAAATGCTGCTAATCCTGTTGGAAGGTGTGCTCCTCAGTCAGAGGCTTCAGTCACATTCCAAGGTAAGTGGTTCCTTTCTCTTCCCGTATCCCCATAAGTTCTCCTGTTTTCCCATTATGCCTCAGTTTCCCTCCTATCAGAGATTCTGGTCAGGGGATTTTTTGATCTTTAAATTGCAGAAGGCCAAAGTTTTGTCTTCTGTACTTTCCTTCCATACCCAACCAAAGCATAGCCCCTACCTAGCCAGGAGTCAGAAGCCTGTGACTGTGTGATCTGAGGGGGACAAGAGGGTCCAAGCTTGCAGAGGGCCATCATTGGAAGGAGAGAGAATATCATTACCAGACACTTCAAGCCCTGTACAAGAAATAAAGAGTTCTGGTCATTCTAAGATCAGTGCCCAGAATAATGTAAACCTTCTCAGATCCATCTTTAATGCTGAGAATCTCCAGAGAGAAATGCAATCATTATCTACATATGAATTCAACACCCAGGCTCATAAACTCATTGTTTATCGAAAAAGGATTTTTTAGAAAGACTGATTTTTTATTCTGTGTATATTTGTCTGAATATATGTCTGTGTGCCGCCTGCATGCATTCCTAATGCCAACCGAGTCCAGAAGAGGACATCAGAACCCCTAGAACTGGAAATACAGAAGGTTGTGAGCTGCCATGCCAGTGCTGGGAACTGAACCTGGGTCCTTTCTGAAAGGGCAGTCAGAGCTCTTAACCACTGAGCCATCTCTCCAGCCCTGAGATAGAGTCTTGCTAAGTAGCGCTAATTGGCCTGGAACTCTTTACATAGACCATGTTAACCTCAAACTTGTGGGCATCTGTAGATGGAAGTTTCTGTCCCACCTGGTTCCACAGCCATTCAGTTCCAAAGAAACATACAGAAGCTTATATTAATTATAAACTGTTTGGCCTATTAACTCAGGCTTATTGTAACACCTGATTCTCTGTTTACACCCTCGGTACAGTTTGTGCGCCACTGCACCATACGCAAGTCGAGCAAGGGCCTGGAGATTAAAAGAACACACACAGAGACCAGGGTCATTCAAAAGGAGACCAGCCGAATGCCGGTTTATTCAGATTTGGGGGAGTCCTTATTTACCTAACTGCTGTATAAGGATCTCCGCAAATGCACCCCAAAAACAAGGGCAGACAAGGGCCCTACAGCTTATTAACAAACTCTTATGACTTAAACGCATAACTCTTGTCTATGTTTAGCCATGTGGCTTGGTACCTTTTCTCTGTGAGGCATTCTCATCTTGCTTCCCCTGTATCTGGCTTGTGACTGACTCTGCCTTTCCTCTTCCCAGAATTCTCCTAGTCTGGACACCCTGCCTATACTTCCTGTCTGGCTACTGGCCAATCAGCATTTTATTAAAGCAATACAAGTGACAAACTTTACAGTGTACAAAAGCATTATCCCAAAGCAAGCATCCTCCTACTGGAGTTCCAGACAGATGCCACCCAAGCCAACCAAGCTCTCTGTGTCATTTAAAACATGTTTCATGCCGGGCGGTGGTGGCACACGCCTTTAATCCCAGCACTCGGGAGGCAGAGGCAGGCAGATCTCTGTGAGTTCGAGGCCAGCCTGGTCTACAAGAGCTAGTTCCAGGACAGGAACCAAAAAGCTATGGAGAAACCCTGTCTCAAAAAATCAAAAAAAAAAAAAAAAGTTTCATTTTTTAAGGAGACTTGGGCATCAGGTGTTCCCGGTGTGGCAGATACATGGGGACAGTTTAAAGGAATAGAGGTTTACTTTGGTTCATGGGTTCAGAGGAGTCAACCACGTACCCCTGGATCCATTGTGTATGACTCTGTCAAGGCAGAGCCTCCAGGCCAAGACCATGTGGTGGGACAAAGCAGCTCAGGCCAGGGGAGAAAGAGCAGAGAATATCAAAGAACCAGGCAAATTTCAATTTTCTAGTGGCCTATTTCCCTCGACGAGGCTTTGCCTCCTCCTTTAATATCATCTTCCATCACAAGTAGATGGTTCCAATTATAATTCCATCAACAGAACCCACTGATTAGGGTAGGATCCATTGGTAACATGGGATCCTCAGGGACCAATCAGTTCTAGGAAGCTCATCAGCAGTCACACAATTCTCCCACCCATGACCCTTCCAAACCAAGCTTGCTATGTTGCTCAGGTTAGTGCTGAACTTCTGAGTTCAAGGGGATTCACCTGCCTTAGCCTCCACAGGCAAAGGCCATTTTCATCTGGCGTCTGTGATTTCATTTTATCCTCAAACAAAGTGTGATAAATGAGTTCCTCACTCTCTTGCCCATGAATTCTCTCACCACTAGAATCTGGTCACATGACTTGCCTTGACCTCTGTGGGAGGCTTGGGAACTGACTGTGTGTGTGTGTGTGTGTGTGTGTGTGTGTGTGTGTGTGTGTGTGTACGTATGGATCTGTGTCTGTGTTCTTGTGAACTGCATATGCACATATGTGTTCATGTCTGTGATGGTCAGGACTCAGGTCTTCCTCTGTCACTCTCCACTTTATATTTTTGAGACAGAGTCTCTCGCTAAACTGGGAACCACCAGTTCAGCTAGGTTGGCTGGCCAGTGAGCTCCAGGGTTTTGCCTGTTTCTGCTTCACCACACTGGGACCACAGGTGCAAGCTATGGCACCCAGTTCCACACTCTTTTTAAACGTGGGTGCTAGTGATCTAAGCCAAATCCTCATGGTTCTGCTACAGGCCTTTTGCTGACAATCTACCCAGTCCCAGAGGCACTTCTGAGAATAGAGTTTGCTCACCTTGCCTTGAAACTGCCACTCTAAGCCAAATCCTCATGGTTCTGCTACAGGCCTTTTGCTGACAATCTACCCAGTCCCAGAGGCACTTCTGAGAATAGAGTTTGCTCACCTTGCCTTGAGACTGCCACTGTAGAGACAAACCCAGGCTAGCCACAGAACAACGACATGGAGCAATTATCCCAGTCAACAGCAAACCAAGGCCCTAACCTGGGGTCACCCACTCACCTTGACCACAGACGCTGGAACTGAGCCCAACAGAATCAAGGGCTGAACCCCGCACAAGTCACCAATCCAGAAAATGCATATGAGAAGCAGGTGGCTATGGTTTGAGACACTGACTTGGTAGCAGCTGACAATCCACAACAGGCCTGTGAAGTCTTAAGCTAACGCCACCACTTTCACTGAGAAAATTAGAGTTCAAGACGGCAAAGAAGCTTTCCTTCCCAGGGTCACCCAATTACAAGGGAGAGGAGCTGGAAAGCTACCTAGATCTGTCTGGTGACCACAGGAAGTAACCGGCAATAGCTGAGTGTGTTCTTGGTGCCCACCATGGCCTTTTACGGAACTTAACTGTGCCCTGTCTGTAATGTCCCCCGGCACGGGGCTCACAACCTGCCTCCCAGGCCACCAGGTTGCCTTCCTGTCTGTGAGAGGGGCTGCGCCACTCCTTTTCCCTGTCGCTTAACGCCCAGTTGGCACACAAGGTCAGGAAAGCCCATGGCTCTGCAGTCCCACTGCCCGCCTAGATCCTCCAGGGCACTGAAAGGTGCTCTGCCCGCCCAGAGCAGCCTTGGCTCCAAGAGCAGCCTTGGCCCTGCCCAGACTTCAGCGCCCCCGAAGGAGCTCCAGGAAACTACATACAGGTGGTGTGGTTCGTCAGTTTCCCACCTCAGCCTTGGGGGTTGGGGAGCTCTGAGGGCCTAAGTCTGCCCTGTCCTACCAGGAACAAGCTGGATAAGGTCCCTTTAACAGTCACTTGGGATCAACCTAGACCCAATTTCCCTACCCCTGCTCTTTGGGCCACTCCCCCGCCCCACCACACCCCCCACACGCGTACGGGTCAGTTCTGTTCTAGGCCAGCTTTTTCCCCCACTTCTCTCTCCCCGACCGCTCTTGAGAGGATGGGGGGGGGGGATGCCCTGGAGCTACCCACCTCAACAGACAAACCTCGTGGCACAACAAACAAAACGGGGAAAGCACGTTGGAAGGTGGCGAACACCACCCACGTGCGATACGTCTTTCCTCGTAATGAGTGTCAAAGAGCTGCGGCCTCGCTCAGTTCGGGAGCGCGGTTTACCCCGCTGAAGATTGCTATTTATTCTTACAATCACCTTGATTCGATCGCGCTCAGCGGGCTACCTGCTAGATCAGAGGAGGGTCGGCTTTAACCTGGCCTCAATTTGAATCTCAATAAATGGAATGAATTCTCGCAAAAACAAAACAAAACAAGAACCTTCTGTAACTAAATCAAATCCTAGGGGGCCAAATCAAGCCCAACCCTCCTGGAGAGAAGGTTTTCCTGCCTGGGTTGAATCTAGGAGTTTTAGACGGCACTGATTCTTTCCAGCTCTACCCTTTCCACTTACTCAGCCTCCCTCCGACGTCCAGACCAGATGGGGGTGGAGATTTGCTGGGGCAATTCCGACCCAGGAAGAATCCGGGAAGCAAGGTCTCCAGAATTAGTTGCCGTCCTCCCCGTCTCCCAACCCCCACACCCCCACAAAGACATTTAGGATGGGGAGCTGGGAAGCTCAGGAACTGGGGAACTAGGGGTCTGGGATCTGGGGGACTGAGGGGCTGGGAGGAGCTGGGGTTTGAGAAACCAGAGATCTCGGGGACTGAGGGGTTGGGCGTCTGGAGAGCTGGGTTCTGGGGGTCTGAGGAGCTGGGGCCTGAGAGGATGAGGGACTGGGGAGCTGGGGGACTGAGAGGCTGGAGGCCTGGGGGTCTGGGGGCTGGCTTTGTTTGTCATGTGCCTATTTTATATGTGTAAGGACCTGAGTTTAGATCCTCAGCTCCCACATAAAACTGTGTTTGATTGGGAGCTTCTGTAACCTCAATGTATATGCACACACACACATACACTCATTCCCCTACACGCTAAAAGACACTGTGTGTGTGTGTGTGATAAAATACAACACAGCATGACATTTGCCGTTGGGATAACTTTAAAATACACAGTCCACCAGCAGGAAGCCCATTCACAGCCTGTGTCTTCTTACGCATTTTTCCGATTACAAAGGATATATAAACATTTACTGCAGGATATATAATTGGGAAAATACAGCCTCCAAAGAGAGTGGAAGCCATTCTCCCTAGAAACAACCCATTGCTGCTTGATTTCTTTATTTTGTGATTTTAAAGATAAAAAAATGTATTCTCCCCCGCGCCACGATTGATGCTGATTTTTTTCTCTCCCATCAGAATATTATGACTATTTTTGTGACTTGAGTTTTAAAAATGTATCCCTGGGTCTCTTTTGATTGTGCTAAAATACACACAGTGTAACGTTTTTACCATCTGAGCCATTCATAAATGGAGAGTTGGGCAGGGTAGCTCTCAGCACAAAGGGAACTCTGCCCACATTGCACCCCAACCCCTCCCCCCAGTAAACACTGACTTCCCCTCTGGACAACATTCTTCTGAGGAGGAAGATACTCTCTTCTCTGTCAGCACAGATAATTGGAAACACGCCTTAAGCACGAAGATAGACTGGCTTTTCATTCATTCTGGAAGGTTCCACAGACCACACAGCAGCCAGCTCAGTGGGAAGCTTTGGGGCAGGAGAATCTGAAGAATGGCTTCCTCTTGGAGACACCATATCCCTCTGCGTTCCCGTGGGCAAGACAAGGGAGCGTCTCGACTCCCTGCGCACTTTTCAGGCTTCTGGCTCAGTTAGTTACTTGTGGCATTTTAACAAAATATCGTTTGGAAACAGCGGATGATACAGCATGCTAACGACTGGGATCTCTGTAGGTCCTCACTGTGCGCGCCGTAAGTCTTCCAGGGATGTAGGACTCAGCAGCTGTGACTAAATGGTAACCATCTCTTCCCAGCTGCAGGATACCCAGGCCAAGGACTGTATTTATGGAGAATGGTTAAGGCTGGGGAGGCGCATGAGTTCGATTTCTCGGATTCTACATAATCGGAGTGCAATTGGAATCCCACTGCCAGGAAGGCTGAGACGGTAGGGTCCCTTGAGATTGCCCACTTACTGGGTTAGCTCTAGATCAGTGAATGGCGTGCCTGTGAGGAATGACATATGAGGCTGCCCTCTGCTATCTACATGCATGTGCACATACGTGTGTGCACATACACAAACATGCACACATGCTCATGCACACAGAGCATGGCTGAGCAGCGTGGGAAACCAGAAGACCAAGATTGTGACATATACTGGACACAAGAAAATGCACCCCATTTCAGGGAACAGTGAGGTTCAGGGAGGGGGTGGCAAGCTGGTCAGTCAACATGATTGACATGCAAGATTCTGGTCCCCTTCCCTCAAAGGTGGCTGGGTGGGCACTGAGGGATAACACCATGGCAATCTGACACAGACTCCAGCACAGGAAGGAGATGGGACAGCAAACACAGCAGAGGCATGAGATTGCTCTCAAGGTGGCTTCTCCCAACAGTGGTACTGAAGCTGGCACGCGGAGACTCACAAGACTTGGGGTAGCAGGGAGTGGAGACCCGGGGCAATGCTAGGGTGCTTAGTTTGACAAGGCCAGGTTTCAGGGCACTGTCAGCCAGGGTAAGAAGTCTGGGTTTTATTTGGAGCCTGCCTGGAAAGCTTCAGAGAATTCTGTCATCACAATCCACTCATTTGGTTTGATTTCCTTTGAGATGGGATGTCGTTATGTAGTTCTGGCTGGCCTCAAACTTGTGGCACCCTCCCGCCTACCTCACCATACTCTGGGGTTACGGGCATCGCAGCTCTCTTCCAGGACTGCAGATGCATCTGGGGATGGGGATGTGAGGCTCAAGGAGGACAGAAGAGGGCATTGGGTCCCCTGAAGCTGGAGTTACAGACAGTTGTGAGATGCCAATGTGGGTGCTGGTTGACCTTGGTCCTCTGCAAGAGTAGAGTCCTAACTGCTGAGCCATCTCTCCAGGCCCCTTTAATACACTTTTACTTTAGACTTTGTTAGATGGAAGAGTGTCAATGGCAGCACCAGGGTAGAGTCACCGTCCTCATCCTGGCTTCCTCTGAAGTTAGCATGTCACCCTCAGCTGACTCCCTTGTTCCTTCTGCAGATGCACCTTCACTGATGAATGTCCATATCTTATCGCGGTTTCCTGAGCCCGCACCTGATGCCTCTTTTCTCCCAGGATTCTACAGGACAGACTGTGGTGTGAATCCTAATTGGTCTTAATAATAAAAATCTGGAGTCAGATGTGGGGGGGTCAATGCTGAAAGAACAGAGACGTTAAGGAGCCAGGCACTAGGGAGGCGTTTAACTCTACAGAATCCTCAGACTGAATAAGGCAAGATCCTGTCTCTACGAATCCTCAGACGGAATGCCCTGAGCTCCTGTCTCTTGCTGCCTTCTCGTCCTCTCTCTGCCCAACCGTATCTCTTCCTGTCTCCACCTTCTTAGTGCTGGGATTAAAAGCATATGACTCCCAAATATTGGGATTAAAGGTGTGAGCCATCGCCACCTGACTTTGTTTCTCTTTTAGACTGGATCAATCTTGTGTAGCCCGGCGTGGCTATCATAAAATGTCTAAAGTTAGGTGCTTACAAAGAAAAGAGGTTTACTTTGCTTACAGCTCTAGGCTCAGACAATGGTCTAGTGGTGGCTGGTATCAATGGTAGGAGTATGAAGAAGGGATCCCAAGAGGAGCTGAGGGAGGGGCCAGCCTTATTTTTTTTTATATAACAAACCAGTCTTTCTGGCATTAACTCCCTCCCTGAGTCCAGCATTAATCTATCCCAGGGCCATGCCTCCAATAACCTAGCTACCTCCCACTAGACTCTGCCTCTTGAAGGTTCTGTCCTTTGCACTGCCACCCTGCTGACTAAGTGTCTAACATATGAACCTTGGGGGACAAGCCACATGCAAACCACAAACAGCCCCCTTGACACAAACACCCTAGAGCTGTGTTCCTGATACCATAGATGCTGCAGACTCAAAGGTCCCGCCTTCCTCCAAGGAACCTTGAGCACTTCATGTAGAGAATGATACCAGTCACCAATGTCTGACACTAATGATGTCTAAGCACAGGGTGGCATCATCCAGTGTGTCCCTCAGGTCACCTGGGAGGGGATGTATTGGCGGTGCCAGTTTCAAGTGTGTTACTTGCTTTCTTCATGGCAGCGACTAAGTGTCTGGCAAAAGGAGGCATCTTTCTTGTTTGCTGCTGTAATAAATACCATGGCCCAAAGCAGCCTGGGGAAGGAGAGGTTTATTTGGCTTACAGTTCCCGGGTTGCAGTCCATCAAAGGAAATCAGGGCAGGAACTCGGGACAGGAACAGAAGCAGAAGCCATGGAGGAGTGCCGCTTACCGGCTTGCTCTCCAGGCTCACAGTCAGGTACCTTTCTTGTATCAGTCAAGAGCACTGTCCACAGTGAGCTAGGCCTGGCCACGTCAACTATTCATCAAGAAAACGCCCCAATAGACTTGCCTACAGGCAATGTGACAGTTGAAGTGTCCTCCTCTGAGGAAAGAGTACTTTATTCTAGCTGTTGGAAGAGAAGAGTCTTAGCACAGGAGCGTGAGTGGATGGTCACATGACACCTGCAGTCAGGAAGAAGGAAAAGGCAACCGCTGAGGTTCAGCTCACTTCCTCCTTTCTTTTCAGTCCCGGACCCCAGGCTAAGGGATGGTGTCACTCACATTCAGGGTGGATCTTCTTTCTAAATGAATCCAGTCTAAAGACTCTCTCACAGATATGCCCAGAGCTATGTCTCCTGGGTGGTTCTACATCTTGTTAAGTATTTATTCCTCTTCACACAGGGTATAATATCTGTGGAATGGCGGTGGTCTACATCACACAAGACTTACGGGCAGCTAGAGGTTGGTCCTTCTGGCAGCCATATGGACCAACTTGGCTGCTGCCCAACCCACCTCTGCCCACAAACCCCGGCCACACCTTCTCTTCCCCAGTGATCCCAGAGGGCTTACAGCCTGGACCCGTAGTTGGTGGAGTTCAGCAGCTCTCTCATCTTCTACTTCTCCGATAGATTTCTGGAAGTTAGGTCTGCACAAGTCCCAGACTCACACACAGAGCCACACGAGTCTGATGGGGACTCTTGGGCTGCACAGCAGTGGAGCACCGATGTCAGGCCGCAGGGAACACCATGGAGCCCACTTAGCAAAATAAACTGTGATGGAGTTCTCTACCACATTTGTCTGATAGACCATTAGTGTACTAATTAAAATGGAGTCTTATCTGTTTGCTGAACGGGCCCGGCAGGACCTTCTGTTGGCAAGATTGCACTGGCAACATTCTTAAGGTTTTTGGTAATAGAATAAGAAGCCACTTTGGTTTTTGCCCATGTTTAATAATTCAGACGACTGCTACATTTGGAGGCCCCTTATCCCAAGAGCTCTTGGTAGCACAGTTGGGAAGCATACGGCGCCAGCCAGTACCCCCAGACCCAACTCCAACAAACAGGATTCTGTAATCCCCTTCTCAGCCTGTCTGCCTTCATTAAGAGTTTGTTACTCAAATTAATAGTACAAACAAGATTGCAGAAGGGACTGTTTAACCTACTTAAGACGGCACACTGTTTTTAAGCAATTAGGACCGTTTGAACACAGTGAATGAGCTCGCCAGATAAGCCCCATTTCTGCCGCTGGGACAGATCTGGCGAGCGGGGCTCTGTGTGATGGTTCCAGAATGTGTAACACAGTCATTTACTGGAAGCAGTCCCCTAAGGCTCAACTTCTTCTCCTTTCTCACTGGGCCTGAATTCAGCATTTATAAAATGGGGGTGATCCTGTCTCACAGAGCCACTGGGAAGAGGTGATGGGTAAGTTTATTTCTATAAACAGGAGTTGGATTGACCCAGGCCTTCCCTGAAATTGGGTCAAATGAGAGGACAAACTTCAAGCTCGGCTGCTGATGGGGACAACCAGGCATGGAGCAGGCAGCCACTGTGTTCATGAAACGAGACCAGCATCCGTCTTCGATCTGGGTTTTATTCACAACTAGCTAGACAATGTGCGGTCAAATCCTCTAGATTTTAAATGCTTCAAGAACCACATAGATGAGCTTTGTGGCTTTAAGCTTCTTAAAAAGTAGATGGATTGATTCTCTAGGACGGTCTAACGGTTAGGACTTGGCACTCTCAGTGCCATGGCCCAGGGTCCATTCTCCTATGGAAGCCTCTCTTCCTGGGGTTAAAGAGATGGCTTAGCAATTAAGAGCACTTGCTGCTTGCTCCTGCAGAGAACCTGAGTTTAGTTCTCAGTACCCACGATGGGTGGCTGCCGACTACCTGCAACTCCAGCTCCAGGGGACCCAGCGCCCCCATCTGGCCCCCGAGGGCACTGCATGCACATACACCTAAAGATTCTTTAGAATTGTTTTTGTTAGATAAATTTATTTATATTCCACACAAGAAGCAATATTTTTTTCTTCCACTCCCTTAGACTAGTTCATGGAGGCTGCAAAATAAACTAATGAAAGTTAGATTGATGGCTAGGAATGTGTCTCTGTTGGTATAGTGCTTGCCTGGATTATAAACCAGGTGCAATGGCACAAGCCGCAACCCCAGCGCTTGGGAGACGGAGACAGGAGGAACAGAAGTTCAAGGTCATCCTCCCATTGCCTAGTAAGTTCAAGGACAGCTGGGGATGCATGGACCTCGTCTCAAAAAGCAAAGATAAATAATAGATATATCGTGTATGCTGGTATTTGCCTGCCCTGAAATTCCCCCCCCAGAAAGAGAAATTCAAAGAGGTTTTAGACTTGGGGCCTCAAATGCCCTTCTAAGAAAAGAAAGAGAGATGAGCCCCAGAGGGAAACACATCACTAGAGAAGGTAGAAGGGTGTCTAGAGCCAGGCCCCAGCAGACACCAAGACGACCTGTATTGACATAGATAGAGAAATGATGGTCCGGATGGGGAGATGGTTCAGTGAGCAGAGGCACCTGCCAGGCAGGCCTGATGACCTAAGCTTTATCCCTAGAACCATATGAAAGACGGAAACACATCTATATTCCCAGGGCTCACATGGTGGGATGGGAGGTAGAAGGGTGAGATTGACCTGGAGATTCCCAGGCTGGCTAGTGGGGGAGCACAAGAGAGACTCTGCCTCAAAAAAAAAAAAAAGTGGAAAAGTGAAGACCTAGGGAATAAAGGGGCACCAGCTGCATTTGTGTGTGTGTGTGTGTGTGTTTGAGCATGTATGTGTATGTGAGGTATGTTGGTATCTGTGTGTTTGCGTGAATTTAAAGGGGTACTCACAGATCACAACAGGGAACAGGAACAGAATCCAGCATCCAGGTGAGAGAGAAGAGGGAGGGGGAGGGGGATTGGAAAGTAGGCGGCCTGCGCCTTTTTAGTACCCAAGGCCATGCCCAACTTGGTCCAGCCTCTCAAAGGCCATTGGCTGAAGGAGGTTCCCCATTAGACCTGGGCTCAAATTCCCAGAATTCACATAAAGCCTGATATGGCAGTGTGCACCTGTAATCCAGGTAGTCCCGTAGAAAGACGGGAGGTAAGACAAGAAAATCCCTGGAAGCCCACGGACCAGCTAACCTGACGTACACAGTAGTGAACAGAAAGACCCTCGGATTGTTCTCTTTCCTCAACACGTGTCTTATGGCATGTGTACCTAAATGCACGCGCATACACACACACACACACACACACACACACACACACACACACACTATAACCCTCCAAAAGGAGAAATAAAAGTCTAGTACCCAAAACATATCAAGTTCCTTTATGACCCAACAGTACTATAGTATAATAGCAATCCAATTTATAATAGGCAAATGGTTTGAATAGGCAGGTACTCAAACAGCCAATAAGCTCATGAGAACACGCTTAGCATCACTAGTTACTAGGGAAATGCAGTTGTGACCAGGAGCAACCATGCCCTACTCAGGAGGATGGCTATCATCTGGAAATGGAAAACAGCAAGGCCTGGCAAGGATGTGGAAAAAATAAAAAATGCTAGCGCGTAGGCGAAGGGACAGCTGGAGAGATGGCTCGGTGGTTAAGAGCACTAGCTGCTCCTGCAGAAGGCCAGGGTTTGGTTTCCAGCACCCATGGGGTGACTCATAACCATGCAGCTTCAGTCCCAAGGCATCTGACACCTTCTGGCCTCCCCAGGTCCTGCACGTGTGCACAGTGCCCTTGCATACATGTAGGCAAAACACCCGCACACGTACAAAATAAATTCAGTGCTGGTGGGCATGCATGAGAGAGCCGCTGTAGAGGCGAGGTCACAAGCTGTTCCAGCAGTTAAACATGGCATTGTCACTGGACCTCTCAATTTAGAGACAGAGGCACAGCTGAGGTGGATGCTCAGAAGAACCAAACTGCACTCATGCAAGAACAAATGCAAAATGTTCCTGGCAGCAGTGTTCCTAAGAGTCAAACAGGGAAGATAGCCCAGATGCCCATCCACTGATAAATGCATGAACAATGTGGTGGGGCCATCAAAAAGAGCGAAGGACCAATCTAAACCACATAATGTATAAGCTCTGAAAATATTACATTAAATGGAAGAAGCCACGCACGGAGGACAAGAGTGTGCGATTCCATCTATACAGCCTGTTCGGAATCCATAGAAACAGAAAGCATATTAGTAGTTGCCAGGGGCTGGGACATTAAGGGGAATGAGGAGTGACTGCTCGTGTGTGCCGAGCTTCTTTGGGGACTGGGGAGAATGTGCTAGAATTAAATACTGACACTGGCTGCATGACTGTGAATACACAGGAACCAGTGAGTGAGGGCTGGGGGATGGCTCAGGGGGCCAAGCGCTTGTGTGAAGACCCGAGTTCAATGCCCAGGATCTGCCTAGAATCTGAGCGTTATGGTGCAAGTCTGTAACTCCAGCACTGGGGAAGTAGAGGCAGAAGGACCTCTGGAGCTTGCTGAGAAGCCAATCGAGCCCAGATGGCTTCAGGTTCAGCAAGAGATCTTGTCTCGAGCAATAGAGTGGAAAGCAAAGTGACTGAGGACACCCCACATTGACTTCCGTCCTCCACATGTGTCCACACGGGGAAGAAGACACACATGTATGCACACACACACACACACACACACACACACAAAGAATCATACACTTTCAGATTAAGAATTCCATGACTGGAGAGATGGGCTCAGCAGTTAATCTGTGGCATAAATAATAAAAACCCAGAGACAGATATTGGGGTTCAACCTGAAGATCAGAAAACCTAAGCAGCCAACCACTAGAGAGATCTTTTACCTCTGCCCGATCTTCAAAATGAAGGGGTGAGATCCTGTCTCCACGATATCCTGAAGACTCCACATTCCTCTGAGTTCCTATCTCTTCCCCCTTTATATTCCTCTCTCCACCCAGCCATATTGTTCCTGTCTGCACCTCCCTAGTGCTGGGACTAAAGGCATGGGATCCCAAGTGCTGGGATCACCTTTGTGTGAGCTCTTTCTCTTTTAGACAGATTTGATCTTGTGTAGCCCAGGGTGGCCTTGAACTAACAAAGATCCATCTGCCTCTGTCTCACAAGTCCTGGAATTAAAGATGTGTGCCACCTCTCGTGGCTTAGCTTTGCACTCTGATCTTCAGGCAAGAGGTCCTCCATGACCTCTGCATCAGCTCCTGCCTTCTGGTTCCTGCCCTGCCTGAGTTCCTGCCCTCACATTTTGTTGATGAACAGTGATAGGGAACCGTGAAATAAACCCTTTCCTCCCCAAGTTACTTTTGGTCACAGTGTTTTATCACAGCAATAATACCCCTAACTAAGATAGTCACCATCATCCTCACCACCCCCACCATCACTACTATCACCGCCACCACCATGACCATCACTACCATCACCCCCACCACCGTCACCATCACCATAGTGTACATATATTATCTGACAGTGCTGTGGAGGTTGGAACACTTGATGTGTAACCTAATCTGAGACTTTCCTCCTGGTCATGTCCTCAGCCTTGTCTCCATGGTGTTCTCAATCCAGTCAAGTTGACCGTCAAGACTGTTACTTCCTATACTGTCTTTTGTGGTTTAGGGTGTTGGGAGTAGGGGTTCCTGGTCTGTGGTGTCTGCCAGGGGCTGAACCCAGACCCACTATAAGCCAACATGGTGCTACTTACAATGGCAAACAAGGATCGAACAGTGCAAATAGGGAGACAGCACACACTGAGCCAGCACACACTGGGTCAGCACACACTGAGTCAGCACACACTGGGTCAGCACACACTGAGTCAGCACACACTGAACCAGAACACACCGGGTCGGCACACACTGAGTCGGCACACACTGAGCCGGCACACACTGAACCAACACACACTAAGTCAGCATGCAGATTTGTAGCAGGTAAGTTCTGCTCACTGCAGGATTTGGGGTTTGCTAGAGAATATTTCATAAATTTGAGGTTGAACTCCACTGTGTATCCCAAGAACTTAGCTTTGCTTTGAATTTTTAAAGAGATTTGCACAAATAAACAATTTCATTTTAAAGGGGAGCCTTCCCAAGACACGCCATGTCTGTATTTGCTTGCTCTCCGAGGCGTGAGGCTTTGCACTGAGTACACATTGCCCCTGTGTGTCCATCTGGGTCCAGCACTGAGATCCAGCCTGTTTTTCCTCCACCTCTGAGAGCAGCCCAGGCCCCTGTGTGACCTGAAGGAAGGTCCCTGAAACTAGATACACCTGTGGCTCTAGCCACACCAGCCTTCCTGAATGCCACCCATCCTGTTTAAGCAGCTTTTCTCTGTGTGCCCACCTCTTCCCTTGTGTACACATGTGGCTTTGGACAGCTGCCCTACATGAAAATAGCATGGGCTTCCTGGTCACTAAACAGAAGGCAGCAAGAGGGTGGGAGAGGTAATGGGTACTGATGAGAACTCAGCCCATCTGGTCCTGTGGGCTCACTCCCTGTGGGCGTGTCTCCTGTGGGCCTGGCTTCCGCTCCAGGAGACAAGATCCTTTCACTACTGAATGCCTAGAATAACCAGAACAGTGCAGGAGAGAGAGAGAGAGAGAGAGAGAGAGAGAGAGAGAGAGAGAGAGAGAGAGAGAGAGAACTCGAATACCGTAGGTTAGCACTTTGCTCTGAATTCAAACATTCCCTCCCAGAGAGAGGAGACTGAGAAGATCAGCAAGCCTCTCAAAGTCTGGGAACTTAAGCTTACAAGACCCAGAAGGCTCCTCCTCAGAGGTTACGGAAACAGCAGAGACTCTCCAACTCTTGCAAGCCAGACAGGGAGCACCAGGGCTGCACCTAGGCCCACTCAGCACCTAGGGCAGGGTGATGAGGTTGTCCTCCCTGCTGGGTCCTCCCAGCTCCTGCCAGGAACCCCAATAACTCATTGGTGACCAAGTTGACCCCGAGAATACAACACACAGTAGCTACTCGAACAGGCAGGAATGGCTGGGCCCACCGGCCACACAGTCACAAATGCTTCTACGCATGTGCAGGACTGAGCCAGCATCTGCCCTCAGTAGCCGTCACATGGTTTATCCAGACCAGCAAGTTCTTGTTGTCCTTGGCACCCAGCACAGGATTCACTTCACAGGGACCCTGACAAAGAACACATCACTGGTCCAATCAAGGGAGACGCTCGGATCTGGGCCAGCACAGTGTTGACTGTTCCCTTCTTTTATAAGTGACTCTCACAAACAAAGAGAGGGAGCCATATTCAGAGTGACTTCTCCACAGCAGAGGCAACTGGGATGCCGGCCAAATACTCTGGGCAGGAGAAGAAACGAAAAATCTTCCCCTCTTGTCTGTCAGAGCCAGCCTGCCCTCTGGAGTGAAGGTTACCATAGTTTCCACATCTTGTCAGTTTCCCTGAGTCTCAGTCATAATCCCAACCCCCTTTCTCAATGGCGTAGGCATTATTAGTCATGCAAATGAAGCCTTATGTCCTGTTTCTGATGAGCTGAGTGATGGATGGGTGGGCAGCCTGGGGAACGCTCCCACGCGCTCCTCGCTCCGAAAGGCTGATGAGCCTCAGGAAGGTACAGGCTGGCAGGGTCTGAGTTACCAAAACTCTTGTCAAGAAAAGGATGAGCAGCTGGTCCCTCCATGTGGCCTTGGTGACGCTAAGAGAAACCACTTTGAAAGCTGAAGACGGGAAGTGGTAAGTGGCCTCACTTCACCTCCCTCTTAGTGGCCTCCCACCATCCCTGTGCCCCGTAGGGATGATGCCCTATCAGGGATGAGCACCTGCCTAGCATGTACAAGTGAGAGGTTGGGGGATGTGGCTCCATGACAGAGTACTGCCTCAAATCCTATAGTGGGGGGTTGGGGTATGGCTCAGAGGAGAAGCACCTGCCTAGAACTCACCAGTGAGAAGCAAGGACATAGTTTAGCTGTGGAGCACCTGCCTAGAATCTACTAGTGAGGGGTTTGGGGTTTGACACAGTGGTAGAGTACTGACCTAGAATCAACCACTGAGAGGCTAGGAACCTGACTCAGGGGTGGGACACTTACCTAGAATCAACAAGGAAAGGGCTGGAAGTATGACGTCTGGCCTCAAGATGCAGAGAGAACACATGTACCTGTGAGCCAATATACATGTGCATACGCAAAATTCACTCCAGAGACCATGTGAAGGTACCTTGAGGGACCGTTTGTCTATGCTCCTCGGAGACATGATGTCAGTGTCACTACGTGGTTTACTGCCATCTTGTGGGGGGGGCAGATACAGGAAGAAGGAGGACACTCAGCCTAGGGCGAGTCAGAGATGTCACCAATGCCCTCCACCTCCTACTTCATTGATTTGTCATGCCACAGGGGTAGCCAATACCTCCCTCCCCCCAGCTCCCACAGGTCCAGGCAGCCGGAAGGTCAGTGCTAATGAAAGATGCTATCCGGAACACCAGCACCGGGCCGCGCTGACATAATTAGCTGTATTTGTGGTCCTTGAGGTTTGGCATGCGAGGATGGGCTGGGGAGAAGAGCTGGGGAGGGGGACATCTTCCAAAGGCTTGGAACAAAGAGAGCAATTTGGATGGCTTCCAGTTAGCGATAGCATCTTTCGAGAGTGGCTATCTAATTAGCGCCTGCCTGGTTTTGGAAAGACAGGCGGCACACAGCAAACAAAATGGGACGCTTGGCTTCCCCTCAGCCCCAGCCAGTGACTGAAGAGGTGGAGACGGCTTCAGATGCAGCCGTCATGGCCACCTTCTGGTGCCAGGGGGTGGCTTTTTTCCCCTCACCCCCCAAAGAGAATGCCACTCTCATCGCTGGAGTTTGGAGTGTGCTCACTAACACTGTTGACATCCCAAACACCCCAGAGCCCTCAGCAGTCATTAGTTCTTGGAGGTTGATGGGAAGAGAGGAGACGTGTGTGTAGCAGCAAACACCCTTTTTATCTGGGCTTTAATTTTCCAACGAGCCAAGTTTACTTCTCTTTAATTTCTTCGTGTTTTTAATCAGCATACTGCTTGTTCATAGGCACTGCCACTTCTCCCGTTGCTGAGGGAAATAACAACTTCCCAAGTGTTTGTTCTGGATCACTGTTTGAGGGCGAAGTCCATCATGGTGGGGAAGGCACGGCGGCAGGTGCGTGAGGTGGCTGGTCGGGTCACGCCCGCAGTCAGGAAGCAGGGAGAGGTGAGTGCTGGGACCCCACCTAGCTTTCTCCTATCCGTTCAGTCAGGGACCCCAGTCCACGAACTCGTGTCCTCCACATCCGGGGTGGGTCTTCCAACCTTAATGAACCCATCTGGAAAGTTCCTCACTGATCGGACCTCTCCGTGCTCTCTGAGGTGACCCTAAATTTCTAAACGCTTTCAAGCTGACAGTGACATTTACTCCTCACAGATACGGTGGGATCAGTTGACATGCGGCAGGGTAAAAATCGCCAAATCAGAGGAATTCGAGTCTCCTAGCCTCGGCTGTTTATCATTGTTTCTAAAGTGTAGTCGTCGTAGAATCTGCTGCCCCTAGACCCTGGACCCCTAGAGAGATTTCCTACAATCAAATCATTGTCTCCCCTTCACACTTCCTTTTATCCTGTCCAGATTCTGGTGACCACACTCTATCCTCCTCTTTTTCTGTTTTCAAGACAGGGTCTCACGTACCCCAGGCTGGCTCAAGCTCACTGTGGAGTCGAAGATAACCTTAAACTGATCCTTTTGCCTCCACCCCGCGAGGACTGGGATTATAGGTGTGCAGCAATCACACTCAGTTTATTACGTCCTGGGGGTTGCGCCAGGGTCTCAAGCATGCCTGGCAAGCACACTATTAACTGAGCCACATCCCCAGCCCTCCTCTATGAGGTTGGAATGGATGGGATGCTATATGGATTCAAACATGATGCTTCCACAGGGGCAGACGCTTACCTCCCGTATCTCGTTCTGGTTTTAGGACACAAATAGAGGGCCCAAGTTCACTTGCAAACAGTCTCCAGCAAATAGGTTGTCTTAACTAGGACTTGCCTTGACTTCTTAATCTGGGAAAGAGGGTTAACAAGTACCCCAAAGACCCTTGTGAAAGCGGATGCTGAAGAATAGTCGCTTGAGAGATGAGACACAATGATGGTGATTTTTCATGATGATGACAGTGACGTTGAACAAGCTGGTGTCACCTGCAACCTGGAGGTGGCGCTGGTGCTGGAGAGGGTGAGGGCAGTGTTTATTTCTCCCTGGGTATCCTTAAAGAGCAGGGCGCATCCAAGGGAGAGGCTCACAGAAGAGACTGTTGGTGGCTGCACTTGAACCTCTCCATCCCCACAGGGCTTCTGCATGCTCTAGTGTTGACTCCATGATGTTGATCTGGAAGGGAGTTGCTAGAACCCACGGAAACACACAAGCTCAAAACTGGAGAAGCCTAAGGTGCCACCAACCATGAGTAGTATGGGCAGGTCTCCAAGATGGTTCCCTCCTGGTTGGTGATGGACTGACGTCTCAGTTGCCCCTCCCAGGACTCCCTCTGCTAGACTCTCCACCTGCTTGGGCTTCTTGTGACTGGAGAACAAGACCCCAAAAGACAGTCTCAAAAGTGAAGGTTACAAAATGGAGGAAAGAGAAGTGGCCAACTCGCTCCCGACCTGGCCTTGGAGGCCCCGGAACACAGTGACGGCCGCATTCTGTTGACTGAAGAAATCACAACCCAACACAGATACACACTCACAAAGGCAGGAAGAAGAAGCTCTGCCTCCTTTTGAGGAAGGGGTCAAGACAAGGGTCATGCAATATAGCCCAGGCTAACTCCTAACTCAGAGACATCTTCTCATCTCAGCCTTCTAAGGGCCGGGATTACCACACCTGTTTCATGTTTAACCTCTTGGCAGGAGAAGAGGTGCTAGGTGTGGAGCAGGTAAGAACTGACAACGGTCATCTTTGGTGATGTGATAGCTCAGTCTTAGAGACCATTCTGATTACTGTAATTAAATACCCGACAGAAAAAACTTAAGGAGAGATTCAGTCTACAGTGTCTTCGGGATGGAGAGGCACAAACACTCACCAGCACACGGATCACTGCCTCCTTCTCCTTATTCATTCTGCCTGAGTCCACCATATTTAAGGCAGTTCTCTCTCTTCTCTCCTCTCTCTCTCTCTCTCTCTCTCTCTCTCTCTCTCTCTCTCTCTCTCTCTCACCATTTATCTTCCCTGGAAGTACCCTCACAGATGCACCTGGAGGTGTGCCTCACCAATCTCCTAGGTGAATGGAAATCCAGTCAGGATGGTGAAGATTAACATCATGAGGAAAGCTGTCTGTCATCCCTACGCTTGCGGTATTCTACATGTGTTTTGTGAGGAATGACCTTGCTGGAGTCACACACTTGATGATAATTGTAACCTGCTGACAGAATGATATGCACCACATGGTCACATGTCATCTCTATTCTCAGCAGGCCCTCAGTCTTAGGTCTTGAGGAAGTCTCTCACTGAATCTGGAGCTCACTGATTTGGCTAGACCGCCTAGCCAGGAAGGCCCAGGGATCCATGCCCCAGAGCTTGGATTGCTGGTATCTCCATGCCCAGATTTCCATTTGGGTGCTGCCAACCCAAATACATGCCCCATGCTTGTGCGGCAGGCGTTTTGCATGCTGGGCATCTTCCCGGAGAATCCCATCTCTTGAGGCTTCCATTAATTCTTGGTCACACCACTGTCTGGAGACTAAGCCTTGAATGCATGTGTTGTGGGATAATGCTCTCGTACACTGAAAAGATTTGTCACTCATAATAGTTTAATAAAACGATGATTGGCCAGTAGCCAGGCAAGAAGTATAGATGGGGTGACCAGACTAGGAGAATTCTGGGAAGAGAAAAGGCAGAGAGTCAGTTACCAGCCAGACACAGAGGAAGCAAGATGAGAATGCCTTCCTGAGAAAAGGTTCCAAGCCAAGTAGCTAAACATAGATGAGAATTATGGGTTAATTTAATAAGCCTGAGCTAATAGACTAAACAGTTTATAATTAATATAAACCTCTCTCTGTTTCTTTGGCCTGAACAGCTGCAGGACCAGGTGGGACAGAAACCTCCATCTACAGGATGTGGCCAAGAACCACCTGTCTCTGCATCTCCTGCCATTCAGAGCTCTGGCCCAGGTGACTCAACACCTCTCCTTAGGTCATTATGGTGAGAAGGAGTTTAGTAGACAAGGATTCAGGAGCCACCCCTCTGTGCCCCTGCAGACCTCTGTGTCATCAGCAAGCATGTGGAGGTCAGAGGACAACCTTTGGGTATCAACCCTCGCCTTTCTTCCACGTTTGAGACAGGGTCTCTTTGCCAGTGCGTGTGCCAGACCACCTGACCTGCAGCTTCTGGGGATGCTCCAGTGTCTGCCTCCTGCCTCCTGGTGGGGATTACAGGTACTTGCACTATTGCACCCAGCTTGCATATGGGTTCCAAGGGGTCTGAAGTAGGGATGTCAGGCTTGCAAGGCCATCGCTTTGCCCCCTAAGGCATCTCTCCAGCCCAGCATCCTTCATCCTTGCTCTGATGGTCACTGTGGTGGTGACTGAGTGACTCTAGGTCCTATCCACTCTGCCCTAAGGTCCTCCCTGCTGTTGAACTCACTGTGTGGATTTTTTTCCTGTTTCTCAAAGAGCTGGATTGGAATCCAGAGCCTTGTGCATACTAAGCAAGCACTCCACCGCTGGGCAACAGCCCTCAATGACTGACTGTGAACCAGATCTGGTAACCAAACACCGGCATCTATGTCTCTAACAACATATGGCGTGGGGCCTCCTGAGATTGCGCTGGAGATCATGGAAGGTGCCTCCGTAGTTTAGACAGAAGGAGCTTTGCCTAGCAAGGAGTATTAGCCGCCCCCAAGCCATCCAGACAGGAAAAGCAGGCTGTGAGCTGAGCCCTAGGGAAAACCTCCAATCCCCAGAATCCTTCTGGGTCTCCTCCACAGTTGCCAAGGAAACCAACAAATCAGGAAGCTCCTTAAGCGCGCCAGTAAAAGAGAAGCGCGCGCTCCATCTCTCTTCCCATTTAAACTCTTTCCAAAGCCGGTACTGCTCGCGTGACTCTGGTTGGCGAGGGCTGAATCGCAGCTGAAAGTCTTCTTTGCAAGTGGGTTATAGGGAAATTGGTTTTCTTTTCCTGGCTTCTTGATGTAAAAAGGCACGCGTGAAGGAGGTTGGAATAGATGTCGAACACGCGAATGCACGGCATCCTCCTCACCGCTAATCTCGCCACATCTGAACGGTTCTTTTCTTGAAAGCCTCCCTCAGAAACGGGCTTTGAGCTCACTGAGAGGACGTTTGTCTGTTCAGCTCCACCGCGGACTTAGAGAGAGCGCTTATTCAGAGCGCGTGGGGCGGGCGGGGACGGGGGCGGGGGCTGTTTAAACCTGCAGACCGAGAGATGAAGGAAGCCGGGTGCTCTTCCACCTGAAGTTCCTGGGTTAGAAAGGGGCATAAATAAATAAAAAGAAGCAAAGAAAACAGCATGAGACCGTGCTGTGGGACGATAGGAGATAGCTCAGTGGATGAAGTGCTTCACCGCTGCACAGGCTAGAGGAGCTGAGTTCCCAGCCCCAGAATGTTGTAAAAGCAGCAGGATAAGGCAGTGCCGACCTGGGATTCCAACTCTGGGGAGGCTGCGAGGAGACTCTCTAAGGCTTAATGGCCAGCCAGCCTAGTCAGTGAGTTCCAGAGTGGGTGAGAGACTATGTCTCAGAAATAAAGCTGGAGAGGTGACCTAGTGGTTAAGTGCACTGGTTGCTCTTGTAGAGGGCTCAAGTTGAGCTCCCAGAACCCGCAGCTCAGCTCAACCACCTGTAACTCCAGTTCTTGGGTATCTGGCGCCCTCTTCTGGCATCAAAAGGCACTGCAGAGAGTGACACACGGATATACAGGCCAGGCAAAACCTCACACACACAAAAACAAGAACAAAACAAACAAACAAAAACTTATAAAAGAGATAAAGTGGATGTGGTTAAGGAAAGAATCTGATATGTGTGAGGGTTGGGTCAGCTGGGGCAAGCCCTAAAAGAAAATGAGGGGACCTTGGCCTTTCCCTTTTCTCTCTCGCTTCCCAGTTGCAATGGTTTTCTCTCTAGTGCACCCCCCCATGAAGCTTTGCCCCATAGCAGACCCAAAGCCAGAGCCTTTCTTCCCCTTCTGCTGTCTTCCTCCAGCCATTTATTACAGCCACAAAACGCTGACTAATACAGAGTGTAGTAAAATATCAACCAGTGGGGGAGGGGGAATGGCTTGGTTGGTAACATGCCTACTGTACAAGCCTGAAGACCCAAGTTCCATCCCCAGCACCCACCTAATGGTGTGCACTTGTAATCCTGCGTGCTGAAGAGGCAGAGACAGGAAGGTTCCTGGAGCTCACCACTTAGCCAGCCTAATAAAAAGACCCATTCTCAAAGAACCAAGATGAACAGTACCTCCCATGCACATACGCACACACCTGTACACACACACACACACATACACACTGCCCAACCTACAAAAACTCAATACCTCTGGGGGGGGGAGAATTAGACTGTATAAAAAATATCTTCAAACCAAGCACGCATAGCAGTATACGTAAGAGGGAAGGATCCCGACCAGGAAGGTTCTGTGTCTGGTTTCCACGCACAGAATCCGTCAAACTCTTCAAGTTTCTTCCCCAGGCTCAGAACCCAGGGAACTATTTGGTGCAGTTCTGGCTTGAAAACACAGAGCAGTCAGCCAGGTGTGGTGGCACACACTTTAATCCCAGTACTCAGGAGGCAGATCTGTGATTTCGAGCCCAGCCTGGTTACAGGGTGAGTTTCAGGAGAGCCAGGGCTACACAGAGAAATCCTGTCTCAAAAAGCAAGCAAACGAAAGAAGGAAGGAAGGAAGGAGAGAGAGAGAGAGAGAGAGAGAGAGAGAGAGAGAGAGAGGAAGGAGCCTGGGAACGCACCCAGACCCTTGAGTGACACAGAAACTGCTTCATCAGAGCGATCATTGGCTTGTCCCAGAAAATGCAGACAACATTGGGGGGGGAAATGACTTTTTAAACAGAAAACTGCGGTCCTGACTTCCAGAATCCACTCCTCTGTGAACCAATGAGAACCCAGTCAGATAGCATTTCAAACCAACTTTCTGAGCACTGTAAGTAGCCAAAAGCCGGTTCGAGAGCGCAGCGGAATCTTGGTACAGTCAGGGTGCGCTGGGGCGTTTCCATTGTCCCTGTTTTGTTCTTTTCTTTCCTGAGCCGGTAGCTTTGAAAGCCAGGAGACTCACTACAGAGAAGCTGTGAGAACAGCAGCTGGCAGCCCCTGCAGACATGGCTGGGTTTGGAGCTCTGAGACAAGCACTGTCCCCAGAGAGCTACTGTGTGTTTATCTGTTGGGGCTCTCTGGAAAGTTCTGTTTGCAAGACTCGCTGTCACTTAATCTGACTCTGTGTTTGCTGCATAGAAAAAGCCCAAAAGAGCATTTGTAATACGTTAGTGATAATAAAATGGTAATATAATAGTTAGTGATAATGATGGCGGTGGTAGTGGTGGTGATGATGGTGGTCACGGTAATGATGGTGAAGGTGATGGTATGTAACAGTAACAGCAGTTTGACATCACAGGCCAGGACTGGCAAGATGGCTCTGAGAATAAAGGTGCTTGCTGCCAAGTCAGGTCACTTGAGTTCAATCCTGGGAGCCACATGGTACACAAGGAGAGATTGACTCTCAAAAGTTGTTCCTTGACCTCCATGTGCAGGCTCTGTAATGCACATGCACATAAACGCTAAAAAATAATTTTAAAATAAAAAAAAAAGTAGAGCAGTTAATAGCCCACAGGGAGTGTGGAAAACCTCCAACACCATCCCAGAAACCAGCTTCCGCCTACAGAAGGTCTGTGAGGGTTTAACCTCCCACCTCTAGGTGGCCTTTTGTCACGTGGGACCGACCCCACACGACAAAAAGTAGAGGCATACACAGAGACTGGAAGCTCACAGCATCGAGGAAGCCTCCGTTTGGTCAGTAACTGACCGCAGCGATGTGTAATCAGGGACTTTGGGACCCACACATAACAGGAAACACTTGAGATAATTAGTCCAGAAAAGTCACAAAACAAACCAGTGGGAGGAAGAAATAAAAACTGTGTTAACAGACTCAGGGGAGCAGGAATTCCGTTGTCACACTGTGATCCTGAAGGTGCTAGGGTTTTTGTTTTAGGCTTGTTCTCTGTTCTTTTGTTTGATTCTTATTTGGTTTTCTTGAGACAGGTCTCACTATGTAACCCTGGCTGGCCTGGAACTCACAAAGATTCCCCTGCCTCTGTCTCCAAAGTGTTAGGATGAGAGACATGCACCATCTGCCTGACAAGGTGTTCGTTTTTAACAAACAGTTTCAAGTTATGTAAAGAAATCGAGACACAGTCCCCACGCAGGAAAGTCCTCTGTTGGTGGGAACTCTCTTTGAAGGATCCAAGATCCCACACTCAGCTAATTAAAGAACTCTCAATGAGAACTAGGAACACGTTCTGAAAAGGTAAAGGAAGCTGGTCTAACGACGCTTCTTGGAGGAGGTGGTTAAAAAAGAGAGAGAGAGAGAATATATAAATGTTGGCATTGGAATTACAACTAAAAGGCAGATTTTCTAGAAGTTCTCAGTAATGCATTTGCAGTGATGGAAGAATGAGCAAGGCTGAAGACAGAAGTGAAACTCCTCTGTGGACAGCAAAGGAAAACAGTTTGCAGATGAGGGGCAACTCCAGAAACCTGCAGGGGACCGTCCAGTACAACAAACAGACAGCCAGAGTCCCAGAAAGAAAAGACAGTTGAAAAAACAATGGTAGAGAATATTCCAGATATAATTCTAAAACACGCGTGCACACACATGCATGCATATATACTCTCACATGCAAAAGTGAAGATCCCGGTGGAATCAGAGGTGTCGGTCCCCTGAAGCTGGAGTTACAGTTGTGAGTTGCCAGACAGGAGTGCCAGGATCTGAACAACCCAGTGGTCCATGTCCTTAACCTCTGAAACATCTCTCAGGCACCCAAAATGACTGAAAACTCAAGCCTGCAATAATCTACACCTCCGGAAAGTTTGGGGGCTACAGTTGGGACAGCCTCAAAGGAGACTGAGCACACAAGTCTGGGCACACAGCAGAAGGGCAAAGGGAGAAAGACAAACAGGGAATCTTCACAGTTGCTGTAGAGGCCTGGGGAGATGGCTCAGTGGCTAAAACGCTTGCTTTGAGAGCGTAAGGACTGGAGAGTCTGGATCCCCAGAGCCCACATGAATACCAGCTGGGTGTGGCCTGTGTGTAATTCCAGAGCAGGAAGGAAGTCCCTTAGCTATCCAATACCAAGTGGTCAATCTTGAGATCAAATACATACAAGAAACAATTTATGGGCTAAACAGGCTGTGTTTGTATATTCAGGCATTTACACGCACATGCACGTGCGCACACACACATACACACACACACACACACACACCACTACTACCATCCAACAACAACAACAACTAAAGGAAAAGAACCCGAGTTTGGATGAGAGCATGTGGGAGGGTTTGGAGGGAGGAAAGGGGAGTAAATTATATAATTGTAGTCTCAGAAAATAAAAAATGCATAGTCAAAATAAAAAGTGAATCTTGTCATTAGCTGTGTTTGCAGTAGCCACTGGAGACAGACCCTACTAATAATACGAAGCAATGATTCCTTCTTCCTGCATTTTCTCAAGTACTAAAGATTTCTGCTGAGCAATGAGCCTCCCAATCAGATCTAGGCACATTTTGTAAATTAAAGCATCTTCAACTTGAAATGCTCTTGCTTTTGCCTTCTAAGTGGTTGGAGGCCCGACTCAGGGCACAGTGAGCCCTCTTAAAAGAACACAAGGACTGGGGGTGCAGCACAGGGGTGGTATGCTTGCCTGGCATCTGCAAGGCCCTGGGTTTGAGCCACAGAGCTGCTAAGAAAATAGGGAGCATACTATATTTCACGGCACAAAGCATTACCTGATTCTGGATAAAAGAAAAAAAAACACCCAATAGACAAAAAAGTAAATAAATAAATAAATATTAAAACAAGAGTGAGTTAGTTTTATGGTGTGCAGCTTTGTACCTCAGGGTGGCTGTTGTAGAATACGCACAGTGAACTAGAAGCGCTTCTGATAACACGTGACTATCGACAAACTAAGCATCATGATGTAATGAATAACAAGTGTTTACAATGTAATTAAACCAAAATAAGGTAGGCATGGCCAAGACTGGTGCTGTAGGTCTATCATCCCAGATACCCAGGAGGCTGAGGCAGGAGGACTGCCAAGTTCAAGGTCAATCTGGACTACAGAGTGAGTTCAAGGTCAGCCAAAGGAGTTTATAGAGCCACTGTCTCAAAATAAAAAGTTAAAGGAGGGGTACAGCTCTGTGGTAGAGCCTATCCACTAGCATGCAGAAGGCCCCAGCTACAGCCTGCAGCAACTGCAAAAGGAATGGTATCTACCGCAAAAGGAAGAGGATCTACTGCAAAAGGAATGGTATCTACCGCAAAAGGAAGAGGATCTACTGCAAAAGGAATGGTAACAAACTAAACAGAACCAGTTTTTCCACTCCAGTTTTTTATGTAGTGTTGTACCAGAGACCAGAAATGGCAGAAAGGAAGGGGAAAGATTAGCCAGGGCGCTGGTAATCCTGCAGTCGGGAGGCTGAAGCAGAAAAAGCAAGAGTTCTGGGTTAGCCTGGGCTACGCAGTGGGATCCTGACAGGAAGGAGGAGAGAGGGAAGAGGAAGAGGGGGAGGGGAGGGGAAAGAAGGACAGGAAAAGAGGGAGAGAGTGGCAGGAAGGGAGAGAATATAATGTCAGTGCATACTGACTTCAAATGTTTACCTAGAAGACCTAAGATCATCGACACAAAAATAGAGCTAGTGAGATCAGCAGCAGAAGATTCTGGATAAAGTCTGCTCACGTCCCTGGTGTCCTAAGTAATCAATTAGGAAGCATGAGTGGAAGAGAGTGTCCCATAATCAAAGTAAGAAAAACTGAGTTACCTGTGAATAAGTCCATTGAAAGATATCCCAGACCTTTATGGAGAGAATTATGAAAGTCACTGAGGACGTCAGAGGAGACTTGGGAGGATGGAGAAATATTCCCCCTTCACGCTTGGGGAGACAAGATATCAGACTTCATCTATGAATTCACTGCCTTCCTGTCCTGAGTCCCGGCGGGGCACTTCATAGCTTTGACAGACTGATTCTGACATTAATCAGAAGTGGTTAGAGATAAGAACCTGTCCCACCAAATAGAAAGACGAGCCACGGCTGGGGAGGTGGCTCCGCAGATAAAGTGTTTGTTGGGAAATCATGAGGTCCTGAGTTCGATTCCCCGAGCCCAGCTTCAAAAGCTGAGTGTGGCTGTGTGGCTCTGGGATCTCAGAGCTGGGGGCGGGGGGGGGGCGACAGGAGGATCCCTGGGGCTCACTGGTCAGTCAGCTGGTCAGAACCTGTGAGCTGTAGGGTCAGTGAGAGACAGTATTAAAAACCAGGGCGGGGTCAGTGAGATGACTATGCAGGGAAGAGCATTTGACACACAAACCCGAAAGCCCAACAACTTGAGTTCAAAACCCAAAACCTATGTAAAAATGACCTCTGACCTCCACACATGCTCTGTGCCATGTGCCCACACAACAAGTGTGGTAGTATCTGCTTTTAGTCCCAACACCTGGGAGGCCTGAGTGGGATGGTGAGAGTCTTTCTCTCAGCTGAACATGGTGGTACACAGGGCACACACCTTTAATCCCAGCACTCGGGAGGCAGACAGGCGGATCTCTGAGAGGGCAGAGGGGGGGTGGATCTCTGAGTTAGAGGCCAGCCTGGTCCACAGAGCTAGTTCCAGGACAACTAAGGCTACACAGAGAAGCTTTGTCTTAAAAAAACATTGTGTGTGTGTGTGTGTGTGTCTACTCGGCTCCCTTCTTAAAGTGCTTGAGAGCACCCTTGTCAGCGAAAGTGATGGTGGACACTCAGCCCTGACTGACCAGATACAAGGAGCCAGCACCCCACAGGAAGTGCCCCAGATGCCAACTGCCTGCAGACTTCAACATTCAGGGATCACCATAGTCTCTTTGAGGAAGAGAAGATCCTCAGGCATGTGGGCAGCTGAGTTGGGCACAGCTTCCCCAGGGAAAGACACAGTCCTCAGACTTTCTGTCTAGCCACCTCCATGCCCACGGCTGCAGTCACGTTGAGCCATCGTCACGTATGTGTCGTGTACACACCCTCCCCCCCCCCCCCCCCCCCCCCCCCCCCGCTTCAAGTAAAACACTGTTGGAGGTAGAAAGGACCATGAGATAACACCTGCAAATAAACGCAGGATGTGCTAACACACAGCCATAATCCCAATGCTTGGGCGCTGAGGCAGGAGGATTCGGAGTTCAAGGTCATTCTTGCCACAAGTAGCAAGTTTAAGGCCAGCCTGAACTACATAAGATGCGTCTAAAACAAAACACAGAAGACAGGTAAACATATTGTAACATGTTAAAATATTTTCTTTGGGGGTTGGGAGATAGATCAGTAGGTAAAGTACTTACCGAGGATCTCAGCAGGGATCCCCAGACATAGTGGTATGCACCTGCAATACTAGTGCTGGGGAGGCAGACACAGGAGGATTCTGGGAGCTTGCTGTCCAGCCAGTGTCTCCAATCAGTGAGCTCTGGGTTCAGAGAGAGACCCTGTCTCAATACACAGAAGGGTAAAGAAAGACACCCGATACTAACCTCTGGGCTCTGTGTGTGCATGCATGGAAATCCACACCAACATTGCACATATACACGCCATTTTTCTTCTTCCTAAAAGTTTCCTCTTTTCTAATTTTGAAATAAATTAAATATCCTTATGGTCAATCATCACTATATCTACTCTGCCCAATGGCTTAGTTGGCCTTTGGGGCAAGGCACTGGAAGACCACGAAAGAGACATCACAACAGACCCTGAGGTCAGTCCTGATGCAGTTGCCATGGTGATGGAGAGCTGGGACAGATGAGAAAGGTGATGGGAGCCAGATGTGAACACAACACTGCCTTCCTCATAGAAAGGGGAGGATAGAGAGTAGGGAAGGAACAGAAGAAGGCCAGCAACCCGAGAGGCACCTCAGCCTCCCACACCTCATGCAGAATAAATGAAGGTCGAGATTCAAAAACTAATTGGAGCCATTTGCAGCCTAAACGGAGCTACTTCCTCATCCCTCCAATGGGACAACCCCACTGGGGGAAGCGGGCATCCAGAACACTTAGCTTCCAGGAGCTTGCTTCCTGCCAAGAACACTGCTACTAAATGAGCTCCCGGGAGAGGCCCTCATGCCAGACTGGTGACAAAGGCATTCTGGAATGCCTGAGCTAGGCAGGCACGGGGAATCAGCTCTCGAGACGCGCCTTATAGCTCTATCCACTGCAGGCCAACTACCCAGATGGCCTTGAACGCCTGGTGCAGCTCCCCAACACCTCAGCTAGAGCAGGGACGCTGCCAGACCAGCGGCGGCTGTCAGCTCATTTCTCTGAAGATCTGAGCTAGCAGCTGGGGAAAGGGGAAAGAGCTCCCAATTAAACATCCTACAGAGCTGCCGTGATGTCACTGGTCTCCGGCTCCCTGCGGACGTCTGCTCAGGTAAACACACGATTCTTTCTCTTAGTCTTTCTGTCAACATTCACCGGGGCTCTGTTCCTTACACAGAAGAAGAAAGTAAAGATGGGGGCTTCCGTGTCCCCCCTTCTATGAATTAAGGATGCCTTCCCTGAATCACAGGCAGTTATCTGAGCTCCTGTCCCTTCTGTCCCCAGCAGAGGCCAGGTAATTTGCTGAGGGACATGGACACCTCTCTCACTCATCAATGTCAAGGTCTTGAACAACCCGTTCTCTGGTGTCACCTGGGGGGTGGGGGTCTGACTAACCACACCTTCAGGGCTTCTGATCAGCAGGCGTGGGGCAGACTAGGACCCTTCATCTGCAGCCTGTCCCCAACTGACGCTAATGCTGGCTTGGCGGCCAAGCTGCGCAAACACCAAAATCTACATCCAGCCTTGATGGTTGCTGACCTCTTGCACATCCTCCAAGTCCGTATATTTTTGAAGTTCCTTCTTTCCTGGCTTGACTTTCAACCTTGTTGTCTAGCCCAAATCCTTGCCTCCTGAACACCAGATGCAAGCCATGTGCCTGTGGCCCTCACCCTGACCCATCCCAGCCTTTCTCAGTCTCACCTCATCAACCAGAGGGAGCCACTATCTCATGGATGCGAGGGGGTCATTGCCACACCAGGTGCTTGCCAGAATGACCAAAGGGTACGCCCCTCCTGTCCAGGAGGGACTGGCAGTCCACAGGAAGCCCTCATACACTCCAGGACCCTGTCACTCACATCGGGACTTGGCTTTATGTTTTGTTGTTGCTGTTGTTTGCTTT
The DNA here is from genome assembly GCF_014885135.2 of Alexandromys fortis. Taxonomy (NCBI): domain Eukaryota; kingdom Metazoa; phylum Chordata; class Mammalia; order Rodentia; family Cricetidae; genus Alexandromys; species Alexandromys fortis. The sequence goes on from NW_026067894.1 coordinate 2,068,878, forward strand.
GAGACAGAGTCTTTGTTGTTTGTTTTGAGACAGACAGGGTCTCTCTATCTTGCAAGCTGGCCTTGAACTTGTGAAAATCCCCTGCCTCAGCTCCCTAAGTTCTTGGATTCTGGGCATGAACTACTTATTATACCCAGCACCTTCCATTGTTTTTCCTCAGAAGCCCAAAGGTGACATTGTTGAGCATTAAGTCACTGCTCAGGAAAGTACGGAGGCCCAGAAATCCTCTTCTGCCTATTTTTGAATTTTTTTTATTATTCTTTTTTGAAGTAGGATCTTATGTAGCCCTGGCTGGCCTAGCATCCACAATGCAGTTGAGGCTTGAACTCCTCCTGTACCCACCACCACACCTGATTCTCTTCAACCCTCAACCTTGACCTAGGGATTACGCAGTTCAGGTGCGAGAGTCTGAGCTCGAGAGAAATGTCAGGGCTAGCAAGGGACAGGCCTTCTCTCCAGGGTGGTCTCCAGACAGGATCCTTCAACTTCCTGTCGCCAGCACTGGACAGCCCCAGATGTCTGCGGCCAGAAGAAAGTGGAGACAGCTCAGAAGCAAGCCTCCAGGACAGTTGCCATTGCACGGGAGAATCTCAAGGCCACTGTATTCTAGCCTCCAGAACTGTAGAACCCACAATCTCTTCTCTCTCTAGCCACAGGATCAACACACTGAATCTTCCTACTCCCTGCAAGGTCTGCCTTGTGTTGAGGCCATCATGGAGCCCTGGGCCAACAGGTCAGGGTGGATAGAGTACCATCTTGACTCCACTTCTGAACCACATCATCTCCAAGCTGTGTGACCGAATCACTTCAAAGATCTCTCTGGGCCTCATTTTTGTCATTGTAGAGTAAATATCGGCTATGGCTGTACACGTGGGGTGAGGGGCATTTGGGGGTGTGCTGAGTGAGTGCTCACCAAAATCACCTGACTGTGTCCTCAGCTGGCACTGCTGAGTCTCCTGGGGAGGACAGGGTTTCACAGCCCATCAAAAAGGGCCAACACCTAAATAGAAAGCACCTCAACTGGGTGTGGTGGCATCTGCCTGTCATCCCAGAACTGGGGAGACTGAGGCAGGGAGATCACAAATTTGAGATCAGCCTAGGCTATAGAGCAAGAACATGTCTTTTTAAAAAAAAAAATGGGGGGGGCTGGAGAGGTGGCTCAGAGGTTAAGAGCACTGGCTGCTCTTCCAGAGGTCCTGAGTTCAATTCCCAGCAACCACATGGTGGCTCACAACCATCTGTACTGAGATCTGGCACCCTCTTCTGGCGTGCAGGCACACATGGAGGCAGAATGTTGTATACATAATAAATAAATCTTAAAAAAAAATTGGGGGTAGTGAGATGGCTCAGTTGATAAAGGGCTTGCTGCACAAGCATGAGGTCAGGAGTTCAAATCCCCAGAAGCCACATAAAACCTGAGCACTCTAGTGCAAGCCCACACTGGGGAAGCAGATATAGGAAGGAGGCTCCTGGGAGCTTGTTGGGGACCCAGTCAGTGAGCTCTGCTTCAGCGAAAGACGTTGTCTCAAGAAATAAGGCAGATAGTGACAGGAAACACCCAACCTCAACGTCCAGCCCTCACCACACACACACAGTGGTAGGGGGCACAGGCGTGGAGATGTCACAAGACGTCACCCTGAGCTCAACAGCTCTCGCCCGTTGCATCCCAGCGGACAGGTCAGATCTCAGCAGCACAGTGGAGAAAGAGGAAAGGTCCTCATTAGCAGAACTCCAATCCTTCAGAAGTCCTCTGTCATACCACCCCCCCCCCACCACTGTTTGCTCAGCCAATGGTTTTTGCAGCAGGGAAGGCTTCACAAATCCCGCTCCTGAATCCTCCCTCAGGGACTTCCCCGGACTCAGGTGTCAAGGCCAACCCCACATCTCAGAAGAGGAAAGGAAGCCCAATCAGGAGGAACGCATGTGAGCTCTGAGCCCCAACACTGGAGCCTGATGTTCACCACAGAGCCCCTCGGGAGTCCTGCACGACAGATGCCATTTGCTTGCCTCGGGGATCCCCAGGAACAATTGGGTTTGGATATATTCCCCCTGGAGTAACAGCTAATATGGGCTCTGCCTGTGTCTCTCTGGGAGGAGGGAGACACTCTAGGGCGAAAGAAGCGTCTCCAGTCTGCACCTCTGGGGTACTGCAGGCAGATGGCTTGAGCCAGATGATGCCCATGGTACCCTCATTGTGACAGAAGTGTCGTTAGAGCATCCTGTCATGTCGTGCTGTGGAATCCTCTCTCCCCTCCCTGGTGCTTTCTCTATACCAGGTCCTGGACTGAGCGTCACACTGGCAGAGGCATTGCCAACTCACTCTCAGCCCAGAAGGGCAAGGTCTAGGTCAAAAGCAGACGTTGAGAGTTTAAAAGCAGACGAGAGGGGTCACCCTAGCCATTCCCAGTGGGGAGGAGTCAAGGAAGGCCGGAGGGGGAGCACTGCAGGTGTTTTCCAGGGTGGGGAGTTCATAGGTGCATAGGTGCATGTACACCTGTGTCCATGTGCACCCATGTGCATGTGGAGGCAGAGGACAGACAAGCCAACTGCCCCAACTGCCATTCCTCAGGTACCTTAGTCTTCTATTGTTTGAGACAGAGTCTCTCACTGGCCTGGGGCCACTGATTAGGCTGGAGAAGCTGGCCAGCGAGCCCCAGAGATCTACCTGTCTGCCCCTCCCCGGTGCTGACATTGTAAGTGCGCACCACCATGCCCAACTTTTGTCACGCGAGTTCTGGGGTCAAATACAGGTCCTTCCCAGCCCACCTCAGAGGCTTTTCTACCACGTCACTGAAGTTAATGCCCTCGGACTCAAAAGGACCCAGCAAGGTCATTACACCATCATTCCATTCCCAAAAGGGAAACTGAGCCACAGAGACGTTAGAGAACCTGCTTGGGGCGTAGAAGTAAATGACAAAACCCAGGCTGGATTCTAGTCTCTGGACTCTTGATCTCTGTACCACACAGGCATGCCCCCAGCATCACGGTAGCACATACAAAGGCCATGGTGCCCAGGGACAGCCAATGGCCATACCTGGGAGGAATGCCTAGCCTGGCCTTTGCTCCTGAAGGCAGCTCCTTGGCAGATGAGAGCTTGGTACAGTGGGTATCAAGGCTGGGCAGCTCTGTCCTTGTGCAGTTTTGATTGGCAGCTAAGTCCACAGACTCCCTCTCAAAGGGTCATCCCTGATGGCAGCCCCAGCTAGAAGTGGGACTCTGGCCTCTACCAAACCTCCTGAAGCCAATGAGGGGAGTGGAGAACATGCAACCCACCAGGTAGGTCCTGGCTTCCAGCCCCTGGACCACTCGGCCTGCATCCGTAATGCGCCTGCCCATTGAGTGTGTGTCCCTGAAGCAGCCTTCTTTGCATGCCCCCCCCAAGTCTGGCCAGTTTGCTAAACCCAGGACCAGAATCCAACATGTCCTGGCAGTAAAACCAGGGGACAACTTCCAGGACAAACCGCCCAGTAGCATCCCCCACGGCCCACTACCCTCATAGAACCACACGCAGAATGTTCTATTTTTAAATTCATCCCCAGACTCTGGTTCTATTGATTCTGTTGACGTGTTTTTATATTCCCTGTCTTGTTCCAGCACATACACGGAAAGGCTCGAGGCAAGTTTCAAATGTGTAACTAGAGACGATGGATAGAACGGAGTGGGGATGCGGGGAAGACAAGGACGAGAGCAGAACGCTTTGTTTCTTTACATCCCAGATGTCAGTTTGCCTGGTTTGGGATGCTGGCTGGGTTTGAGCTTCCCAGTAGGCAAAGGAAGAAAGATTAAATGCATCTATTAAGCAGGTGCCTAGAGCCCATGAAGGAAAATTCATTGTTAAAAGGAAGAGGAAGAGAAAACAGAGTAGGGAGGAGGGGGGAGGAGGGAAAGAAAGAAGAAAGGGGGTGGGGAAGAGGAAGAGGGAAAGGAGGGGGAGAGAATGAGGAGGGGGAGCAAGAAGAGGAGGAGGGAGAGGAGTTCAGAATAGTAATAGCCATGATAAAGTGACCTGGCCCCTGCCATACCTTTACAATCCCTGCAACCAAAGAGATGTTGTTCCATTTTGCTGTCACAGAGATAAAAGCACAGAGAGGCAAAGAGGTTGGTGGCCCAGTGAGGAAGCAGCTCTGTTGGAATTCCACCAGAGGTGCTTGGTTCCAAGTTCAGGACTTCCCCAGCTGCCCCACAAGCCCCAGCTCATCCCTTAACTGGAAAAACACCCAAGCCACCAGTCTCAGCAGGTCATTCTTCCATCCTCGGCTATATATTCCATCCCAAACAAAAAAGCCACCGAGCGAGCCCCAGCCACCGAGCTAGCCCCAGACACCGAGCTAGCTCCAGCCACCGAGCGAGCCCAAGCCTCCTGAAGTAGGCTCATATACATCGGACTCGGGGATCAAGGAGTCGTCTTGAAAGTTTGGTGCCGGGATTATCACTGTAAGTGCTAAACACTCAACCCTTCATTTCCCACACTAATGGGACAGAGCAGCGGTGCAGATAATTAAAAACGCATTTATATTTGGCTCCAGAATTTGTTTTTGTTCTTCTGTTTGGGTCTGATGTTCCGGGAATTCAGGGTGACTTCATAATCCTCCTGTGCAAAGTGAAGAAGAAAAAGAAAAGAACCAAAGCCCTGCCTCAAGAGCAACCGGAAAACTGTCCCGTGCTCAACCCCAGCTTTGTCAAAGACGGTCAATGTCACCTCCAAGCCAGAGGCAGAGGTGCCCAGCCCAACAGAGCTGCAGAATGTCTAGGTTTGGGGGGTGACTGTTTTGCAGCACTGAGTGACTGATGGACCCCCATCCTGCTGTTAGGAAGTCTATGTCCTCCCCAAGAGTGCTGTAAGGACCTGGTCACTTTGTGCAAGTCACATCTGTGAGGGAGGAGGTGCATGAATGTGCATGCATGTTCATATATTGAAGAATTGACAGACATGTGTGTAAAGGCCAGAGACCAACTTCCTGTGTTGCTCCTCAGGAACTGTTCGTTCTTTCTCTCTCTCTCTCTCTCTCTCTCTCTCTCTCTCTCTCTCTCTCTCTCTCTCTCCCTCCCTCCCTCCCTCCCTCCCTCCCTCCCTCCCTCCCTCCTTCCTTCCTTCCTTCCTTCCTTTCGACAGTCTCTCACTGAACCTGACAGTCACCAAGTCAGCAAATCCCCAAACCCACCTGTCTCCACCTCCCCAGTGCCGAAATTACAAGTACGCACCACCACACTGTATTTGGTGTTGGGAACCAAGAGCAGGTCCCCATACTTGCAGCCATCATTCTCCCAGCCTAGCCACCTCCTCAGTCCCTCTCACTTCCAATCCCTTCACCTGGCCCCATCTCCCCTCTAAACCATACCGTTCCCCAGCGTGAATCTCGTCACTTCCCCCAACCCACAGCCTCCCAGAGGACTTACAAGTATTTGTTGAAATAACAGAATGGACCCAAGGTCTAGGGAGGGATGGGAGAAGGTAGGGAGATCTTTATTGAGTGGCTTGGGGCTGGAGATAAGAAATTCTACCTTCTTTTTGATTGTTTGTTTGTTTGTTTTGACAGGGTTTCACTGGGTAGTCCTGGCTGTCCTGGAAGTTACTTTGTAGACCAGGTTGTCCTCAAACTCCCAGAGATCCACCTACCTCTGCCTCCCGAGTGCTGGATTAAAAGCGTGCACCCTTGCCGCCTGGAAAATTCTATATTCTTTTTAAAAAAATACATCTTATTTTATTTTTAAGTGTGCATGTCTGTGTGTGCATACACACACATACGTGCAGGTGCCTGCAGAGGCCAGAAGAGGGTGATGGATCTCCTGGAACTGGAGTTACAGGTGGTTCTGAGCTGCCAGGCATGGGGGCTGGGAACTGAACTCGGGTCCTCTGCAGGAGCAGAGTGTGCTCTTAGCTGCTGAGCCCAGTGTTCCCTGCTCTTGAAAGCTTGCTAGGCACCAGTGGTGTTTTCTTCACTTCTCCCCTCCTGGTCCCAGTTTGCCTCCTCCCTGCCTTCCCCTCCCTCTCTCTCCCTCCCCTCTCTCTCCCCCTCCACACCTTGACAATCCTGCTAATTCCGGCTGGGAGTTCAGCAATCTCACACTCACAGGGCGGTCATGCTAGCTAGGTCTCATCGGAATCTTTTCTCCAAACAGCTTTCCCTAAAGGCCTGCGATACCAGGTGTCAATGAACAGCCACACTTTGTAGCCCTGCAGGGTGATGTAGAAGGACACTCCCACATCTCTCCGCTGCCAATTCTTTCCTTTCTTTCTCTTTCAGACCAGTCCAGTTCCAGCCTCTGTCACAACCCAGCGTGGACCTGAGACACTGTGTGTGTATATATGTTATAAATCATTAGATTAGACAGCTCAGACTGGGTCACCCAACAATGCCTGTGTACACACTGAAGAGGCTTGACAACCCCGATGCCTCAGAGGACCAAGCCTTCAGAACTCTGGGACAGGGTCTCCCTCCGGCCAGTTCCCCTTTTCCAGGGAATAAGCTCCTAGTAGCCCTCCCCGAAGTATCTCTTAGTTGATTCCAGATCCATTCGGGTTGACAACCATACCGCTCCACACTCCTGCTTCTTCTGGTCTAGGATGTAGACGTAATGTCCAGCAGTTTGGCAGCCATCTTGTGATCAAGAGGATGCTGGTCATATGCCCGGGCTGGGAGGGCAGAAAGAGCACGAACTTCAACGACTCCTTCCTGCCACACCTGAACTGCTTAATTCTTGACTCCACGCTCAATGCAAAAAATAGCCCTGTTTGTTGGGTTTCTCGTCCCTACCTCCAGATGCAATCTTTCCTGATTCAGTAGGCAATTACATTTTGATTTTTAAAAACCTTTCCTAGTGTTGCTGCTGCTGCTGCTGCTTTGGGTGAAAGGCTGCAACCTCAGCCACGGGGTGGATACTAAACAAAGTAGCTAATATTGCCGATTAAAGGGCTCACATGATGTCACCTGCCCTGAAAAGGAACAGCTGGGGAGCCCAGCTCATCCCAGAATTGCGGCGAACTCCCTGACCAGCAGGAAGGAACAGCCACCAGACGAGGATTCTTCTCAAATCACGCTTTATTGGAGCCTCTTGGTTGAAGGGAGAGCAGAAAGCAAGGGGCCCTGAGCTCTGAGCTGTAGCTGCTTATATAGGGAGTCTGCCTAGCAACCTTTGATACTTTGATACTCTAACTGCTTTTCTGGAGACCCACTGGCAGGAAAGAAAGCAGGGGAACATCCCTGTCAATTACAGACCACAAGGAAGTTCCCCTGCCGGTCAAGGGAAGTGTGGGCAGCTAGATCGCAACAACTCATCCTGTGTTCTGGTGGAAGAACTGCAACCTTTATTATGGTATCAAGCGAGGCTGGGGCCAAATGCCGTCTTGTAATGGCAGCCACTCAAATCGGCTCCCAGCACAGAATAGCGCACACTCCAGCCCTCCTGTGGGCAGACCAGGATCCTGCCCCTGCCAGCATCCCCTCTGACTCACCCCGTTCAGAGGGGACCTTAGGGCTCCTAGCCGCACAAGCCCATAGTGCTTTCCCCAGGAGAGAACCAGAGAGCAGGCTCCCAGCTGCAGAGCCTTGCTTCAGTTAGAAGTAGCCCCGAGCACGTGGCCTCAGTGAAACACTGGGCAGACAGACCAGCAGATCTTGGGAAAGCAGTTTGAGCCATAGCTAGCTCCCATCCCAGCTCAGGGTCAGGTGACCTTTCCCGAAGCCACTCAAAGAAACGTCTACTCACTCTAGATGGAAAGGACACCCATCAATCAAAGAAAGACCCCACCCAAAACCTGCTTGGTGAGTCATGAGCTTATGGGGGACATCCTGACAGGAGTGTGGGGGCTCCAAGCAACGACCCCCCCCCACCAGTCACACCCTCAGCATGACCAGCTCAGTGGCAGGTGGAACACTGAAGAGTCCCCAGCCCTGGTTAGGAAGGACTGAGCCCCTTGAGAGGACGCTAAGTCAGCCACGAGGGTCCTGCAGGTGGCATGGATGCTCGGATTCCACAGGGACCTCATCCAGTTGGAAGAGATGGTTCTGCCACACTTAGTCACTGAAGGTGTGACCTTGAATGGACTCTGAGGTCACTCTGCAAACCTCAGTCTGCAGAACAGACAGTACGTCCTCATCAGAGGGGCACCCTATACGTCCACCCCAGAGAGGGAGTGCAGAGCCAAGGAGGACTGAAGTAAAGGACGCTTCCTAGGTGCTGAGGAAGGAATTGAAGCTTCCCATCCCTCAACCCCCAGGCCCTTTCTCAGCAGCAACAGACTGAATGTTCACCTTTTCGTCTGGAGCCCAAGAAGACAAGGGCATCCGAATTCTTTTTCTTCTGAACAGTTGCTGAGACACTCCGTTCCTGATCACACCCTCCGGGTGAAAGTACCCAACATCAGCTGGGATCTCTAGGTCCAGGACCCTACTGAGCAGAGCAGCCCCCCGTGGGGACTGCTCCTTGTTTGTCCCTGCCCCACCCTGCCCCCAGCTCCTGCATCCCCCAGGTTCCTTGTTTTTCTTCCACGCTGGCTCCATTCAGCCCAGTTCCTATGAGTTAATTATTCCTGGTGATTTGGGGGTTTTGCATTTTCTTAAACAGACACCAGGAGCCACTGTCATCAGGATCTGAAAGTTCCTGCCCAACTGGAGGCCCCGGAGGAGCTGAAGACTGGTACCCATGGCTGACAAAACTCTTCATCCACACACTAGAACTCCATAGCAGGTCAACCTGGCTTTTACCCAGTTCCAGGATCAGTCAGCCAAGACCTTGCTTAGCTTGGGTGTAGCCAACTCTGAGGCCTCCTTCGGACCTGGCCAGCCCCTTCCTGACACCAGGACCTCGTTTGGAAAATGCTTCTCTAACTGACCATGATCTCCCGCTTTGTTTTCTGCACAGAGGGCTGTGTGGAGCCTGAGGCTGTCGGAGGTACCGCGGCCCAGCCAGGCGCCGTCCTCTGCTCATCTTTCGTTTTCTTGCTTTGCTGTCTTTAAATGAAGGTGCAATTTTCTGCCCGGCTCCTTTTCTCCGCCGTTTAATATTTAATGAGCAACTACTGACTGCTGGACTCCCTCATCATAAGTCGTTGTGAAAATAAAATAATAGTGTCAATAGAGTAGCCATAGGGGAAATAACCAGCTAGCAAACGCCAGCCACAACCCTGGACAAGTTCCTTTCTCCATCCTCGCCACCATCAATCCAACCGCCATCAGCCAGGGTGCAGGCTCCCTGCCTGAGATGCTCTGTGCATAGTAACACTCTGCTCTTGGTCCACACGAGAAGCTGCAAGGTGTCTTTGTATTATAGATGGGAAACGAGTCTGGGGAAATCATGTGACCTGGCCAAGCTCACTGTTCCATGTAAAACTGAAGCAGGAATTTACATGCAGTTTTGCCTGACTGCTGGAGCCACACTCCAAGCCCATCCCATCCACCTGCCTCTGGAAGATGACCGTGTACATGCAGATGTGATAAAAAGGAAAAGCGGACAGTCTCACAATGTAAGTGAGGCTTACATTGCTCCTCTAGGCAGCAGCAATCGTGTGTCCAGTGGGTATAGACACATTTCTGCCTCCCTCACAGTGTCTCTCTGCTTGGTGGCAATTTTCTCTTTTGTGATATATTTTATTTATGTGTATGTATGTTTATCTGTGTGTGGACATGTACATGTTGAGTGTGGGTGCCTGAAGAGGCCAGAAGAGGGCGCCAGATCCCCCTGGATCTGGAGTTACGTGCCATGGGGAGCCATCATGTGGAAGCTGGGAACCCAATTCCAGTCTGTCCTCTAAAAGAGCGCTAAGAGCTCTCAGTGGCTGAGCCATCTCTCTAGCCAATCTGAATTTTCATCTGAAGGAATCACAAATCATTGTTTGTGAACTTGACTGTTCCAAAGCAAGAGATTCTCCACACGAATTCCTGCAGAAGGTTCCTCGTGCCTCGGGTAGGATTCGCCTCCCACCCTCCCGTTGGCCAGCCAGCCAGCCCCCAGAGCCAATTAGCGAGACCAGGTGGCCCTGGGGGAACCCTTGGGAATGAGAGAGGCAGACATTGATCAGCTGGAGTGGCGAATGTCAAGTAGGACCGGAGAGTCAACTCCACCGCTGGCCCCTCCACCCGCCCCCGCAGCGGGGACTCCGTGGTGGAGATGGAGCTGTATTTACTGTGCCGGTAATTGAAAGGCAGCTTTGGCCACCCCCACACTGTCCCCGCTGATACCTAATTGCTGGACCAAAAACTGCTGGGGAGAAGGAGACTGGGGGAGTGGAGAGGGGAGGGGGAGAAGTGAGTATAGCCTAGAATCGATAGCAAAAGCTTTCATGGTGTCAGGCACAACAAATGGAGCTGAACGGCTGGAAGCTGCTGGAAATTAGCCTTCAGGCTGGCTGGGTTTGAAAGCTGAGAGCTGTTCCGAGCAGGAACAGAAGGGCCCCTCATCATCCCTCTCATCAGCGGGCCTTCTTGTACCTGCTCAACTCACTCAGGAGCTGCTGGGACGGTACCAAATCGGCTCTAATTTGGTCCCTGGGGTCAAATTCCAGACCTGAAAAGTCTGTGGCAGCCAGAACCAGGCACCCTCCTCCCAACCCACGGACCCTGAGCCTGTTCCTTCTGCCCCTGCTGTCTGAGGATCTCGTGTGTGTGTGTGTGTGTGTGTGTGTGTGTGTGTGTGTGTGTGTGTATAACATAAAAGGGACTGAGGAGAGGGCCCAGTAGATACAAACCTGAGTTCTGAGTACAGATTCCTAGCACATGTGCAAAAAGTTGGGTGTGTAACCCCAGTGCTGGCGGGTGGGGCAGAGGCGGGCTGATCCCTAGAGCTAGCTGGCCCAACCAATCTAGTCAAATTGGCAAGTCCCAGATTAAGTGAGCTGCAGAGCTAGCTCTAGAGAAAGGTATACCTGGCGTCAATCTCTGGCCACCCAGGTGCATGCAATTCTCATGTAAAAGAACAGATTTGAGTTCAGGGGTGCCTCATCCTCTTTATGGGACCCTAGTCACATGACTTTTACAAGAGGAAAATGGTGTCGACTGATTGTGGTGGCTGAGAACGGTCCTCAAAAGATGTCTGTGGCCTAGGCCCTGGGACCTGTGCCCAGGTTGTCACCCTCTGAAAAGGGGCCCTTGAAGGCGAGACTGTATAGAGGACACTGTGACAGGGAGGTATCCTGGGCCCTGTGAGTGGTCCCAGGGGCATCACAGGTGCCCTTAGAGAGAGGCAGTGGGGGGACTCGAGAGACACATGGAGAAGAGGGAAGATTGAAGGTTCAGCTGCTACAGATGGTAGGGAAGCCACCACAAGCCAAGGAATGCCAGCCACTCCTGAAGGACTTCTTCCTCTCGGTGGCTTTCGAGCCAGAGGAATTGATTTTGAACTCGTGGTGTCCCCAGCCAGTGTCTAAGCCAGCAAGGTGCAGTGACTGTTACAGCGGTCACAGGGAAGATGAGGCAGACCCATTAAAACAGTAGCATGGGGCCGGGAGATGGCTCAACAGATAAAAACACCTGCGGTGCAAGCCTGAGGTCTGGAGTTCAAATCCCTGCATCCTTGAGAAGACCAGGTAGGTGGGGTAGCCAGCCTGCCAGCCTATACTCGGGGGTAGGAGGAGATGGGATCCTGGAGGCAAGCTGTCCCACTGGACTAACCACCTCTGTGGGTTCCAGATTCTCTCTCACTGTATAAGACAGAGAATGACCGAGAAAGACACCGGACACCATCCTCTGGCCTCCATATATACATGCATGCACACACTCGTATACACATCAGAGCAACACATATGCACACAACGCACATACACACCAAAAAAAAATATTTTAAAGAAAACAGCTGCCAACGTCACAAGGCTCAAAGGAGTCACAGCTGCCCCCTCAGAGCTTGGGGTTACTTTCATTTCAGAGAGAGCACCCACAATTTCTCCAGCACCTTGAGTAGTTGTTTAGTGTTCGTGCCTTAGGAGATAAATTCTCTGCTCTGCTCTTTCCAGAGCTCAGCGCCTGAGCAAAAGCTGGTGAGTAGAAAATGCCCGGTAGACATTGTGTGTGTGTGTGTGTGTCTGTGAGTGTGTGTGTGTGTGAGTGTGTGTGAGTATGTGTGTGTGTGTGTGTGTGTGTGTGTGTGTGAGAGAGAGAGAGAGAGAGAGAGAGAGAGAGAGAGAGAGAGAGAGAGAGAGAGGAGAGCATGATGATATTTTGGTGTGGCATTGATGAAGAATTTCCACAGACACCATCCACCTGCTCCCAGATTGTGTCAGCAGCCAGGGCCTCAGGCAGCATAACATCCAGGTAAGCCTGGGGAAAGGGAATGCTTGGGAGGGCTGTTCCTAAGAACTGGCCATGGGGCTATCAAGGAGGTCTAGGAGTGCTTCAAGCCAAGAGTTGTGAAGTCCCAAGCCGGACTAGCCAGCCTGGCCTCCATGGAGCCTCGTCTCAACTCCAGGCCCTTGCCAGTGTCCTTTTACTGCCTTCAGAGCCCAGGAGTCTCCTGCATGACTTAAGCAAATGGGCCTCTAGTGATTCCCTGGCTAAATGCTCAACCAATAGATTCTTAGCAGGTCTGGGACCCAAAATAGTTGCCAAAGTCTGCCACAGGCTCCACCTGCCACAGGCTCCACCTGCCACAGGCTCCACCTACCACAGGCTCCACCTGCCTCCCTGGCAGTCACGACCAGTCCAAGAGGCCTCCCAGGAAACAGCCTGCAACCTCCATGCCCACTTTGCCTTAGCTAGACCCTGGCAGCCGTGAGCCCAGGCTGGAGTGGAGGGAATGAGGGGATAGGGTTGGGGCTTCAAACTCTGAAGGATAAAGGGGAGATCCAGGAGCTGCTGCAGAGAACTCATACCTGCTCCCGAAACCCCCTTCCCCTCCCCACTCCCTGCCATGCACACCTCTCCCCTGCTCCCTGCAGCTCCAGGTACCACAAATGGGAGTTTACACCATAGGGATTGGCAGGTGCTTAGAGTTGTCACCTCCTCCCAGTGACAAACTACAAGTTGAACCAGCACAACCAAAGGAAAGGCCACTTAGGAGACAAGCCAGCTAGAGACTTGCAAGGAAGCCACACACACACATACACACAAACACTTAGGTACACACATACTGTGTGGTGGCCAGAGGTTGACACTCAAGTGTAACGGCGTAAGCGAATGCAGACAGATTGTCAAAATATAGACAGCTTTAATGGAGGAATAGACTTACAGAACCACTGTTCCCGCGGAGACCAGAAAAGCAGAAGCGAGTGCTGGGAGCACGCTCGCCAAATTTATAGGAAAACTTTAGCCTGAGGCGAACACGCCCCCTAAGGGGTGGGACTTATCCCTACACTCAAGCACATATATTTCATCCGGCTCACACTCGCATGTCCTCACGCAGTCACACATGGGCCCATCCATTCACTAACACACAAGTATATCTAAGGCTCAAAACACACTCGAATGTATGTACCTGCACACTCATACAAGTGTGCACTAATACACATGTACATATAACACACATGTGTCCCCACACAAACACACGTATTTACACAAACACACTAATGTGCATGCACAAAGCACACAACACGTTCACACTCACAGGCATTTACACCTGAAAGGTCTCAAATGGGGAGGTTCAAGAGGGACACTAGGATGGAGTACCGGGCAGCAACAAGTTATAAAATGTATTAATGCTATGGACAGACAGGCAGACGGCAGTGTGACCAGGGCACTGAAGGGAAGGATTATGCCCACATACTAGAAATAGACTCTTCTTCCATCTTTCTGAGGATGGGATGGTTTTGTAGCACACCAGCCGGGCCCTGGTTTCCAGGCAGAAGGTGTGTGACCACGGATACCCCCTTCAATATAAACTCACTTCCTAGATGAGGGACCTTGGCTCCCGAGAGCTGTTAGCTGGGGACTCATAAGGTCTCAGCAGGTAGCTATCAGTGTGTGTGCAAGGGAAAGGGCTGCAGCTGTTGTGTTCTGCGCAGCAGCTAGATTCTCGAACCTCCCTTTCACAACACCCTCGCATGCTCTTATACACTGACAGGGTCACATTCACACAACACACTGAACACAGGCAGCCTGAGCCCCCATGGTCATGACTCTTTTGTGAGGATTCTTAGCAGGGCTCTCTGCTGGACCTAAAACACAGAAGCCACCACACCTCACCTCGCTTCATCTTGCTCAGGGGCTGCCATCCAGGCTGCTGGCATCTGGGTTTAGGAGTACTTTGGTGAAGCTGATCTGGAGCCTTGAGGGTCAACATTACAGAGACTGGCTGTGCGGGGTCCCAGCTTCCTCCTCCCTCAGCTTCCTCAAGGGTACTTCTCAGCCCCACTTCTTGGAACAGTGTGGGTATTTGCAGTGGTGGGATTAAACCTTGGCCACTTCCCAGCGCTGCACCTCTGTCTGATCCTCTGCACCTGACTCAGGGGTAACAAAGGACACACCCCACACCCCTCACTGTACATCTATATACCTGGAGCTTAACAGGGGTAGCACACTCCGAGGCCTTGGTGCCCTCTGCCCTCCCAGATGCAGACACTGGGCGGAGAGCTGTTGGACTAGATCTATTCTCAAAGCCGCACAGAGGAACTGGCGACAGTCCAGGGCCAGGTCACCTATCTCCAAGACCTTGGTTCTAGGACAGAGTCACAGACTCTAGCGTGGTGGTTCCTCCGCAGGCCACGGAGGGGACAAGCGCGGCAGCAGAAGCAGCTGTCTCTCCTTCCCCCAGGGACAGCCACACCACCAGCCCTGGGCTAATTGTTGGTGCGTGAGACAACAGTGCCACACAGGGCAGAGCCGAGGCTGATTACTGCAAGTTCCACTCCCCCGGGTCCCGCTAATTGGCACCTTCTCATTAGAGCCCGTTGTAGAAATTGGAACAGTATAGGTTGGGCGGGGGAAGCAGCCGCAAAGCTGGAATAGCCACGCACGGGAGCCTGCTTCTTCAGAGAGTTGCTCACATGGAAGAAGCCACTGCGGCAGGGAGGAGAGACCTCTCCAGAACGGACTCTGGCCAAGCGCCTCCTCTAAAGCTGCCCAGGAGCGATGAAGCAGGAGCCTGTAACGGCCACCCTGCCTTGGCTGGAAGACATGAGGGAGGTCCCAGCACCTTCCGTGAGAGGATGCTAGCATCTTAACAGTGATGATAACTGGCTCTAGCCATCTATGAGCTCAAACAGCCAGACCCTAAAAAGAGGATGTGGGCACCCTCCATCTACCCATCCATCTCCCCATCCCTATTTACATTCTGCAAGCACTTCCTCCTCAGGACCTCTGTGCGCGCTGTTCCCATGGGCTGGAACACTTTGTCCCTCAGGCACCCACATAGAGGGACCAGTTTGTCTTGCAGCTCCTGGCTCAAATGCCAGCTCTTCAAAGAGAACGACCTTTCCTGATCATCTACACAGAGAGGTTCAGCCACCTACTTAGTACCTTTTCCTGTCACCTGTGGTTTTGCTCATGAATTTAGTCATTGCTGAACCCTCTCTCTCCCCTTCCAATTCAGAGAGAGAAAAAACAAGCCTCTTTCCCAGCTGGGCACAGGGCAGCCCAGTGTTCGAGATGCTGATGAAGACCACAGGTTCCAGGTGAGCCTGGACATAAAGAAACCCTTGTTGGGGGTGGGGGAGGATAAGCAGGGTACACAGAGGAGAGGTGAGAACAGAAATAGAGAGGAGGGGTAGGGAAAGGGAGGAGAGCAGAGGAGAGGGGAGACGGGAAGGGAGGTTAGAGGAGGGAGGAGGGAGGAGGAGAGAGGCAAGAAGGGAACTCCACCCTCCTCTCCCTGATTTCCACACCTAGAATTCTATGAGACACAAAAGCAGGTGTGCAAATGAAAGAAACACTTGCTAAGAACCACTGTATACCAGCCCCCATCCTGGCATCCCTAGGGTAAAACCTGCAAGCTCTCCACCCTCCAGCTGCTTACAGGCTGTTGCATCAGGGAAAGGGTCTTGCTCCAAGTGTGACAGAGGCAAGCATGCACCCCCAAGAGAGAGCCTGGCAATGCCAGACAGGGCTGTATCTGAGTGGAGCTGGGAAGTGGAAAATCTGGGTGACAGCAGATAGGAGAACCAGGAAGGAGGTGGGAGAGGGAAGAATGGAGAACCCTGAGGGCTACCAGGACCACCAGGAGCCACACTGACCACTGAGCAGATGAAAACCCCACCCAGCCAGGGAAGCCAGTGTTCTAAGAGCCTACGGGAAGAAGCATTCTGGGTCCCAAGCCTGGAACACCTGTGGCAGACCATTCCTCAACACGGGCCCTCTTCACCCTTAGATGCTTCTCGGCTACAGAAATAACAGAGCCTGAAGGCTTGGGATAGAGAGGAAGGATGGGGGGAGGTGCATGGAGAAAGCAGGTTCATCTGATTGTCTTCCAAAATCTGGGATGGAGGAACCCACGGAAGATTCATCCAACCTCTCATCTCACAGATAAGGAAACAACGGGAACTCGTTCTTGTATCTGTCAGTAAAAGCTGTATCTGCTGCAGTAACAAATATCCCAACATGTCAGGGACCTGACTATGCCATAGGCTTACTTCTCATTGATTTAACATAGTGGATACAATGTTCTTTTTTCTGCTTTTCCTTTTCCTCTTTCCCTTGCTCTGCCTCTTTATCTTGCCCTTTCTCCTCCTCATACTCTTCTTCTCTTCCCAGCTTTCTCTTTCTCCTCTTCCTTTAGGACCCATCCTTCCTGGTCACACTAAAGTCAAAGAGGAAAGCAGTTCAAGGTTCCACCGCCCCCCCCCCCTGTTAAGGAAACCAAGAGCAGTCTTCAGGGTGCTCAAAGGAAGGAGACCAGGAACATACTGCACAGAGCCCCTCCTGGCAGAGGTACCTGGCCCCAGGCGTTGTGATAGAATTCTCATGTATCTTACAATCAAGAGCGGGGCAGTCCTGCCATGGGACCTGATGGTCATGGACATAGTGACTCGGAGAACTAGAAAGTCTTGGCCAAGCCTCTGCTCTGGTAAGAGGCAGAACTGGAGTGTGGGACTCAAGATTTCTCTGGAGGAAGAGAGGCCGAGAAGGGGTGGCTCTCCTCTCCTTAGGGTCTCTGGGTCTTCCCTGTGTCCAGCTGTTCCCATTGGCCACTGCAGACAGCTTGGGGGAGCACATGGGAAAAGAGAATTTGATCATCACATCCGTCAAGCTGATGTGGGGTGAGAAGCAAACGCTATGCCCTTTCCAGGTGTTTTGATTGAAAAGGAAAAGGCGCAAAGCCCAGAGATGCATGTGCTGCCTCCGGAAGTGAGACAAGGCTGGCCAGCTGGAAAAGTGACAGCTCCCAAGCCAGCCCTCCTGTTAATTGCCTCACAGCCACGCCCCTCAGTGGGAACACCACAGAGACAATTAGAGAGAAGCTTACCACCCCCAGGGCCTGCCCTGTCAACACATTCGCCAAGAGAAGGACAACTCCTGCACCCTTTGCCTGACACCGCCAGACCCTACATTCTTAAGAAGACGTGTACGTGGTGTTTCCTGAGCGCCAGGCAGGACTAAGATCTGTGTGCAGCCCTGCTCACCTGCTGGGCACCTGCCTCCTCTGCCTTTTCCACCTACCACTGTGTGGCCATTGCTTCGGATGGAAATACCCAACTAAGGCTCAGAAAGTAAACAAAACTCAGGAAACTCCTGCTAAAAGGATTCCCAAGCCCCTCCCCGCCCACCCCAATGACTAGGGAGGGGAGACTCTCTGACAGGCAGAGAGTCCCTTCAAGGCAGGCAGGGACTCGGTTTTCCTGAGTTTCGCATGTGTTAGAGTGGGTTTTATTTATTTTTATTTTATATGCATTGGTGTCTTGCCAAAGGTTGCATGTCCCTTGGAACTGGAGTTACAGACAATTGTGAACTTCCAGGTGGGTGCTGGGAATTGAACCCAGATCCTCTGGAAGAATAATCAGTGCTCTTAACCACTGAGTCATCCCTCCAAGCCTGGGGTAGGGTTTTCGGTGATGTAGCTGCTTCTGAGCCATGCATGATCCTGTATGTTGAAATAAGTGCGGCGGGGCTGCGTCAGAAATAACAACACACAAACTGTATTCATTTAAAGACTGCTTGGCCCATTTCTATCTAGCCTCTTCTAGGCTAATTCTCACATATTAATTTAGCCCATTTCTAATAATGTGTGTAAGCACCCCAAGGTGCGCTTACCGGGAAGATTCTAGCCTACATCCATCCTGGGTCTCAGCTGCCTGGGAGAGCGGAGCCTGGCGTCTCTGCTCCGGAGAGCAGAGCTGTCGGGTCTGAGCTCACTTCCTCTTCCTCCCAGCATCCTATTCTGTTTACTCCACCCACCTATGTTCTAAGCTATGAGGCCAAGCAGTGTGTTTATTACTTAACCAATGAAATCAACAGATTGATATATGACACTCCCACATCACCTGTATATAACCCAGCAAAGCCACTGAGTCACTAAGCAAGACTCGGGAGGAAGCATTGATCTGGTCTGTCATCAGTGTCCTGTCTAGAAGGAGCAGACCACTGTGGAGAAAGTCACATGACACCTGGCAGCTTGTACCAGGCACTCAGTGAAAGTCTCTGAATGCGAGAATGTCATGGAGTCACCTGCTCTTCACTACTGAAGAGCAGCTGTAGGGACAAACATACACATGTAGAAATACATGTACACATAGGCATACAAGCACATGCATCCATGTACACACTCTTAGACACACATACACCCATGTACTCGAACATATACACACAAGCAAACAAGTGAACACACATGTATGCATACATATATGCACTTATCAACGCTTCACACATGCTGACATATGTACACACACAAACACACACACATGTATGCATGTAGAAATGCATGCACACACGAGTACACATACAAATACATATACATGCATACACACCTACACAGGCACACACATGGACACATAAGTACACATATACACATTCCTCCACATACATAAGTACACAAATGTGTACATACTCAAGCACACACATACAGGTGTGTATATACAGTTATTCATACTACTTATAAACATATGCATATATGTATGCACATACACATGTGCACACATATTATAATATACAGTCGCACATGTATGTATACATACACACAGATGTACATACAGACATGTTCGCAGGTATACACACATATAGACACATACACATTCATTTACATCTGTGTTTAGACAGGTACACATATGCAAACACATATATGCAGATATATTCGAATATACACAAATATAAACATGCATATACATACACACAGGCATATGTATACACCTACCCACAATACACACATACATATACACACAAACCCACTCATGCACATGCACACACACAATCATATGGATACAGACCTGCACACAAGCAAGTATGTGCATGTACACACACATATGCAGATTTACACGCAGAGGCCGGATTATACAAGCCAATATTCCTGATTGTATGTCAGTCAGAATTCTGAGCGACCTGGCAAGGCACGATTTGCACCTTCCACACAGAAGGTGGTCGCTTAGCCTTTGATAGTGGTAGTGAGACAACCCGACACCAGCCAAAACAAGTGGTCAGGGTATGCTAATGTCACTTGCTCCTTCTATTGTCATTTAGGAGGTCGCCTGGGGAAGAGGTGTTAATCAGTCTACCTACCGAGCAGCCATGGTTGTGGAGGTAATCTAAGTCATTCTCCCACACTACCCAGGAAACAGAAAGCTAATGAACTTCCTTCTCAGTTTACCTTTTGATAGAAAAGCTGTTTGGATAATAAACGCAGGCGGGCCACCATCAGGATTTGAATGAACCCTGAGACTCCCTCCTGATATTGCCCTGTGAACTGGGCCTCAATTATTCCAATGCCTCCACTTGGACCCCGACATTTACACACATACACAAGTGCATGTACATGCATGCTCATACACAAATGTACATATCTGGGTGTAGACATGCACAGGCGTGCTTGAACACGCATTGTAATATACATATGCACATTTACAGATAGGTTATCTGCTCGTGCCTCCTCTCTGACAACACCCCCATTTTGTAGACAAGATGACTTGAACACCAAGCACGGCACTCACACCTGGTAAAGAAAAGTCTAGACGCAGCCTTCTAGGTCACTAACATTCATGTGTGTCCTGGGGATCCCTAGACTTCACAGAAGCCACAGAAAACCACCCCAGAGAGAACAGGCTTTCTTGGGTACTTTCTGTCATCCAAAAGCTTGGCTCTTGTTGGACATAAGCTGACACTCTGTGTCAGGTTTTATTTGAAGAAACAGTTCATTGCTTCAGGAAATGTCTGCATTTCCGCACAGCTGCTCCAGGAGGAGACCACGAGGGCCTTCTAGAGACGAGCTGATGACAGAACTGCACCTCATGAAACCAACTGGCAGTGGGAACCACACACAGAAGGCCCGTCACTGTCCTCCCTGACAGGTCACACTCTGCCCAGAGTCCCAGAGTTTTATTGGGTACCCTGTGTCTGCTGATGCCCCTGGTCCTTTGGCTGGTTCACCATGCCCCCAGCCAGAAGTACCCTGTATCTGCTGATGCCCCTGGTCCTTTGGCTGGTCCGCCATGCCCCCAGCCAGAGCCACAACAGAACCCAGTTGCATACCTTGAAATCTAATCCCCCTTCTTCCCACACCAGTGGCTCCTGGATGCAGCGACAGAGTTGGGGGGGAGCGGGGTGGGGGCTACTGATCGGCGGCAGCCCTCAGCTCTGGGCTCTCAGATCACTCCACACTCCCCAGAGACAGAGCTCTCCGGAGCACCCAGTTAAGCCCTGCTGGGTGAAGAGGTGAATTGGACACCCTTGGAGCACTCAGGGGGCTGCCATGGAGAAACCCACATCCCATGCAAAGAGTCTGGGCATAAACAATCCCCATCCTGCTCCTGAGGAAAAGGAGGAGCATGGTGGTTGATGCTCAGGGGAACAATTGGAACTGGCAAATGCTTGTCTGATCAGCAAGCCCTGTATGCTTGACCTTTGTCCTCCTGACCCTGCACCCCGACCTTGACCCGAGGCTGTTTTTCTCCCATTACCTTTCAGCAGGTTCGTCATTGTATCGAGAGCCAAAGGAGCAGCCAGACCCTGAATGTCAGGTGTTTCTCTCAGCATTGCTATGGTGGGCCTAAGCTTAACAAAGGGGGAAACTGAGGAAGAGGGAGGAAACAGGACTCAGTCCAGGCCAATGGTTGCTAGCCCTTCCCTGGGGTTTGGCCTGGGTCTCAGTGGCACCTCCATTGCAGGTGGCAGACTGTGTTGTCCTGGGCTTCACTGGGCATGTCCCTCCATCTCAGTCCTACTGTTGCCCTTGGGGTGCCCACACTGTCCCCTGCCCACCCCGTGCCACCTCAAGCTGCAGGCTGCTGGTCAAGTGACATGAAGGGCTCCTGAGTAGGCTGAGTGCTGGCTGGTGCAGTTACTACTGTCAGCTCTTTCCCCAGGGGCCGTTAATAGGCATCATGGTGAAGTGGTTACTGGTGGATGATGGGCTATAGTGGCGGCTTTAAATGAAGAGACTGGGGAGGAGAGAGTGATGGACAGGTCAGGACTTAGCATGGGTAAGGCTAGAATAAGCCAGGAGAGGCTGTCAGAGAGAGGGGCAAAGTGACGTTGTTAAATCTATTGTTAATGCTGGATATGTAGCTCAGAGAGGAGTTCTACCCCTAAGGACCGGGAAAACACAAACTGTGATCCCAGTCTTGGGAAGTGGGAACAGGCGCGGCAGATGTTCAAGGTCATCCTCAGCTAAATAGAGTTCCAGGCCCGTCTGAGCTAATTAATAAAAACAAACAAACAAACAAACAAACAAACAAATAAGGATTTGCTTGAAAATGCCTCCCAGGTACACTCCTGCTCAAGCTGGGACCGTGAACCACACACAGCCTGAGTGAAGAGTAAGTGCAAAGGCCCTGTGGTTGGGAGCAGTATGAAAAGTCTCTGAGAGAAAGTAGAGGAGCAAGGTGGGGCCACTGAGGCGGGGGGGGGGGGGTGCCACGTGTTCAAGGTCATCTGCCTACCAAATTCTAGGTCAGCCAGCCTGGGCGAGGGGGGGGGGGGGGGGGTGCCACGTGTTCAAGGTCATCTGCCTACCAAATTCTAGGTCAGCCAGCCTGGGCTACTTAGGGAGACCTCAGCTCGAGAAGAAAAAGAGGAGAAAGAGAGCATAAAGGGGGAGGGAGAGGAAGAGGGTGAGGATGGGAGGGAGGATGAAGGAGAAGCAGAAGGAGGAAAGGGAAGAAAGAAGGGCCACTTTGCTCACTGGCCCAGCCTGAAGCCCCTTACCCATCTAGCTGGCTGTCATCAAATGGTCCTCATTGGTCCTGCACAACTTACACCGCAGAAAGTCACCACCCACTCCCCGTCCACTACTCCATGGCAGAGTCCCACTGTTCTGCCACGTTTCAGAAAAGGCAACTGAGTCTCAGAAGTACAACATCCCTTGCCTAAGGTCACACAGGATTAAATAGCCAGGCCACCTGAAGCCTAAATCCTAGGTGAATCCAGCCACCTCCCCTTCTGACCCAGCCAGAAAATGAAAAATGACACCTTTCCAGAAGCTTCCCTCTGGCTGAGGACTCAGGGGGAGGATGCTATGTCCCTCATGTATTATTTTTATATCCAAACAAGTATGGATTGGTGACAGAGGAGAGGTTGAAACTTTCATAAATTTTAAAGAGAAATCTCAAGGTCCTTGCCCCCCCCCCAAAAAAATCTCTGGCTATTTCAGATTGTATGTGAAGCCACCCGCCCTTCCTCAGAGGGGCAATCAGAGGCTCATAGAGCAGAAATGTCCAAGCTATCGGTCTCCTGAGGCAAAAGCTGGTCAAAGAACCTGAGACACGGCAAACCCGTGATGGGGTGTGGAGGAGACCCCGGAGACACAGCAAACCCATGACGGAGACCCCTGAGACACTGCAATCCTGTGATCTGTGGCAGGGAAATAGCAAAGGCCCCAGCGACACTCCACCTCTGGCTTGCAGGCACCATCATTGAGCCTACAATGAGCCTGCAATGAGCCCAGCAAGGACGGGAGGAACTTCCCCCCATAAGGACCAAGCTGGTTTGCCTACGGCCATGTGGCGAACCTGGGACCCACCACTGAGAGAAAAACTCCCAGAAAAGAGCCACCACTGAGCCTACCCGCACACCCCAGTAGGCAAGAGTACCCCAAAAGACAAAGAGAGAGCCAGATCCAAATGTCAGTATCAGAGAGCAGAAGGATGGATGGGTGTATGGATGGGGTGAGAGACGCTGGAATAGGAGATGGGAGAATAGGTTACACACCACCTATACTTACAAACGTAAGACTACATATCTGCTTCGTTTTGCTTTCTTGTCATACTTGGGGTGGAACTCAGAGCTTTGCACGCCTAGGCAAGTGCAAAATAAATAAATAAATAAATAAATAAATAAATAAATAAGCAAACAGCTAAGCCAGTTCATAGCAGCGGCAGCTCGTTCATGACATTAGAAGCTGTTTGAAATTTATACCACAATAAGGGGCAGGGCTGCCCATCAGCTCACACTGATGGCGACTAGATCTCTGTGTAGACAGGCCTGTACCTCTGACTATATTTTGTTCAATTACAGCCCTCAGCTACCTTAGTGACACACGGCTGTCCCAATGTGCAGAGACTGTCCTGTGTTGCTCCCCCAGCAGGGAAGTGGCGGGTCTCAGAATGTTTCCCCATCATTGAGCAACATGTGACTCGGCACGGCTGTGTGTGTATGTCCCTTAGAGAGAGTCTATATGCAATAGATAATGTTTGGTTAATGAGGAGACAAATTACATACGCATGTACTATATTAGATAGATAATTTATGCCTGGCTGAACTTTACACAGTTGCTGTTTTTCAATTGTTTGGGCCTACTGATGAAAGATAATTTTGAATGGTTATATGTAAGGGGGAGTTGTGTGAGTACGTGTGTGTAATATTATATATGTGTTTGTGTGTATGTATGCACATATGTGCATATGTCTATAGGCTTTTGTAGGTATACATATGTGTGTAACTGTGTGTACATGTATGTATATGTATATATGTACACATATACACGTATGTGTATTTATATGTACATATATGTACATATCTCTGTGTGCATATGAATGCAAGTGTTTCTTGTGTACATGTATGTAGAGATATGTGTATTGTGTTATGTGCATGCATGTATATGTATGTGTGTATGCATATGGATGTGCATGCTTCTATGTGTACATGTATGTGCATATATATACATATAGATGTATACGCATGTGTGAGTCTCCATGTGTTTTGACTCAAATGTACCCCATTCTGAATGTCAGAGAGGAGACCAAGAGACCTGGATTCCCAAAACAATTCACACACACACACACACACGCCCTGCTGCGTGGCCTTAGCAAATGAACTGCCCTCTCTGAGCTCGTTTTCCTGCTAGGAACGTGAGGGCGCTGAAACCCACCTCTAAGTGTGCTGAAGGGACCTCAGGCAGGAGGGCACGGATCAGAGTCCAGGCCAGGCACGTTCTCTAAGAAACTCCCCAGCCAGCAGCAGCCCCTGCACCACTCCTCTGTGGCTCAGCTGATCCTGGGGAGCCACGAGGAAGCTCTGGGTCCCCAGAAGTCTCCCACCGTGGTTGCTAGCTCTCTCCAGGGAAGCATCTCCGCCCCAGGTCCCTGCAGCTCCCGGCCCTGTGCCCTCCAGAGGGATGAAGCGCCAGCTGACAGATTTCTCATCCCTGGCCCAGCTCTGCATCTGGCTGGGAAAAGACCTGCGGGGCCATCAATCAACCAACAGTGACTGGCGCCTGTCCCTCAGTAGAGTCATCATCAGTCCCTGGTCACCTGTCTCCCGCACCATGCCAGCAAACTCCCTGGGGACGGGATTTTCAGAAGGAGTGGGCAGCAAAGGAGCAGCGATCTGACCCCAGTGCTTCGGGGTGTCCCAGCCAGGCTGTGCCTGCTGTGGACCTTGGCTTCCCTCCTGTGTGCTTAGTTTATAGATGTTCTTTAAGTCTACTGGCAATAAAGAGGGAAACCTGGCAGCCAGAGGGAGCAGCCTGGAGACAGGTCCCATGCACAAGACTCTTGCACGGTTACCAAGCAACAGGCCCAGATTCACACTCCAGCTCCACAGCCTGCGGCCAAGCTACCGAACCTCTCAAAACCTCAGCTCCTCTCTGGTACAGCAGGATTCACACCAATCCCTGGGGAGTCCCGTGAAGATTTTAAAAAGAAAAGGGAAGGCAGGAGGGTGAGCCCCATCTTTATGGGGTACCGACTACAAGCCCTGCCCAACCTTAGGACCTTTGCACCTCCACTTTTTCCACAACAGAGAAGGAAACTGAGGCTTGGGAAGGTTGAAGGACTTCCCCAAGGCAAATGGCAAACTCACGGTATGGCTTAAGACAATGTGGCTCATGGGTTCACCAAAGGCCAGCCCTGAGAAAGGTCTGCACATGTGCATAGTAGGTACTCTGCACCTGCCACCTATTAGAGCCTCATTACTGAGTAGCCACCCACCTTTCCTAAGCTAAACAGACCCTCTGGGCTGGATTGGTGCTTCCTGGATTTGTCTCTGTGCTTTGGACTGAGCTGTGGAAAGAAAGAAAAATAGGAAGGAAGGAAGGAAGGAAGGAAGGAAGGAAGGAAGGAAGGAAGGAAGGGGAAGGGAGAGAGAGAGGAAGGGAGAGGTGTGTGTCTGTGTGTGTCTCTGTGTGTGCATGTGTGTCTGTGTATGTGTGTCTGTGCCTATGTGTTGATAAAGGTTGATGGTGGCTGTCTTACTTGGTGGCTCCCTACTTTATTTTCGGAGCCAGGGTCTCTCACTGAAGCCAGAGCTCACCAAATAGGCTAGACAAACAAGCTGCAGGGACCTCTGTCTCTACCTCCCTGACCCTGAGATTGTTAGCATATGGCACCCCACTTAACTTTTATGTGGGTTCTAGGGGAATCAAGCTCAGGTCCTTGGGCTTGTGTGGAAAGCATCAGGCCTACTGAGCCATTTCTCCAGCCTCAGTGGTACCCTTAAAGGCAGACCTGGACCTATATATCGCAACATCCTTCACTGCGTGGGCACAGTTGAGACTGCATGGAGGTCCCAAGGGAGGAAGCTAAGAGAAGGTGGCAACAGGTCACAGGTGTAGCTCAGCCGGACAGGAAACAAGAGAGGGGGAGCCTCCAAGGTCACAGCAAACTGACTAGAGCAGGAGGGAGAAGGGAAGGACAAGAGTTCCATCATCTCTGGGAACTAAATGCAATGTTGCCATTGGCTGGGACACCTTCTGTGTGACCTCAGGGAAGTGGGCTGATTTCTCTGGGCCTAACTTCATCATCAGTCAACTAGGGCTCTCGATGCCAGCTCTGGGAAGCTGTGATGCCCGAAAGTGCCTGGCACAGAGCAGACGTTCCGGAACGGGTAGCTGTCGTCGTTTATTATTTAGCTTGGGTGAGCTGCTGCTTCTCGGTCAACCTGCTTCAAACTCAGCAGCTGTCGGCCAAAATCCGTCTGGCTGATCTCAGCAAACCCAGTGGCTTCCGGGAGAGCTAGTTGAGTTTCACTTGCTGGTTACTGGCATAGCATCCGACTGCTCAAATCCAGCCTGGCCAGCAGGTTTGTCAAAAGGCCCATCTCTGAACGGAACAGTGTGGACAAGCAGGGGCCAGGTGGCGGTATGTCTTCAAACAGCCAGGTGCAGGGTGGGATTCAAGCTCTTTTCTTTGTCAACAAGGTCTGGCTTGGACTAGACCTGGCTCAGTCCCCCCTCGGTGGCCCTCGCATGAAGGTGATGATGGCTCAGCATACAGTTCCAAGCTTGTCCCTGTAATAAAGACATTGGTACCACGCTCTGGGGGTGTAAGAAACTGTGAGCCCTGTAATGATGCCAGAATGTTCCCTGGGAGGTAGAAGAACCTTAGGGGGATCTGGCGAAATTTCCAGAAAGTGTCAAACTCGTTCTGACCAGAGCCTCGCACCCTGGATGAGTTTCTATCTCCCACCATCACGCATGGAAAGCTACAGCAAAGAATATGGGTGTGCAGTAGAAGAGACAAGAATAGGAAGGAAGTCATATGCTCAAGGTTCCATCAGAGGGGTCCAGGAGGAAGAGGGCCCAGCAGGAGGCCTGGGAGGAAGCATTGTTTTGTTTGTTTGTTTTGCCTTCTCTGCTGTGTGATCTTGCATTTTCTGTTCACCCTCTCTGAGTCTCCTCTGCCCTATCTGTGTCACAGAGAGAGTAACAGTGGCCAAGAAGCAAATAGACCAATGGCTGGAATGCACTCACTCCTGTGTCTGGACCTCAGTGACTCCTCTAAAGAGTCGCTGGGTGGACAGACTTCTCCCTTTTCTCTGGTCCCATCTCATTTTCCCAGAGGTACACTGTAGGTGAGAAGTGTTCCGAGTGGTTATGCACAGATGCTGGTACGAGTAACAACCATTGTGTCTCTAAATTAAAGAACATCCATTTCTAGCAGGTCCCGATCCTACTGAGGCAGAGGTGGCAGAGTCACTGTCACTGGACCTGCTGGCAGCCCTGAGCAGTTGATGATCTCCAAAGGAAGCAGGACTGAAGATGCCTGCAACATTGGCCAGGGTCTGGGGGAGCCAGGACCCATGGAGACAGCACCCTTCTTTTGGGGGGAGCATGACCGACTATGACATGCTTTATAAAGATCTAGACATTGATGTAAACTTCCCTGATTTCTAAGTACCAATGATGCGGTCAATCCAAAGGAAAATGCATCCTGCAGGTAGAATTTAGGGGTGCTCTGTCTGACTGGTGGTACATAGGAAGCTGCTCAGAGGGAGGAGACTCAGTCTTTAATCCAGGGGACCCATTAGTCTGGTGGCAGAGACCTGGCTTTGCTCGTGGCAATCTTCAGCCTGGCAGAAATGAAGATACTTTATAGAGACACATGTGCCCATCAATCTACCAGACTATGGAAATAATGGACTCCTCCCTCACCCTCCAAAAATGAGAATTTCCCCCAGGAATCTTATGTTAGAAGAGGAAAAGTCTCTGTCAGAGAAAGGTTCATCTCTGGGAGACTGAGTATCTCTAAGATGAGAGGATGGTAGGTGGGACAACACCTTGGCCTGGACTGCATTCTTCTCTCTCTGTTTCCTGACTCTGAATACAATATGACCCACTGCCTCACAATCCTGCCACCATGCCTTCCCCACTGTGATGGACTGTGCACCCTCAAACTGTGAGCCCAAATCAACCCTTGCTCCTTTAAGTTACCTTTGCCAGATATTTTCTTACATCAATGAGAAAAGTAACTGACACAGGAAAACGGTACCAGGAGTGGGGCCGTCGCTGTGATGAGCCTCACCATGTGGTTTGCAGAAGGAATGTGGGAGAGTCTGGAGCTAGAGAAGCTCCAGAGTGTTGTAAGCAGAGCTTTATAGGCCATTCTGGTGGAGTTTAGGGAACCAGAATTCCAAGAGAAATGGAAAGCAGAGGCTCATAAAGTTGGAGCAGAACAAGGACTCTCTTAGGAACTGCACTAGAGGCCACACACAGCACATTCTGGTAAAGAAGCTGACTGTATGAGGCTTTTATCCAGAGAAGATGAGTGAATTCAAGTTTAAAAGCAGTGAACTAAGGCCAGGAGTCGGCTCAGTGGGTAGTGTTTGCTGTGTAAGACTGAGGACCTGTCTTAGTCACCATTCGGTTAATGTGAGGAGACACCATAGCCAAGGCATTTAATCAGGGGCTTGCTTACAGTTTCAGAAGCATAGTCCATGATTATTATGGCAGAAAGCAGACAGCCATGTCTGGAGAAGTAGCCGAGAGCTTCATATCCTAATTGGCAGGCAGCAGGGAGAAGGAGACTGGGTCCTTTGAAAACTCAAAGCCCACCCCCAGAAATGCACATCCTTCAGCAATGCCACGCCTCCTAATCCTTCCCAAACAGTTCACCAACTAGGGACTAAGCTTCCAAAATGTAAGAGCCCATGGGGACCATTCTTATTCAAAACATGGGACCTACGTTTGAATCCCCAGAGCCCACATAAAGCTGGCTGCTGCAGTGTCCTAATGGTGAGACAGGAGGCAGAGACAGAGAACTCCAGAAGTTTCTGGCTTTACACAGCAGTGACAGGACTACGTCTCAGACAAGGTAGACAAGAAAGACCAACACCCAAGACTGTTTTCTGACTTCTACGTGTGGCCATGGCTTGTATCATGTATATCATGTATACCCACTCTCACACAAAAAACGAAAAAGGCAAAAAGAAAGGTAGGAAAAACTGAACAGTCTAGGGGTGGGGCAGTATGTTAGTTAGGGCTTCTACTGCTGTGAAGAGACACCATGGTCTCTTACAAGGAAAATATTTGATCGTGGTAGCTCACTTACAGTTTCAGAGGTTCAGTTCATTATCATCATGGCAGGGAGCATTGCGGCATGCAGGCAGACATGGTGCTGGCTACATCATGATCAGAAGGCAACAGGAAGTCAACTGAGACACTGGGTTGGGTATCCTGAGCATAGGAAACCTCAAAGCCCACCCCCCATGGTGACACACTTCCTCCAACAAGGCCATACCTACTCCAACAAAGCTACAATTCCTAATAGTGCCACTGTCTATGAGCTTATGGAGGTCAATTACATTTTAGCTACCACAGGGGGTGCCCTGGTTAGGGTTTCTATTGCTGTGATGAAACACCGTGATCAAAGCAACTCAGAGAGGAAAGGGTTCATTTGGCTTCCCCTTCCGCATCATAGTTCATCATCAAAGAAATCCAGGACAGGACCACAAACAGAGCAGGAACCTCGGAGGCAGGGGCTCTTACAGAGACTGTGGAAGGATGCTGTTTACCGACTTTCTCACCATGGCTTACTCAGACTGCTTTTTTTTTTTTTTTTTATAGAACCCAGCCATTAATTACGAAAATGCCCTACAGGCTTGCCCACAGCCTAGTCTTCTGGAGGCATTTCCTCATTTGAGGTTTTAATTGCCTATAGCTTGTGTCAAATTGACATAAAATTAGCCAGGACTATTGATCCCTTGTCAGCTTAACACAAACACATATCACAGTTAAGCCACAACCTTTCCTACCTTGTTCATCCCAAGATAGAACGTGAATATCAACATTACAATAAAAGCATTCCAAATCTTAAAGGCCCCCATCTTTAAAACTTCAAACACTTTTAAAAGTTCAGCCTCTTTTAAAATCCAAAATCTTTGTAAAATCCCAAAACCTCTTTTAAAGTTCAAAGTCTCTCCGTGGTGGGTTCCTGTAAAGTCAAGAATAGGTTAAACACCTTCTTACTTCAAGAAGAAGCAGAGCACAGCCACAATCTGAACGAAGCAAAACCAAGCTTAACGCAATGCCCCAAGTCTGGGATCCAATCGTGATCTTCCGAACTCCTCCAAAGGGCTTGCATCCTGTCTCTGGCTCCGCCCTCTGCAGCGCACACAACTTGTCTTCTAAGCTCCGGCTGCTCCGCTGCTGCTGCTGCTGCTGTTTCTGTCCTGGGTGGTCACTCCACAGTACAGGCATCTTCAAAACGCTGGGGTCTCTGCTGCAACTGGGCTGCACTTTCACCAATGGCCTCTCCTGGCCTCTCACAGTGCCAAGTCCCAGCTGCTTTTCATAACCCCT